>NC_083576.1:4910620-5283120 GCF_027579695.1 Neoarius graeffei | reverse complement strand
TTTCTCAGAAGCCTCGACACCAAGTCATTAATCACCATTTTCGATGCCATCGATATTCCAACAATTCCGACAATCTGGTATAATAATAAAAAATAAATAATCAATTCAATTTATGCCCTGCGATGACCTGGCGACTTGTCCAGGGTGTACCCCGCCTCTCGCCCATGGTCAGCTGGGATAGGCTCCAGCTTGCCTGCAACCTTGTAGAACAAGATAAAGCGGCTACAGATAATGAGATGGATGGATGGACAGTTCAATTTATATCTTGCCTTTCTTACACCCAAGGTTGCTTTACAATTAGGGGGAAAAAAGTTAACCAAAAGAGGGTCAGGATGGAACTCCAATGGCGTACCTACAACAGTCCCACCAAAAGGCACACAAAGATAAATCCCACACCACCTGCACAGCTGCCTCGATGCTGCCAGGCAACATCGCTCAGAACACCACGTCATGGATCCCCAAAGCGAGCACAGAAGCACCGCCGCACAGATTGCTGGATAACCCTGATGTTAAAAAGAGCAATGGGCTCACTGCAGTCCATAGTGACGAACACAGGCATCACCCACGGCACACCAAGGCCTGGAGGGAATCGATGCCCAAAACTGGGTCCGGAGCTACACCACAACTGGCGAACACTCAAACAAACATCAAACTACACAAACCCAAAAAAGAAAGACAAGAGTAAAATAAATAAATAAATACAAAGCTCTGGTGAGAAGCGGCAGCCAGAATGCGCACGGCGTCCTCTCAACCAGAAACGGAGAAAGGAACTCATAGATCAGAGATAGTTCATAGATCATAAATTGTAATGTGAAATTGAAGATACTTCACCAAAGTAGTTATATTTTAAATTCTTTCACCTGACCCGTTCCGCATTCGTACGGTTATTCTGTTATAACGAGAGGCCACAAAGGAAAGAAAATACCTAGCGTATTGTGTTCAAACCTTCAACATTTGACACGTCGATGAAGAAAAAGTTTGAGATGGGTTTTGAAGGGATCACTAACAGCAGATTTGTGGAGGATTTGCAGCAGCACACACACAGTCGCCCGGATGGAAACAAAAACAAGGCTTTGGATTCTGGGAAGGGTGAGACGGCCCCTTTAACTGTCTAACACTCTTAAATGTTCCATGCTCTCATGTTGTGATTTTATATATATATATATATATATCATCTCATCTCATTATCTATAGCCGCTTTATCCTTCTACAAGGTCGCAGGCGAGCTGGAGCCTATCCCAGCTGACTACGGGTGAAAGGCGGGGTACACCCTGGACAAGTCGCCAGGTCATCACAGGGCTGACACATAGACACAGACAACCATTCACACTCACATTCACACCTACGCTCAATTTAGAGTCACCAGTTAACCTAACCTGCATGTCTTTGGGGGAAACCGGAGCACCCGGAGGAAACCCACGCGGACACGGGGAGAACATGCAAACTCCGCACAGAAAGGCCCTCGCCGGCCACGGGGCTCGAACCCGGACCTTCTTGCTGTGAGGCGACAGCGCTAACCACTACACCACCGTGCCGCCCATATATATAATGTGTGTGTATAGATAGATAGATAGATAGATATTTTTTTAAACAAAATCAGCGAATGTGTTGAGTATGTGTCAAGGAGACCATTCCAGAGATTTTTTTATCAAGCTAAACCACTTCATCATCGCACTTCACTGCTGTTTATTGGAGAAAGTCGGATAATCCATCAGCAGGAGTCTCTGCTTGTGTTGCTCTTTGCTGGAGAAAAAAAAGTGATGGATGGAAGAGGAGGAGGAGGAGGAGGAGGAGGAGACGCAAAACACTCAACCTGAGGCAAAGTGGCGAAATGTAATTTGCATGTTTTTGTCAAGGCCATCTTTTTACATGTACTTGCAGAATCTCTCTCTCTCTCTCTCTCTCTCTCTCTCTCTCTCTCTCTTTCTCTCTCGCTCATTGTCACTCCCAGATTCTGCAAATAGCTGTGAAGGCTGCTGGAAAAAAAGAAAAAAGCAGGCTGAGTTTAATGACACGTATGACAATTACTGTGTCATCCATGGAGGGAGACACAAATTTAATAAGGTGTGTGTGTGTGTGTGTGTGTGTGTGTGTGTGTGTGTGTGTAATCATATGTGTGACGGTCTCGAGGGTTACCACAATAATCTCCGCTCTTTTTTTTTTTTTAATCCTCGCACCATAATAAGGAACACGTGCTTAATTAATTTAATAAGGTCAGAAATTATTACCTCCGTATTGGGGATTTGATCATTGAGGTCAGACGCTTTTATATATTTTATCTTTTTTTTATTTTTTTTAATTGTAGGAGATATTTTTAAACAGATTTCACAAAGGATGCTTGAGAGGTCCTGAGGGGCAATTTTAAATGAAGGTTAACCTGCCTGGATGTTCTGCTCTACTTACATACCGTAGCACGCACACACACACACACACACACACACACACACACACACACACACACACACACTTTTTTATATCTGTAAGCACACCTGAGATCTTCGGCTCTACTTTAAAGTGCAGTGTAGGCTGAAGAGTACTTCAGTGTGTGTGTGTGTGTGTGTGTGTGTGTGTGTGTGTGTTTTCATCATTTTGTAACACCATTAAAGCTCAGTCCCTGAGCGCAGGCAGAGAGCTGCAGGATGTCAATATTTACTCTCTGCTTCATCAAGCCCTATGTAGGCAGCACAGGGAGCGCCCTTCAGTGAGTGGGAACACGAAGGTGTCGAGTGTTGGGCCTGACAGCGGCTTTGTGTCTGTCGCTCAACGGCGGAAACGACGGGGGAGTTTAGGAGACGATGAGTCAACACACAGCGTCGCATGAGCGTGTTGTTTCGCCTTTATTCCCCTCTGCAATGAGCAGATGAAAGGCCATAATGGATTAAGTGTGTGTGGGGAGCAAATAGGAATCTCTGACACGTTTGGCCTCGTACTGACATTTTGGTGGCCCTTGCAAGGAAAAGTAACGAGACCGTCAATGACGGCGTAGCTCACTCAGGCCCCGTCTCGTGCGCAATAAATGTTGCAAGCTATATACACGATATACAATCTATATATAGAAGCGATATCCACCCTAGGGGCGGCACGGTGGTGTAGTGGTTAGCGCTGTCGCCTCACAGCAAGAAGGTCCTGGGTTCGAGCCCCGGGGCCGGCGAGGGCCTTTCTGTGCGGAGTTTGCATGTTCTCCCCGTGTCCGCGTGGGTTTCCTCCGGGTGCTCCGGTTTCCCCCACAGTCCAAAGACATGCAGGTTAGGTTATTAACTGGTGACTCTAAATTGACCGTGAGTGTGAATGGTTGTCTGTGTCTATGTGTCAGCCCTGTGATGACCTGGCGACTTGTCCAGGGTGTACCCCGCCTTTCGCCCATAGTCAGCTGGGATGGGCTCCAGCTTGCCTGCGACCCTGTAGAAGGATAAAGCGGCTAGAGATAATGAGATGAGATGAGATATCCACCCTAGGAATACCGACCTATTCGCCAGAAAGAATCCAAAATGGCGAGGAATTGACAGAGAAGAAGTGATTTTTGTTGAACTGCTCATTAAAGCTTAATTACTCCCTAACTTCATTAATAATTGTAATAAAGCAAATCTGGGTAGAAGTTATATGGACCCTAGGTACCCCTACCTTCATGCCAGAAAGAATCAAAATCGGTGAAGAATTGAGGGAGAAGAAGGAATTTTCGTGAAACGTGGACGATGACGGACAACACCTGATGGCGTAAACTCATCACCTGTTGGCTGAATGAACTAATAACAAGGGAGAAGCTATGTGATTTGAGAACAAAATAGGAATATCTCAGAGTTCTGACTTTGTAGAGACATTTGGGTGGTCCTTACAAGGAAATTAACAAGGAAAGAAATCTTGATGGGGATCCCACGGTATTTTTTTTTCACTCAGAAATGTGAAATTAATATATGATGAAAATCGTTCTGACTTTGATCGGTGGAAAATTCTAAATTCAGCTTGCATCCCCCTGTTCTCATTTGTTTGTCTAAAAATAAAGTCCACATAATCATTTTTAAACGAAGCTGAAATATCCGACATTGGAAACATTTCATATTAGTCAGCTAAGCACCACGGGATACACAAGAGCTGAGAAGTGTCTCATCAAGGTCCGACTCCGCAGCCAGTCAGTTTGTCAATTAGTCGTGGAATCTGAATATTGACATAAGATGAAGAAGTCTACTACACTAAAACAAACCAAACTCAGCTTTGGAAAGTCAACAAGTGAGAGAAAAAGAAAGAGGGAAGAAGGTGAGTTAATTTTGCCAGTCACTGACAGTTATGTGCCGGAATGCTTATGATCATTAACAGTGCAATTTTAATTAGCATTTCAAGCAACAACAGTCGAAGCCACTTATACAGTAGATAGGATTTTCGTTTTCCAGGCGGCACAAACTCTTTTATTCTCTCTCTCTCGTCTCGATTTGGTGCGTTTCAGATCAGAAAAGGCTGGACAGTCGTGACCTGTTGTTTATGAAGTTATTGGGTACTGACGAGACTTGAGCTATTTTGCTAACTTACCAGACTATAGGCTAACGTGAACCCAAGATGTTTTGATCATTGGTTGTATTCATCTCATTATCTCTAGCCGCTTTATCCTGTTCTACAGGGTCGCAGGCAAGCTGGAGCCTATCCCAGCTGACTACGGGTGAAAGGCGGGGTACACCCTGGACAAGTCGCCAGGTCATCACAGGGCTGACACATAGACACAGACAACCATTCACACTCACATTCACACCTACGCTCAATTTAGAGTCACCAGTTAACCTAACCTGCATGTCTTTGGACTGTGGGGGAAACCGAAGCACCCGGAGGAAACCCACGCGGACACGGGGAGAACATGCAAACTCCACACAGAAAGGCCCTCGCCGGCCCCGGGGCTCGAACCCAGGACCTTCTTGCTGTGAGGTGACAGCGCTAACCACTACACCACCGTGCCACCCCTCATTGGTTGTATTTTCGAACGGAAATGAAAACGGGTAGCAAACTTATGTTCACATTTTATTTACAACATGATGTACCACCTCTGACTGCTTTCTGTCAATCATGAACAGCCCAGCCGTGTTCACAGCTCCTCCTCTGATCACCAATAATAATAATAGTAGTAATAATGATGATAATAATAGATAATAATAATAATAATAATAATAATAATGTTTTAAAATCAAATAGAGGACACTGGAGAGGGTGAGGATCAGCGAGTTGAAGAGAGAGAGCCAGGAGAGGAAGAGAAGGGAAGAACTGAGCCAGGAGAGGAAGAACAGGGAAGAACAGAGCCAGTAGAGGAAGAAAAGGGAAGAACTGAGTCATGAGAGGAAGAGATAACAGAATCAGGAGATAAAGATAGGGAAATAACAGGTGAAGATCAAGAAACTCCAAGTACAAGTTTGTCCATCCATGATCCGGCAAGCTATAAAAACAAAAGTTCCTACACAGATGAGGAGAAAAAGAACATTCTTCAGGGTAGATGGAGTAGGGACCAGTATAAATACCCCCAGCGTCAATTTGGGAAAAGGCTTCTGAGATATAGTGCTGAGTGGGAAAAAAAAAAAAAACACCCCTGGCTACGGTACTCTCCATCTGAGGATGCTGCATATTGTTGTGATTGTGCAGTTTTGAAATTGTTAAAATAAACATGTTCACCTACATGTTCATCTCCTTGTTGGGCTTGTGATTTTGACTCGTTTCCAAAATGTATGAAAAGTCACCATATTAGGACTTTTTTTTTGGCAAATAAGATGTATCGCAATGTTTGACCTCGGTATTTGAAAAATCCTGGTTACGGCCCTGGTGGGGACATTTCGGTGGTCCTCACAAGGAACAAGGGTGGCATGGTGGCAGCACAGCAAGAAAGTTCTGGGTTCAAGCCCAGTGGTGCAGGGGCCTTTCTGTGCGGAGTTTGCATGTTCTCCTCGTGCCTCCATGGGTTGCAGAAGAAGAAGCCTTTATTTATCACTCATGCACTCAAGCACAGTGAAATTCATCCTCTGCATTTAACCCATCTGAAGCAGTGAACACACACATTCACACACACAAGTGAGGAATGAGCACACACATATACCCAGAGCAGTGGGCAGCTACCGTATGCTACAACACCCGAGGAGCAATTGTGGGTTAGGTGCCTTGCTCAAGGGCATTTCAGCACAACCTCAGCCTAAGGCCACCCCATGTTAACCTAACCGCACGTCTTTGGACTCCGCGGGAAACTGGAGCACCCAGAGGAAACCCACAGAGACACAGGGAGAACATGCAAACTCCACACAGAAAGGCCCCCATCAGCCACTGCACTCGAACCCAGAACATTCTTCCCGACATCGCTAATCACTGCACCACTGTACCGCCTCTGGATGCTCTGGTTTCGTCCCACAGTCCAAAAACCTGCAGATAAGGTAAACTGGCTACTCTAACTTGCCCATAGCTGTGTATGTGCACCTGCCACCAGGTGAAGGTTAACAATAAAATATAAAATAGTCTCAATGAGGCTGTAGCTCATGCTGGCTACTGTTGTTGTGTGCAAGTTTGAAATCCTGTCGGAGGAGTAGCAGTTTTTGTGAAATTGCACATGACCCCTGTGTAGCTGCATTCATGGCAGGTGGCGCCACCTGGTGAACAACTCTTGTTGGAATATGTCTTTCGAGTCTTCTGAGTGAGTTTCAGTGAAAACATCCGAGCAGTTTACGAAGAGTAGCGTTTGACGTGACGAGTCGAACAAAAATTTCAGACACCCATAAAATCGTAAATATGATAGGTGGCGCCACCATCTTGAAATTTTTTATACTCACCCACCTGGGGAACATTCTGTGTGAGTTTCAGCAAAATCCGATGACTCCTGGAAGAGGAGTAGTGATTTTTGTGAAATTGCACGTGACCCCTCTGTGGCCTCATCCATGGTAGGTGGCGCCACCTGGTGAACAATTATTGTTGGAATTTGTCTTTCAAGTCTTCTGGGTGAGTTTCAGTGAAAACATCAGTCACTTAGCAGTTTACGAAGGCTAGCTTTTAATGTGACAAGTCACTCAAAAATTTCAGACACCCATAAAATCGTAAATATGGCAGGTGGCGTGACCATCTTGAAAACTTTCATTCACACCCAGCTGAGAAACATTGTTTGTGAGTTTGACTGAAGTCTGATCAATCCTATAGGAGGAGTAACGATTTTTGTAAATTGTGGACGGATCACGGACGGAATATGTGTGATTGCATCAGCTCATCTGGCCTTGCCTGCATCTGGATGAGCTAATGAACCTGTTATATTTATTATTTAACTATTTACTCATTTCTCCAATGCGCTCACGGAGCAACCTGGTGGATAAAATTTCACTTCTTTTCATTCAAGAAGTGTGTGTGTGCACAGCATGAAAGCTCATATCCATCAACAGAGCTGTCTTCATGGCGTAGCTCAATGCCCAGCTTTGCTTTGGATGAAGTAAGGTGTTGTTTACTTTTGAGGTGAGTGTGTGATGATTTATACATGCCGTGTGCACAATGCTAAAGTGTTCACGACAGACTTCAGCATCATTTACTGGTTACATTAGCCTTGTAGCTCCAGTACAAAACTTCAGACATGCATGAGGCTAATGGGGAAATTATGTAAATTATTGACCTCAGAAAGAATTTTTTTTTTACACTGGAGTCACCGTGCAGAATGGAACAGAGGCGAGAGAGAGAGAGAGAGAGAGAGAGAGAGAGAAGAAAAAACATCAAATATGCTTGAAGCCAAGTCTGTTGGGCTTCAGTGGTCGTGTTATGTGGTGCAATCGGAATGTCAGAGTGATGCAACACTCTCCAATACATACACAGACACAATATACACAATACACATGTTGACTGTCTGCTTTTATTTTGGAATAAACCCAACGGCAGATGGGAAATCGACTGTCAGCCACTCATGTGAAATTGATTAAAATGGAAACATCTTCATTCACGGCACCGAGTCTCCAACTGGACTGCAACCCCATAACCAGACACTTGTTACATACATTTAGGCCCTGGTGTCAATGTCAGAGCTCTCGGAACACACTGCTACTGTTTGCGAAATTAGCTGGGATCATTGCAGCGTAGACGAGGTGGACATTTATACACATTATTATGCAATCGTTTGAAAAGATGCAGATAATTTCCTGTGTCTCTTAAATTTCTCTGCAGGATCTTCTTTGTGGGATTCTGGAACCATCGGCATTTTGAGACCAAACAGTTCCAGGGACTTATTGCGAGGAACTACACATTATAGAGCTCCCCTGAGAACTACATACCTTCAAGGGCTTCTTTTTCTGTTTGCTTTCACACTTCACACCGCCAGCAGGAACACTGAAGTTACATAAGCCAGCTGATGGTTGCTATCGAGATGTCGAGAGTTTGTTAGATTTTTTTCATATGAATGTGCATCTTGTCCAACAATGTTCTCGTGTTACTGGCAAAATTAGTTTTTAAAAACTTGTCCACTTTTGTTTCTATAGAAACAGACCATGAAGCAACATGGAAAGATTCCACACAGGGGCTGGGCATATTGTATTTGGACTGTCGCGGGACGCTTGCGCTGAAGAACTTTTAACGTGAAAAGGATGGGACGGTTTGGAGACAATTTATTCTTGGGTTCCACATGATGTCACATTCACCTCATTAGTTATTCAAAACTTTAGCTGGTGGTCAACCAAAGCTCAGTTGACAAAATGTTTGTACGGAGAAGGTGCATTGCTTGCATGAAAAATGCCTTACGCTTGTGTTGTTTTAGGTTGTTTGAATCAATCAAACTGTGAAACTGATAAAAGTTTCTTCAGGGTTCCCCGTGAACTAATAAAAAAGGGTGAACGAACACAGGATTTCACAAAAAGACATCGAGAAAGGTGGCTTTTGAACCTCTGACTTGAGCCGAGTCGAAGCCTGCTGGAGTTTGCAATGATCACTCGGTGAAAGGTTTGTATTTCCCTCTCAGCTCTGTCCTTAGTGTTTTCCAAGTACTTTTCTTGCTATGTGTCGTTATTTTACAGTACTTTTTTTAGTCATGAAGTGCTAAAGTGCCCAGCTGTTTCTTTGTTTACTCCTCAAAAAGTCCATATGCATGAAGGTTGCAACAAAATTGTTCCACAGCCGTACAGTTACAATGCGCCGTGATCACTTCTCCGTCTTGTTTAACTAAGATCCAGGTCTTTAAAGGGGTTTCTGATGATCTTTGTGAATGATTTAGCTGAGAGATAAGAGCCAACGCAAGGGAGAATCAAGCGAACTGTTGTTTGTTTACACTTCGACTTGCAACACTTTGTTGTAAAGATGTGAGCGAAAAGCTTAAAAAAACACTTACACGGGCAAAAACAATCCAGGATTCATTGGGCAGCGACTTGATAGCGAGGTCCTTTACCCAGCCACATACAAAAACAGTTGTAAGTCTCCATACTCTTCCACGCTTTCATCTGTTTTGCGGTGTAGAAGGACGTCTACAACACCAGATAGTTCGAGATGTCGGGGAACTCGACTGAAGGGTAGTTTTTGAGATCGTATGACAAATCCTTCTTTTCCAGACTGCAGGGGTCGATTCCATTGCACATAGCGATCTTCTGAATATATCTAAAGCCAGCAGTGGCTTCTAGATTACGAGCGTACTCTGATAAGTTATCGCTAGTTGTTTGCACTACAGCAGCCATTTAGACCACCAGCTAGTGTAGAGTTTGCATGTTCTCCCCGTCTCTGTGTGCAGCAAAACGGGCCACATGAAGACATATTGTATACCAAACTGTCTCAAAATGGACAAGCTTTTCCTTGTCAGAGATAGAGTTTATGCATATTATTTGAATTCATGTGAATTAAGGTTTTTTTTTATTGCTAGAGCAGGAAAAAGGTTTTGACAGAGTTGACCAGAGTTATTTATTTCAGGCACTTGAAGCATTTGGTGTCGGAAGAGAAATTCTACTCTGGCTGAAAATGTTGTACTCCGAGGCTTGTTTTACACTTCAGGTTGGAGGTGGTCTTCACTGTCCAGGAAAAATGAAAAGAGGTATTATTCAGGGGTGCCCCTTCCTGGACAACTTTATAGTCTGGCAAAAGAACCACTGCTATGCAGGCTAAAAGCAGAACTACAGGGATTGTCTGTGAGAGGGCTCCAGGAATATCTGGTGTTGTCTGCATATGCAGATGATATAACCGTTTTTTTTTTAATCAAGAATCAAGAAGACATTCAAGATCTGACCCATAACCTGGGGCAAGTATGAAAGTTTTTTCGTCGAGGAGTGGCAGATGCAAGGGACTGGGGCAGTCTGCAGTTTGGAAAAGCTGGACTGAAATACCTTGGTGTGTTTTTACATTTTCAAAACAAGAATTGTGAGAGGTGAATGGGGAAGACGTGTGCCAAGTTGTCTCAGTGTACCTGGGTCCTGTCCCAGTTATCTTACAAGGACAAAGTACTGGTCACCAACAACCTGATCACCTCCACACCGTGGGATCATCTCACTGTTCTCAAACCCCCAGAGACATTGATTAGGGAAGTTCAAAAAAAAGATTGTGATCCTTTTCTGGACTGGGCAGCACTGGACTCGTGCCTCTGTTCTCTATCTGCTGCTGCAGGAAGAGGGTTCAGGGTCTGATCAACTTGTATTGTTGGGTCAAAACCATCAGACTACAGACAGCACAGAGACTGGTCTATGGGGAAGAGCTGGCATGGGCTAATACGGCTTGTGCCTCATTCCAGTGCATTGATGTGAAGGCTTGATATATGACAAGTACCTGTTCATGATGAACTTGACTAAGATGGACCTGTCTCTCACCAGAATAGAACTCCATTCTGCCCTGAGAACCTGGTCCTCCATGCTGAACACCAGCAGGACTGATGCACATCCCTTCCCAAGCATAGAAGACAATGCTATTCCACAACTCTCTGATCCAGTTCAGAATATTATCTTCCACAGATATCCAACAGCATTTTTGGAGAACAGGAATCACCAGAATCAAGGATCTGATGTCTGATAACAACTGGAAGACGGCAAGTGAACGGTGTGCCCGAACAGACACGTGGCACGTGACCCCACTAGCGGTAGGGAGTCTCTCTTCTGTGGCAGGAAGGAAACTGTAGACCACCTGTTTTTATGCTGTAGAAGGCTGGATAGACTGTTCTCACTGCTCAGAGGCTGGTGCACAGGGCTGGGAGTTACATGGGCAGAACACCTGTACATACAGTATATGAGCCAAAGCAAAAATCTGTTGTTTTATAACAAATAATAGGTCAGGCCAAGCTCGCTGTCAGGCTTACAAGGAAAACAAAACGCAGAGAGGTGGCACTTGGGATGCCGACAAAATGCTCATAGCATTCGTGAAAGCCAGATTTAGAGTCGAATATGTTGTTTTAAGATGAATCAGGGGTTGTCAGAATTCTCTCATATATGGGCACAGCAAGAGGTTTTGGGCTTGGTTGATGCAGAAGGTTTAAATTTTAAAATAATATTTAAGAATTGTATTACCACGCTTTTCTGCTATTTTTTCACACTTTTTAAATTTTGTATATCCACTTTTTGCCTTGGGTGGCACGATGGTGTAGTGGTTAGTACTGTTGCCTCACAGCAAGAAGGTTCTGGGTTTGAGCCCAGTGGCCGACAGGGGGCTTTCTGTGTGGAGTTTGCACATTCTCCCCTTGTCTGTGTGGGTTTCCTCCGGGTGCTCCGGTTTCCCCCACAGTCCAAAGACATGCAGGTTAGGATAATTGGTGGCTCTAAATTGGCCATAGGTGTGAATGTGAGTGTGAGTGGTTGTTTGTCTCTTCGTGTCATCATTGCAATGACCTGGCAACCTGTCCAGGGTGTACCCTGCCTCTCGCCCATAGTCAGCTGGGACAGGCTCCAGCTTGCCGGCGACCCTGCACAGGATAAGCGGTTACAGCTAATAGATGGAAAGAAGTACAGTGGTGCTTGAAAGTTTGTGAACCCTTTAGAATTTTCTATATTTCTGCATAAATATGACCTAAAACATCATCAGATTTTCATACAAGTCCTAAAAGTAGATAAAGAGAACCCAGTTAAACAAATGAGACAAAAATATTATACTTGGTCATTTATTTATTGAGGAAAATGATCCAATATTACATATCTGTGAGTGGCAAAAGTATGTGAACCTTTGCTTTCAGTATCTGGTGTGACCCCCTTGTGCAGCAATAACTGCAACTAAACGTTTGCGGTAACTGTTGATCAGTCCTGCACACCGGCTTGGAGGAATTTTAGCCCGTTCCTCCATACAGAACAGCTTCAACTCTGGGATGTTGGTGGGTTTCCTCACATGAACTGCTCACTTCAGGTCCTTCCACAACATTTCCATTGGATTAAGGTCAGGACTTTGACTTGGCCATTCCAAAACATTAACTTTATTCTTCTTTAACCATTCTTTGGTAGAACGACTTCTGTGCTTAGGGTTGTCGTCTTGCTGCATGACCCACCTTCTCTTGAAATTCAGTTCATGGACAGATGTCCTGACATTTTCCTTTAAAATTCACTGGTATAATTCAGAATTCATTGTTCCATCAATGATGGCAAGCCGTCCTGGCCCAGATGCAGCAAAACAGGCCACATGAAGACCTGCACTGCTGAACTGGGTGAACCACTCCAACACATCTTCAACCTCAGCCTGCAGCTGGGGAGAGTGCCAACCCTCTGGAAGACATAATGTATCATTTCAGTTCCCAAAAAGAATTGGCCCAGCGAGCTGAACGACTTCTGACCGGTGGCACTCACTTCACATCTGATGAAGATGTTGGAGCAGCTCTTCCTCAGCCTCCTCAGACCCCAAGTACAACATGCCCAGGACTGTCTGCAGTTTGCATACCGGACAGGTGTCGGTGTGGAAGACGCCATCCTCTACCTGCTACACTGAGCCCACTCGCATCTGGATAAGGGAAATGGCACAGTGAGGATCCTCTTCTTGGACTTTTCGAGTGCCTTCAACACCATCCAGCCCCTACTGCTTCAGGACAAACTGAACAGGATGCGTGTGGACCCCTGCCTGGTCACCTGGATCTCCAGCTACCTCACTGACAGGCTGCAGTACGTCAGGCTGAAGGACATCATGTATGACACTGTGATTAGCAGCACTGGAGCACCCCAGGGCATGGTGCTGGCCCCTCTTCGCTTCACCCTGTACACTGCAGACTTCTGCTATAACTCAGAGCTGTGTCACATTCAGAAGTTTGCCGATGACACAGCCATCGTTGTGCCAACAGAGAGGAGGAGTATAGGAGCCTGGTGAGGGACTTTGCTGTGTGGTGCAACAGGAACCATCTGCAGCTCAACACCTCAAAGACCAAGGAGCTGGTCATTGACTTTGGGAGGTCCAGACCAAGGTCACGACCAGTTCTGATCGAGGGAGTGGAGGTGGAGGCTGTGGATTCCTACAAGTACCTCGGGCTGTGGCTAGACAGCAAGCTGGACTGGACTTGCAACACCAAACACATACAGGAAGGGACAGAGCAGCCTATACTTCCTTAGGAGGCTGCAGTCCTTTAACATCTGCAGGAAACTCCTGTGTATGTTCTATCAGTCTGTGGTTGCCAGTGTCCTGTTTTACACCATGGTGTGCTGGGGGGGCAGCACATCCAAGGAGGACACATCCAGGCTGGACAAACTGATCAGGCGGGCCGGCTCTGTGGTTGGCATGAAGCCGGACTTTTTGGTGATAGTGGCAGAGAAAAGATCTATGGACAAACTACTGAACATCATGGATGATGCCAGTCACCCTCTGCACACCGTCATCAGCAACCAGAGGAGTCTGTTCAGTCACAGAATGCTCCTTTCCAAGTGCAGGAAAACAGACTCAAAAACTCCTTTGTCCCTCACGCCATCAGACTGTACAACTCCTCTTTGGGGGGGAGGAGGGGTAACAGGAGGACAGAGGATGGGAAGGAGCAGTAGCCTAGCCTAACAATAAGCAATACCGGACAATGTGCAATATAAAGTGCAATATCTTTCCTGCCACCACCCCCCTTTTCCCCCTCCTCCCCCCTTCCCCATATCTTATTCTTTTTATATTTGTATATGTAAATTATTTATTTTAAATTATCTAGAAGTTTTCTCTATTTATTTTCTCTGTTTATTCTGTAATGATGCTGCTGGAATCTTAATTTCCCTGAGGGAACCCGCCCAAACGGATCAATAAATTTTTATCTAATCTAATCTAATCTAATCTAATCTAATCTAACTACCACCACCATGTTTCAGAGATGGGATAAGGTTCTTATGCTGGAATGCAATGTTTTCCTTTCTCCAAACATAACGCTTCTCATTTAAACCAAAAAGTTCTATTTTGGTCTCATCCATCCACAAAACATTTTTCCAATAGCCTTCTGGCTTGTCCACGTGATCTTTAGCAAACTACAGATGAGCAGCAATGTTCTTTTTGTAGAGTAGTGGCTTTCTCCTTGCAACCCTGCCATGCACACCATTTATTGTTCAGTGTTCTCCTGATGGTGGACTCATGAACATTAACATTAGCCAATGTGAGAGAGGCCTTCAGTTGCTTAGAAGTTACCCTGGGGTCCTTTGTGACCTCGCCGACTATTACACGCCTTGCTCTTGGAGTGATCTTTGTTGGTCGACCACTCCTGGGGAGGGTAACAATGGTCTTGAATGTCCTCCATTTGTACACAATCGGTCTGACTGTGGATTGGTGGAGTCCAAACTCTTTAGAGATGGTTTTGTAACCTTTTCCAGCCAGATGAGCATCAACAACGCTTTTTCTGAGGTCCTCAGAAATCTCCTTTGTTCGTGTCATGATACACTTCCACAAACATGTGTTGTGAAGCTCAGACTTTGATAGATCCCTGTTCTTTAAATAAAACAGGCTGCCCACTCACACCTGATTGTCATCCCATTGACTGAAAACACCTGACTCTAATTTCACCTTCAAATTAACTGCTAATCCTAGAGGTTCACATACTTTTGCCACTCACAGATATATAATATTGGATCATTTTCCTCAATAAATAAATGACCAAGTATCATATTTTTGTCTCATTTGTTTAACTGGGTTCTCTTTATCTACTTTTAGGATTTGTCTGAAAATCTGATGATGTTTTAGGTCATATTAATGAAGAAATATTGAAAATTCTAAAGGGTCCACAAACTTTCAAGCACCACTGTACCACTGATAAAATGTTCACTGCAGATTCATGTGTTTTTTGCTTTCTCATGCAGGTGTGACACTCTTGCACGAAATTAGTGTAAAAATTAATGTAGATATAAATATCTCATATCATTATCTGTAGCCGCTTTATCCTGTTCTACAGGGTTGCAGGCGAGCTGGAGCCTATCCCAGCTGACTACGGGTGAAAGGCGGGGTACACCCTGGACAAGTCGCCAGGTCATCACAGGGCTGACACATAGACACAGACAACCATTCACACTCACATTCACACCTACGCTCAATTTAGAGTCACCAGTTAACCTAACCTGCATGTCTTTGGACTGTGGGGGAAACCGGAGCACCCGGAGGAAACCCACGCGGACACGGGGAGAACATGCAAACTCCGCACAGAAAGGCCCTTGCCGGCCCCGGGGCTCGAGCCCGGACCTTCTTGCTGTGAGGCGACAGCGCTAACCACTACACCACCGTGCCGCCCAGATATAAATATCTTCTGCCAAATTATGGCATGTTACAAAAAATGAAGAAAAAAATCCAACTCCTCATCTCTGATTTACGAGTCCAAATGCAGTTCATGCACGAGTCTGAGTCCGAGTCATCAGTGCTCAAGTCCAAGTCAAGTCACAAGTCCTTAAAATTCGGTCATGAGTCAGACTCAAGTACTACAAGCCAGATAGATAGATAGATAGATAGATAGATAGATAGATAGATAGATAGATAGATAGATAGATAGATAGATAGATAGATAGATAGATAGATAGATAGATAGAAACAGAAAGCAAAAACTCCTGTCCTGAAGACTGACACTAGAGACTCCTTCCATCAACAGTAAGTAAACACAGATCTCACACAAAGCTTTGCCATGCCAACAATTGCGATTTCTTCAACAACATCTTTTTTAATTCTGTTTTCAGATGTATAAGTCCCCATAAATCAGCTGTTACCATGGGAGCGATAACGATTTTGAACATCAATCTGAACGCGTGGTTGATGTTCGCGCTGTGCGGTTATACAAAACAAATCCGCACTTTCTGATTCAAGGAGTTGGTCATGCTGTGAACTTTTTCGCTTTAACAACCAACAATAATTCAAAATAGCGGAAAAATAAAATATGTCAAAATATTATGACGAGAAACATGGCGACTTTTTGCTGTGGATGAAGCGTACAACCACATACATCATGTTTCATGACGTTTTGGCTTCATTCCGTATTGAATCTCATTCTGTGTGTGTGTGTGTGTGTGTGTGTGTGTGTGTGTATTGCACAGTTTTCAAGCATTAAGTGCTGTTTTCTGGATTGTGTCTTTGTTCAAGATAAACTGTCTATTTGGCTCGAGGCAGGAAATCGAACGAGAGGTCACAGAGCCTGGACCGCTCAGATCGAGTGTGTTTATTTTTAAACCTTGAGTGTTTCCTGAGTATACTGTCTGTGTGTGTATGTGTGTGTGTGTGTGTGTGTGTGTGTGTGTGTGTGTGCACTGAAGATGTTCAGGAAGTGTATTTTTTTCTTCTCTGGGATGTTTGTGCTTTCTGAATTTTATAATCCGAGTGCTTAGGAGGTATTTAGTGGCTTATAATAAAGAGAGTCTGGATTTTATTCCTTCTCTCCATCTCTCTGGCTCAGTGCTTTGCTTCAGTGAAACTCCACCTGCTGAAGCACTAAACAGTCTCTCTCTCTCACACACACACACACACACACACACACACACACACACCACAATGACCTGGCACCACTAGGATGTGGTCGTGTTCCCTGTTTGAATGACAAATGACTCAGGGAAATGAATGTGGCCACAACTGCTCTCCTCCCGCCTGCTTTTCATTTCGATGGTATTTGTGTTTGACCTTTGCTTCACTTCAAGGGCACCAGGGCGAATCCGATTTAGACCGAACACACCTTCCTCAGCGTAAATGCCAAGTGCTGCTCATTGGACATTGGAGTTCAACCGAGATAAGTGAATTTTACTTCGTGGAGAACAGATTCTAGGCTGAAGAAAGCAGCTGAGTGAGAATTACTGATTACAGGTTGTATAGTTTATATCACGTTCACGCTCCCTCGCCAGCCTTTTCTTAGCATTATGAGTTCAGATGCTCGTATATCACACCATCTGGCAGGATGATATGAAGAAATTCTCATTGCAAGAGAATATTTGAGAAATTAAAGCTTAAAGCTGCTTTTGAAATTAAATTAAACTTCAATTTTTGGATTTTTTTCCTTGAGTTTGTAATCCTTTACAACAAATGAACAGCGCTGCACTTTGAGAGTCCTTCTATTTTTGTCTTGGATTTGCATTTCTCCGCCCATTTTCTCTTCACTTCTTATATATAATTCAATAAAATTGCTTTGATATATTTGTTACTATACACTTTATTCGGAACACCCATACACCCACCTGCTGTTCTGTTTGATGCAGTTCTGTAATCAGCCGATCCCTCGACAGCAGCACGATGCATCAAATCACGCAGATACAAATCAAGAGCTTCGGTTAATGTTTACAATGTTCAAACATCAGAATGGGAGAAATCGTGATCTCACAGTGAAGTGTGACTTTCTTTCTTTCTTTCTTTCACTGCGGTATGGCTTTTGGTTTGAGTATTTCAGAAACTGCTGAGCTCCTCCTGGGGTTTTCACACGCAACAGTCTCTAGAGTTTACACAGAATGGCGTGAAAAACAAAAAACATCATTGAGTGAGTGACAGTTCTGTGGGTGGAAACAATCAAATGCCTTGTTGATAAGAGAGGGTCAGAGGAAAATGACCAGATTTGAGGTTGTTCAAGCTTTTTTGCCAGGAAGGATATAGTAACTGATATAATCACTCTTTACAACCGTGGTGAGCAGAAAAGCATCTCAGCATGCAACAGAAAATAGAAGAACACATTGGGTTCCGCTCCTGCAGCCAAGAACAGGGATCTTAGAATCAACAACAACAAGTTCATATTAAAGTGGCTGGTGAGTGTGTTTATTAGGCCGGGGGGATCAGGGTAGGACAGACAGATTTTTTTTTTTTTTTCCCAGAAGCATATGAAAATGGTCAGTACACACATTTTTTTTTGTTACTAAAAATTAAATTGATTTATGATGCGTGAAAATGTTTTATGTCCATGATTGCCAGATTTGAGGAAAATGAAATGGATATTAATAGTTTTTGATGTGTTGTTCTTTGTTTGTACGTCACGACCCTGTGTTTAATATTACACATTCAACATCAAAACTTCAGGACAGTATGTTTTTTTTTTTTTTTTTTGGTCAATTTATCATAAAGTGAGAGAATATTTAAAGTCAGTTATCTCATGAATAATAAACCCCAATATTAATATTTTAAACACATTTTAATCTGTCAGATGAATAACTTTAATTGATAAATAATTGAAAATGTTTTCCAGGGAAATGACCATGAACACAGCGTGATATTATTAAAGTGAAAAATAACAGCTGCATGCTGTGCTCAGTCTTATATACATTCTAAAGGAATTAGAGGAATAAAGGAATTTAATATATGCCTTTAAAGATTGCTAGATCTTTAAAAATCATTTCATTTGAGAATAAACATGGTTGAATTGAAATATAAACTCTGTCCATTTATTTTGTATGATTTTTATTTTTTTTTTAACCTGCTAGAATCAGACGATCACTGTCGTCACGTGGTACATCAAATATGGCCGCACCCATAGCCGCGATCGTTTCTCAGCAAAGGTAAACGTTTTCCATCATTTGTGATGCATGAAACTATTAAAAAGAGTTTTATTAATTTAACGCCAGAAATTTCAGGAGAGGGAATATTTATACTGGGTCCGGTGGGGGACCAGAAAGAAACAATTTTTTAAATCAGCTTTCGTAAAATTAAGCAAATATATGAATGACTGATTGATTGATGGATAGAGGTGGCGTGGTGGTGTAGTGGTTAGCATTGTCACCTCACTGCAAGAAGGTTCTGGGTTTGAGCCCAGTGGCCGCTGGAGGCCTTTCTGTGTGGAGTTTGCATGTTCTCCCCGTGTCTGCGTGGGTTTCCTCTGGTTTCCACCAAAGGCATGCAGGTTAGGCTAATTGCTAGGTTTCAGTCATGTGGCTTTTCTTCATGGTTTTAGCCCTCGACCCTGCACAGGATAAGCGGCTACGGATAATGGATTGATGGATGGAAATAAATAAATAAATAAATAAATAACAGCTTAGCAGAAATTCTAAAATTCACATTTTCTCAGATTTCAGTAGTTTTATTATAAAGCACTGATTGAATCATTTTTTTTTTTTTTAAATAAAGTTCTTAACCTGAATTGCAAATACTAACATCCAGGGTGCGATTTGTTAAAAAAACAGAAGGGGGGATGTTGTTTTTTTTTTTTAAATCATGAAACATCACAAAATTAAGGTAACAATAGGCTAACAGCTCAATAACATCCGATGATATCAAATGAATAACACTAAATGAAAACGAACACTAAACCAGAGATAGTAAATTCATCTTCCTATCTCTCTGACTAAATACACGAACACTAACACACAACAAAGTTCGCATTGCTTGTCGCGTTGCTGTGATGTTTCTCTCCCTCCGGATTAAATGGACAGTGACTCGAAAATCACTAAAATACATGAATACTAAATGAACAGTTTGCTCTGATGGCGCAGTTCACATTGTGCGCAGCTTTCCGATTTAAACTGTTTTTTTTCTCATTCATATACTTCCTGTTTCATGGACTGTAACGGATTTGCTTATTTAGTAATTTTAATACAGAATTTACTTTGAAATTATAATCAGACACTCCAACGCCCCCCCCCAAATAAAAAAAAAAAAATCGGCCGTGAAAAAGGCGGCATCCGCCAAAAGGCGCGCTGTTTGCATCCCTGCGATAGAATGCAAAGATATTGTTATTATCTACAATGTATCTATTTGCTGGGGACGTTTGTGAACATCAAAGCTGCCACTTCGGGTCATTTTGAAAGCGAGTGCAATGTAGACCATAGAAAACTGTGTCACAACATGCCTGTCATGTCAACTTTTTTTTTGGTTTGTTTGTTTTATTGACGGAGTTGTCCCCGAGGATTTTTTTTCAGCAGAGATAAAAACCAGAGGGGGGGATGATCCCCCCCAGCAAATCGCACCCAGCTAACATCTCATCTCATCTCATCTCATCTCATCTCATCTCATCCCATTATCTGTAGCCGCTTTATCCTGTTCTACAGGGTTGCAGGAAAGCTGGAGCCTATCCCAGCTGACTACGGGTGAAAGGCGGGGTACACCCTGGACAAGTCGCCAGGTCATCACAGGGCTGACACATATGGCCCTTTTCCACTACCCTTTTTCAGCTCACTTCAGCTCGCTTCAGCTCACTTCAGCCTGACACGGCTCGTGTTTCGACTACCAAAAACCAGCACGACTCGGCTCGCTTCAGCCCTGCTTAGCCCCTAAAACTCGCACCGTTTTGGAGTGGGGCTGAAGCGAGCCAAAGCGAGCCGAGTGAGGTTGGGGGCGTGAGCAGACACTCCCCTGTGCACTGATTGGTGAGGAGGAGTGTCCTCACATGCCCACACACGCCCCCAACTCGCCCCCAAGCAAGCACGCTGGGATCTGTAAACACCGTAAACCCGGAAGAAGAAGAATTACGAATTACGAGAATTATGAAGCCTTATGCGCCTCGCCTCATCTATACGCTCTTGCCAGTATCTGTCCGCGTTGTCAGTGACAACAAGCCACAGCACCAAGACCAGCAACACTAACGACTCCATGTCCTCCATGTTTATTGTTTACTATCTGGGTTGTGAGACTACTGCTTAAAAGCTCACTGATGTCACTGTTTGCGCTGCTTAACGACATCACGTGACGTCCACCCACTTTCGCTAACTCCACCCAATGTGTCCACCCACTTCCAGCCAGCACGGTTCAGCGCGGTTGTAGTCGAAATGCAACTCCAACAGCCCCGCTCAGCCCGACTCAGCACGGCACGGCTCAGCCCGACTCAGCCGCGTTGGTAGTGGAAAAGCGGCAATAGACACAGACAACCATTCACACTCACATTCACACCTACGCTCAATTTAGAGTAACCAGTTAACCTAACCTGCATGTCTTTGGACTGTGGGGGAAACCGGAGCACCCGGAGGAAACCCACGCGGACACGGGGAGAACATGCAAACTCCACACAGAAAGGCCCTCGCCGGCCACGGGGCTCGAACCCGGACCTTCTTGCTGTGAGGCGACAGTGCTAAACGTGACACCACCATGCCACCCCAAATACTAACATATTGTAATAAATATGTTTTAAAGTTAAATAATACACAATAATGAACCATAAATATTGTA
Source organism: Neoarius graeffei (assembly GCF_027579695.1). NCBI lineage: Eukaryota > Metazoa > Chordata > Actinopteri > Siluriformes > Ariidae > Neoarius > Neoarius graeffei. The sequence continues at coordinate 5,261,721 of NC_083576.1, read as the reverse complement.
TTCGTATTAATACCATGCAGGATATTTTAAAATATATAAAGCTATAAACATCAATCATTCAATATTTATTTATAACTGTTGCTACATCACATAAAATAAATTGCAAAACAATGAACATAATGATCAATAAATGCTAATCTCTGGTGTAAAACTGAACTCTGACTTAAATAATAAACAATAATTGTTTAGTTGTCATTTATAAATGTTGCTGTATTGCAAAAGCAATTACCTTATAAAATATAGATTATAATTATTCATCATCAGGAATGTTAATTGAAGTGTTTTTTTTTCATGTTTTTACGACATACAAACGCATCACATTCTACCAAGAAACTTCTCATAACATACTGTTTATTCTGTTAGAGCGTGATGAATTATAGAAAAAAACACTAATTTTATAACAATAAATGATACTTTTCCTCGTGTCACAGGAAGAAGCTTCTGTATCAATGATATAAATGTATTTTAATCTTAAAAACAGTCAACAGGAAATATTCTTAAATATCCATGCATCATCTAAAATGTACTCTAAAGTACAATTCACTGATTAATTAATTATCTCATGAATAATTAAATAAATGAAAGATAAATTCATCAAGTGTTAGTTAGTAATCTGCTCATTATGTGCTTAAGACTGATTTATTACCAAAGTTGAAATTAGTATGACAAGTTTATTTTCTTTCTTTGAAAACATTTTCCCTCATTAAATTTCCACACATTTTTACTTCATTGTCATGTTTCCTGGATTTTTTTTCCCACGTCTAAACTTGAGACTTTAACAGATGTGAAAATGAGCAGAGGCGTAAACGATCCCTCACTGTACTCATTTGTAAATTTCAGCATTTGTTTGTACACACACACATGCAAACAGCAAAATGGAGGAACAGAAAAACATCAGCGCTTGTCGTTCACAAACGTCTCTTAAATACAAAAACAACACATGACACACATTCCTCGTAGGTTTTGATGAATAATGCATGCTCGCTCGCTCGCTCGCAGGTTCGGAGCCGTTCGCTGTCACGCCCTCAGACTGACTGACGTCTTTACTCCGACTGATCAGGAGGAGGACGATGTTTCTGCACTTCTCTGGAATTTCACCTTTTGGGTTTTCAGGGTACATTTATGTCATTTTACATCTGTTTAAAATCTGCAAATCAGTTTGAGCAGAAATATTTTATAACATTAAAATATTTTAGACATTTTATTGCATTAAAAAATGTCTAAAATATGTTTCGTCATCTGATATTTGTTTGATCTCATTCTTCTGTAAGATAAATATTAAATATCAGATTCATTTAAGATACTTTACTTGCTAATATATAATTCATTGCACTATTGACATGGGGGGGGATTACTTTTGCACCTCTCTCAATTCAGTCCAATCTTGCACATACACTCACCGGCCACTTTAATAGGAACACCTGTACACCTGATCTTCATGCACTTATCCAGTCTGAGCGTCTGCTTATCTTTCTATCTTTCCATCTCACATTTTCTTTCTTTCTTTCTTTCTTTCTTTCTTTCTTTCTTTCTTTCTTTCTTTCTTTCTTTCTCACACTTTCTTTCTTTGCATATTTCTTGCTGTTTTGAAATTTGTCTTTCTCTTTCTTTCTTTCTTTCTTTCTTTCTTTCTTTCTTTCTTTCTTTCTTTCTTTCTTTCTCACACTTTATTTTTCTTTCTTTCTTTGCATATTTCTTGCTGTTTTGAAATTTCTGTCTTTCTCTTTCATTCTCATGCTTTCTTTCTTTCTTTCGTTCTTTCTTTCTTTCTTTCTTTGCATATTTCTTGCTGTTTTGAAATTAATTTCTTTCTTTCTTTCTTTCTTTCTTTCTTTCTTTCTTTCTTTCTTTCTCACACTTTCTTTCTTTGCATATTTCTTGCTGTTTTGAAATTTCTTTCTTTCTTTCTTTCTTTCTTTCTTTCTTTCTTTCTTTCTTTCTTTCTCACACTTTCTTCTTTCTTTGCATGTTTCTTGCTGTTTTGTAATTTCTTTCTTTCTTTCTTTCTTTCTTTCTTTCTTTCTTTCTTTTCATATTTCTTGCTGTTTTGAAATTTCTGTCTTTCATTTTCTTTCTTTCTTTCTTTCTTTCTTTCTTTCTTTCTTTCTTTCTTTCTTTGCATGTTTCTTGCTGTTTTGTAATTTCTTTCTTTCTTTCTTTCTTTCTTTCTTTCTTTCTTTCTTTCTTTCTTTCTTTTCATATTTCTTGCTGTTTTGAAATTTCTGTCTTTCACTTTCTTTCTTTCTTTCTTTCTTTCTTTCTTTCTTTCTTTCTTTCTTTCTTTCTCACACTTTCTTCTTTCTTTGCATGTTTCTTGCTGTTTTGTAATTTCTTTCTTTCTTTCTTTCTTTCTTTCTTTCTTTCTTTCTTTCTTTTCATATTTCTTGCTGTTTTGAAATTTCTGTCTTTCATTTTCTTTCTTTCTTTCTTTCTCACACTTTCTTCTTTCTTTGCATGTTTCTTGCTGTTTTGTAATTTCTTTCTTTCTTTCTTTTCATATGTCTTGCTGTTTTGAAATTTCTGTCTTTCTCTTTCATTTTCTTTCTTTCTTTCTTTCTTTCTTTCTTTCTTTCTTTCTTTCTTTCTTTCTTTGCATGTTTCTTGCTGTTTTGTAATTTCTTTCTTTCTTTCTTTCTTTCTTTCTTTCTTTCTTTCTTTCTTTCTTTCTCACACTTTATTTTTCTTTCTTTCTTTGCATGTTTCTTGCTGTTTTGAAATTTCTGTCTTTCTCTTTCATTCTCATGCTTTCTTTCTTTGCATATTTCTTGCTGTTTTGAGATTTCTTTCTTTCTTTCTTTCTTTCTTTCTTTCTTTCTTTCTTTCTCACACTTTCTTTCTTCTTTCTTTCTTTGCATGTTTCTTGCTGTTTTGTAATTTCTTTCTTTCTTTCTTTGCATATTTCTTGCTGTTTTGAGATTTCTTTCTTTCTTTCTTTCTTTCTTTCTTTCTTTCTTTCTTTCTTTGCATATTTCTTGCTGTTTTGAAATTTCTTTCTTTCTTTCTTTCTTTCTTTCTTACACTTTCTTTCTTTCTTCTTTCTTTGCATGTTTCTGGCTGTTTTGTAATTTATTTATTTCTTTTCATATTTCTTGCTGTTTTGAAATTTCTGTCTTTCTCTTTCATTCTCATGCTTTCTTTCTTTGCATATTTCTTGCTGTTTTGAGATTTCTTTCTTTCTTTCTTTCTTTCTTTCTTTGCATATTTCTTGCTGTTTTGAAATTTCTTTCTTTCTTTCTTACACTTTCTTTCTTTCTTCTTTCTTTGCATGTTTCTGGCTGTTTTGTAATTTCTTTCTTTCTTTTCATATTTCTTGCTGTTTTGAAATTTCTGTCTTTCTCTTTCATTTTCTTTCTTTCTTTCTTTCTTTCTTTTTTCAAATTTTCTTTCTTTCAAAATCAGAATCTCCTAAAAGCTAAATATTTTATATTTGACGAATTCCCTGACAGTTTATCTAATCTCCTTTATTTGCTGATATATCTTTGTTTGCATTGACTAAGGGGATGATTACTTTTGCACCTCTCTCACTTCAGTCCCGTTCACAGTGTTGCTATTGTTGGATTCTAATGCTGCACACATGCACACACTCGGCCACTTTAATAGGAACACCAGTACACCTGACCCTCCTGCACTGGGCAGACTGCTTGGAGCTGACAGATAACAACCACTCGGATAACAACCCTTTACATCCGTGATACACAGAACAGCATCTCACCATGTCGAGACCAGCAGGCTACAAGAGCAGGTCACGTGGGGTTCCACTCTCGTCAGCCAAGAACAGGAACGATGATCGGATGATGATCAGAAAAACGACGGCTTTAACTCTTCAGTGCTGCGATGTGATTGGCTGATTGGATAATTGCCTGAATGTCCAGGTGTCTGTGTGCTCCAAATCAAGAAATTCAGACTTTTTTTAGAAAAAATATGTGAATATAAAGTATACTGTAGCTGATATGATGCATTGTCCTGCATCATGTGGACATTTCAATGAGAAATTTGATGATTTTGATGTTCCAGTGAGTGTAATGATAATATAATGAAAATATCAATAATATCTGAAAAGTCAAATTGTTTCTGACAGCACAAGCATGAGCTTCAATTCAATTTTAATGACAATTATCCAACAACTAGCTTTTTTAATGAGCGTGTTTAGCGGCTGTGCTCCAAATCACCGACGCTGTGCTGTGTAATAACAGCTATTTAAACTCACTCTCTCACACTTGGCCAGAAAACAAGTGTCCATCAGCCAGAACACCCAGAGCAGCTCAAGGACATCGTCTGCCTCTGCTCAGTGTGTGTGTGTGTGTGTGTGTGTGCAGGGAGAAAATGGGTCTCTCATTGCTGTTTGGTGGAGAGAGAACAGCATTTTAATCGGAGACTCATTCCCATTAGGGAGCTGACAGGATTGATAACGGTTTAACGCAGTGGCCCCCGGGGGCCGTGAGGGTCCTGGTGCCTCCGAAATTGGCTTTTCTGTTGGATGTGGATTAAAGGGGACGGCTGACCTTGGCATTGCCTGACGGAAATAACAGAGATGCGCGCACACACACACACACACACACACTCACACGGTATTTTGTGTGGGTGAAGCCTAAAGTGCACAACCGATCAGGCTGTCAGAACCAGAGCATGTCTCTCACACACACACACACACACACACACACACACAAGCATGCATGTTCACATGCCTTGTTCATTTGTTCACACTCGTGCAGAGACACTCTCACCCATGTTCACGTGTTGAGATGTGGTGAGAACAGGTGGGAAGCCGTCATTTATGAAAACACTAAAAGCACACAATTAACATGATGACACCGTTTAATAAGTGTGAAAGTAAACAAAACTTAATGACAAAAATTATTAGAAATTAATAATGTCTCTCTTTTTGCATCTCTCTCTCTTTCGTTTCTCAATTTTTGAAATCTTTGCTGGTGAACATTTAATATTAACAATGAGCAAAGCAGGAATATCAGTTTTATTTATCGCTGTGTGGGGCTGTTGGTCTCTGTGGCAGCGGGGGCGTGGTCAAGCACCGGTCTGTGACGGGAGGGCGGAGTTGGGGAAGGTAAGTGGCAGAATCGCTTCACCTGAGTGTAATTAACCTGTGTTTTGTGTGTTCTCCCCAGTAAACCGCCCTATTTAAGGAGGGAGAGCGAGAGCAGAGGAGAGCATTCCCGGGCGAGACGCTGTGTGTGTGTCTCTCTCGCTATTTAAAATTATTGTAACCCTGAAAAGTGTGGCAATAAAGCCGTTAGTCAAACCTGATCTCTGTCCTGCCATCCTCTGTGCTCCACCCACACGCGATTCGCGCTACAGTGGTGCCGAAACCCGGGATCGTGGAGCACCTGTCCTGCAGCCCCATGGAATCCTCCCCGTTCGCGGACTTGGTCCACGCCCTCGCCACGGCTCAGCAGAGCCAGCACCAGGCGCTCGTCACGCTCCGGAAGGAGCAGGAGCGCCGCTTCGAAGCCCTGGTGGTGGCTCAACAGGAAGACCGTGAGGCGTTCCGGCGCCTCCTCGCGTCGGCGGGGTCCACCAGCGCCCCGGCCGCGGGCCCATCTCCCATCACCTTGACTAAGATGGGCCCACAGGACGACCCCGAGGCGTTCATCGCGTTGTTCGAACAGGTCGCCGAAGCCTCGGGGTGGCCGATGGAACAGTGCGCGGCGCGCCTCCTCCCCCTCCTGACGGGAGAGGCGCAGTTAGCCGCACTACAGCTCCCCGCCGACCACCGGCTGGCCTACGCCGACCTTCGCCGGGCTGTCCTCCAGCACGTGGGGCGCACGCCGGAGCAGCAGCGCCAGCGCTTCCGCGCGCTGCGAATGGAGGAAGTCGGCAGCCCGTTCGCGTTCGGCCAGCAGCTCCGGGACGCCTGCTGGCGGTGGCTGAGGGCCGAAGATCGCGACGCCGAGGGGATCATCGACCAGGTGGCGCTGGAGCAGTTCATCGCCCGCCTACCCGCCGGAACCGCGGAGTGGGTCCAGTGCCACCGCCCGGCGTCGCTGGATCAGGCCGTAGGACTGGCGGAGGATCATCTGGCGGGTGTCCCGGCGGCAGGACAACGGATGTCATCTTCTCTCCCCTCTTCTCTCTCTCTCTCTCTTCCCCCTCCTCCCGTGTCCCGTCCTCGCCCCATTCCCCCACCACGGAGGCGGGGGCCGGCCCCACCCCAGCCGGCCCGCCGCACCCGTGGTGCCCTCCCGTTTCTCCCTTCTGTGTCTGTCTCCCCCCCCCCCCCCCAGGTGAGTGACCCTCAATCCACAGCTGCAGAGGGGAGGCCCGGGCCGGTTTGCTGGCGCTGCGGGGAACCGAGCCACCTGCAGCAACAGTGTGCCGCGATGGAGGTGGGGGCGGTGGTGCGGATCCCCGACACGCCAGAGGCTGCCCTCGATCAGGCCGGAGCATATCGCATACCGGTAAGTGTACAAGGGGCGACCTATCAGGCGTTGGTGGATTCGGGTTGCAACCAGACCTCGATCCGCCAAAGCCTGGTGCAAGACGAGGCATTGGGGGGAGCACAAGGGGTGAAGGTGTTGTGTGTGCACGGGGATGTTCACTGCTACCCGTTGGTGTCGGTCCACATACATTTCAGAGGGGACAAATCTATAGTAAAGGCGGCGGTTAATCCTCGCCTTACCCACTCTTTAATCTTGGGGACTGATTGGCCGGGATTCCGGGGGTTGATGGCACACCTAGTAAAGAGTGGGTCCTGCCGGTTAGCCGGGGGGGGGTCCAGGTGTCGTTTTGGCTGGAGCTGCGGTCGCAGAGCCGTCTACGTCATCTCCGCGACAGAGTGAGGAGCCCCCGGCTCCTCCTCTTTCTATTGGGGAATCCCTCGCGGATTTCCCACTGGAACAATCGCGAGACGAAACTCTGCGACACGCGTTTGACCAAGTGAGAGTAATCGATGGTCAAACGCTCCAGCCGAATGCCACCCCGACCTTCCCCTATTTTTCCATTTTAAAGGATAGGTTATACCGAGTGACGCAGGACACTCAGACGAAGGAGCGTGTCACCCAGTTGTTAATTCCAAAGAGCCGCCGGGAATTGGTATTTCAGGCGGCTCACTTTAATCCCATGGCGGGACACCTCGGGCAGGATAAAACACTCGCCCGGATAATGGCCCGATTCTATTGGCCGGGGATTCGCGGCGACGTCCGTAAGTGGTGTACGGCGTGCCGCGAATGCCAGTTAGTAAATCCAGCTGCCATTCCAAAAGCGCCCTTGCGCTCCCTACCATTAATCGAGACCCCGTTTGAACGAATTGGGATGGATCTCGTCGGGCCATTAGAACGGTCAACACGAGGGTACCGCTTTATACTGGTTCTGGTGGACTATGCAACGCGATACCCGGAAGCGGTGCCTCTTCGCAATATCTCCGCACGTAGTATTGCAGAGGCCCTCTTCCACGTTATCTCCCGGGTCGGAATCCCGAAAGAGATTCTGACTGATCAAGGCACCTCGTTTATGTCACGAACACTGGCCGAACTGTATGGGCTACTGGGTATTAAGCCGATCCGCACCAGCGTGTATCACCCACAAACAGACGGTTTAGTTGAACGGTTCAACCGCACCCTCAAGAATATTATCAAAAAATTCGTAAGTGAGGACGCACGTAACTGGGATAAGTGGCTCGAACCCTTGTTGTTTGCAGTGCAAGAGGTCCCCCAAGCCTCCACGGGGTTCTCCCCATTTGAATTACTGTATGGGCGTAAGCCGCGCGGCATCTTAGATGTACTGCGGGAAAATTGGGAGGAGGGACCTTCGCAGAGCAAAAATGAAATTCAATACGTTATGGATCTGCGCGCAAAACTCCACACGCTCACCCACTTAACTCAGGAGAATTTGCGGCAGGCCCAGGAACGGCAAACCCGCCTGTACAACAAGGGCACGCGCCTTAGAGAGTTCACTCCGGGAGATAAGGTACTCGTCCTGTTGCCCACGTCGAGCTCCAAATTAATCGCCAAGTGGCAAGGGCCCTTCGAGGTCACACGGCGAGTCGGGGACGTCGACTATGAGGTTAGGCGGACGGACAGGGAGGGGGCGCTACAGATCTACCACCTCAATCTGCTGAAGCTCTGGAATGAGGAGGTCCCCGTGGCGTTGGTGTCGGTAGTTCCGGAGAAGGCGGAGCTGGGGCCGGAGATCCAAAAAGGGTCATTGGCATCTCGCACCTCTCCGGTCCCCTGTGGAGACCACCTCTCCCCGACCCAACTCACGGAGGTCGCCCAGTTGCAGGCCGAGTTTTCGGATGTGTTCTCGCCCCGGCCCGGACGCACCAACCTCATAGAACACCACATAGAGACGCCCCCGGGGGTGGTAGTGCGTAGCCGTCCTTATAGATTACCCGAACACAAAAAAAAGGTGGTTCGGGAAGAACTTCAGGCCATGCTCGAAATGGGCATCGTCGAGGAGTCCCACAGTGACTGGAGCAGCCCGGTGGTCTTGGTTCCCAAGGCCGACGGCTCGGTCCGGTTCTGTGTGGACTATAGAAAAGTCAATGCGGTGTCTAAATTCGACGCGTACCCAATGCCTCGTATTGATGAGCTGCTCGATCGACTAGGCACGGCTCGCTTTTACTCGACACTGGACTTGACGAAGGGATATTGGCAGATCCCCTTGACTCCATTATCCCGGGAAAAAACGGCCTTTTCTACACCGTTCGGCTTACACCAGTTCGTCACACTTCCGTTTGGGCTGTTTGGGGCGCCCGCTACGTTTCAGCGGCTGATGGACCGGATCCTCCGGCCCCACACCACCTATGCGGCCGCTTACTTAGACGACATCATCATTTATAGTAATGACTGGCAGCGGCACCTGCAACACCTGAGGGCCGTCCTTAGGTCGCTGAGGCGGGCGGGGCTCACTGCCAACCCGAAGAAGTGTGCGATTGGGCGGGTGGAAGTATGGTATCTGGGCTTCCACTTGGGTAACGGGCAGGTGCGTCCCCAAATTAATAAGACAGCAGCGATTGCGGCCTGCCCGAGACCCAAGACCAAAAAGGGGGTGAGACAGCTCCTGGGGCTGGCTGGCTATTATCGTAGGTTTATACCTAATTATTCGGACGTCACCAGCCCGCTGACTGACCTCACTAAAAAGGGGGCGCCAGATCCGGTCCAGTGGACGGAGCAGTGCCAGCGGGCTTTCTCTGAGGTAAAGGCTGCACTGTGTGGGGGGCCACTTTTGCACTCCCCTGACTTCTCTCTCCCCTTTTTGTTGCAGACGGATGCGTCGGACAGAGGGCTGGGGGCCGTTTTGTCCCAGCAGGTGGGGGGAGAGGACCGCCCAGTGTTGTACATCAGCCGGAAGCTGTCAGTGCGTGAGGGGCGCTACAGCACTATCGAGAAGGAGTGCCTGGCCATCAAGTGGGCGGTCCTCGCCCTCCGTTACTACCTGCTGGGGCGCTCTTTCACCCTCTGTTCGGACCACGCGCCCCTCCAGTGGCTCCACCGCATGAAGGATGCCAACGCGCGGATCACCCGTTGGTATCTGGCGCTCCAACCTTTCAACTTCAAGGTGGTCCACAGGCCGGGGGCGCAGATGGTCGTGGCGGACTTCCTCTCCCGTCAAGGGGGGGGGGGAGTCGGCTGCGGGCCGGACGGGCGCCCGGCCTGAGTCGGGCGGTGGGGGTATGTGGCAGCGGGGGCGTGGTCAAGCACCGGTCTGTGACGGGAGGGCGGAGTTGGGGAAGGTAAGTGGCAGAATCGCTTCACCTGAGTGTCATTAACCTGTGTTTTGTGTGTTCTCCCCAGTAAACCGCCCTATTTAAGGAGGGAGAGCGAGAGCAGAGGAGAGCATTCCCGGACGAGACGCTGTGTGTGTGTGTGTCTCTCTCGCTATTTAAAATTATTGTAACCCTGAAAAGTGTGGCAATAAAGCCGTTAGTCAAACCTGATCTCTGTCCTGCCGTCCTCTGTGCTCCACCCACACGCGATTCGCGCTACAGTCTCATAGCAGAGTGTTGGGATGGCGACCGACCTGAGCAGCAGAGCCCATCCTCTTTCGCTCCATCACAGGGTGTGGTGTGAGCTGAACTCCGAGGCCTTGGTGGAACAGGTATTACTGGCAGTAGGAGAGTGTGTTGGAGGTGAGAATATCATGTCAGTATGATGGATGAATAAAGCCGTGGTGGGGTTTGTTAAGGAGAGGGAACTCGTACACTAGCTGACTGAACACGGAAGAAAGGTAAGTGTAGAGCAGGCTTGTAGTACTCGAGTCCTAGCCTGGGCCTGCCCATCCTAAGTGTGACGCAACACGAGGGCCTGTTCCAAGCTTAGTCTGGCCAGGCAGGCTATCTACAGCTTTTCCAAGCTCCCGAAAAATCGGGAACCAATCAACTTTGAGCATCTCCAACGGCCCTGGGTAGAGGCGTGTTCAAGGCAGTGACGTAGTAGAACTGCGACCGGAAGCCATAGATTGTTTACAGAATCTATGCCGGAAGCACTTCATTCACATCACGAACATGGAGCAGCGGCAAGCCTTTAACACAGCGGTAGATGCTGTATTGAAAGCATTCAATGGGAAGTTCTCATTGAAAATGGAGCAAAGAGCAGCCCTGGAGGTATTTATCTTCTTCCTGTTACTCAAGCATTTTCCGTCGCGTCACATACGTCAGAGGAAAGAGTGATGTGATTGGTTTAAGCTTCGTCACAGCCTTTTCTGGCTTCGACGAGGAGCAAACTGAGGCATTTCAGGGAGGTGGGTCAACCACAGGCTCTGGGAAACGGTTTGGCTTAATAGCTTGGCCAGACCAAATGCTCGGAGAGCTTTGAAGTCACGTTAGCCAGGCTACTCGAGTCCAAGACTCAGACTCGAACCTGACTCATGCCCTAATTTTAAGGACTCATGACTTGACTTGGACTTGAGCACTGATGACTCGGACTTGGACTCAGACTCGTGCATTAACTGCATTCGGACTCATAAATTGGAGACGAGGACCTGGATTTTTTCTTTATTTTTTTGTAACACGCCATGATACTCTGGCATAAGATATGTATCTCATCTCATCTCATTATCTGTAGCTGCTTTATCCTGTTCTACAGGGCCGCAGGCAAGCTGGAGCCTATCCCAACTGACTACGGGCGAGAGGTGGGGTACACCCTGGACAAGTCGCCAGGTCATCACAGGGCTGACACATAGACACAGACAACCATTCACACTCACATTCACACCTACGGTCAATTTAGAGTCACCAGTTAACCTAACCTGCATGTCTTTGGACTGTGGGGGAAACCGGAGGACCTGGAGGAAACCCACGCGGACACGGGGAGAACATGCAAACTCTGCACAGAAAGGCCCTTGTCGGCCACGGGGCTCGAACCCGGACCTTCTTGTTGTGAGGCGACAGTGCTAACCACTACACCACCGTGCAGCCCTAAGTAGATATTTATATCTACATTAATTTTTGTATGAATTCTGTGCAAGAGTGTCTCACCTGTGCGCCTTGGCGCGTGCATCAGATTGACTCTCGGATGGGCTGTAGACAACATGTGTGCCAAGTGGACTCTCTTGCCCGTGCCTTAAATGGTTTCACATAAAGGCAGCAACAGCTACCGTCAAATGGTGTGGTTGGAGTCTTGTTCTCGGACTCGACGCGGACTTGACTTGACATTTTCTTTAATGACTTGGACTTGAACACAAGGGACTCGAGACTGGACTCGGACTCAAGGTTTAGTGACTCGACTACAACACTGGTGGAGAGTTCTATTTCATTACTCCTGTTACACTGGGTGCAACAACAACTGAAATTTCAGTGTGAAATATTCCCCTGTTTATCCTCAATGAGAATATCAAGCAGAAACTGTCTTGGTTTGGGAAAATAGTAAACGATATGTAAAAACTGTAAAAGCACATTGTTTCTTTGAGGAACACAGTGCTCAGGTTTCTGAATAGGTACCTCATTCAGAGTGTGGCTGGAGAGAAGATCATGCTGTGGCATGAGGGAAGATCACACCAGCACTGGGAGCATGAAGGGCTTCAAATGTTGGGACATCAGGTATAAGAAGTTGTTAGAAAGTCAGGCTGGAGTGAGTCACAGCGTGGAGCAGGATGGAAGGACACTGACCAACTCAGTGTAGGTGAGGAACAGGTAGATGATGAACAGGTGGATGGAAAAAGGAAAGGGAGAAATTAAAAGATGGGTCAGACACACAGACATCTTCAAGAAAAGGTAAGGAGGGCTGAGGAGACCTTAGCACAGGAAAATACACTTCTTCTTCTCGCATGTCAGATGTAGTTGGCTGTTTATTGCAGATTTGTTAGCCATCTCAGGAAAGCCACCCAGGATGGATGTCAAGGACGTAGAGCACTTCCCACCCAACCATTCACACCTATGGGCAGTTTAGAGTGCCCAGTTAACCTAACCTGCATGTGTTTGGACTGTGGGGGATACTGGAGCAAACCCACACAGACACGGTGAGAACATACAAACTCCACACAGAAAGGCCCCAGTCAGCCATGAGGTTTGAACCTGGAACCATCTCACTGCGAGGCGACAGTGTTAACCACTGCATCTGGGAATACACTGAACAGCAGGGAGAGGTCAGGAGGCAGGTTGGTGTGGCTGGTGTTGGGCCTGGGGCCAGTCAGTGCCACAGTAGGTGTGAGGGGGTCAGGCAGCATGGGGGAATCAGCACAGAACTGAGGAGAACATGCAGGAAGATCATTTCTCTGACATGTCAGATATCAGTGTGGAGCAGTTTGAGAGGATGCAGCTCTTTTCTGAAGCAATTAATGTATTACAACAGAGTGGCAGTAAATCCGAAGTGGTAATGAAAAGAGACTGGAACTGCACTACAGATTTCACATTAGACAGAACAGGGAGGAACCACACCCACAGTCTATGAAGGCACTTGAGGAGCTCACCAGTGTGGAAGGAAAAAAAAAAACAAGGTGCAAAAGAATATACATGGGTTAAAGTCACTGCACCGAGATTGGATTGGTTTTACATTGCTGAAGCAAACAGAAGTAGAATTTTTAAAGTAGTCATATTTCCGACTGGGTTTACAGATCACCACCTAATGACAATAGATCTGATGATGTCTGTCACAAGAAAGCATAGATTGTACTAGAGTTTTAACACAAAACTACTTCGGGATAAGGGTTTTTTGTGAAAATTTTTGGGTTTATTAGGAAGAGTGGAGAAAAAGTAAAAGGGGCCTTTCTGTGTGGAGTTTGCATGTTCTCCCCGTGTCTGTGAGGGTTTCCTACGGGTGCTCCGGTTTCCCCCACAGTCCAAAGACATGCAGGTTAGGTTAACTGGTGACTCTAAATTGACCATAGGTGTGAATGTGAGTGTGAATGGTTGTTTGTCTCTGTGTCGGCCCTGTGATGACCTGGCGACTTGCCCAGGGTGTACCCCACCTCTCACCCATAGTCAGCTGGGATAGGCTCCAGCTTGCCCGTGACCCTGCACAGAATAAATAGTTTATGGATAATGGAATGGATGGATGGACACAGGTATGGACAGTGTACAAGAAAGAAGGAGAAAGGTTTTAAGCACCTTCCTTCATGAACAAGCCAAAGCAGCCCTTATACGTTTCTGCATTTCCAGCATTAAGGACATGGATGCTGCAAGTACACTATTAGAAATAGGGGTACAGTAGGAGTCCATTTCTGTACCCCAAGGTTCAATATACACTAATGTACCCCCTAGGGCTCATTATTGGTCCTCACGGTAACTATGTGTACCTTTTTAGGGGCAAAAAAGTATTGTCAGCCACCAATTGTGCAAGTTCTCCCACTTAAAAAGATGAGAGAGGCCTGTAATTTTCATCATAGGTAGACTTCAACTATGAGAGACAGAATGGGGGGAAAGAATCCAGGAAATCACATTGTAGGATTTTTAATGGATTAATTGATAAATTCCTCAGTAAAATAAGTATTTGGTCACCTACAAACAAGCAAGATTTCTGGCTCTCACAGACCTGTAACTTCTTCTTTAAGAGGCTCCTCTGTCCTCAACTTGTTACCTGTATTAATGGCACCTGTTTGAACTCGTTATCAGTATAAAAGACACCTGTCCACAACCTCAAACAGTCACACTCCAAACTCCACTATGGCCAAGACCAAAGAGCTGTCAAAGGACACCAGAAACAAAATTGTAGACCTGCACCAGGCTGGGAAGACTGAATCTGCAATAGGTAAGCAGCTTGGTGTGAAGAAATCAACTGTGGGAGCAATTATTAGAAAATGGAAGACATACAAGACCACTGATAATCTCCCTCGATCTGGGGCTCCACACAAGATCTCACCCCGTGGGGTCAAAATGATCACAAGAACGGTGAGCAAAAATCCCAGAACCACACGGGGGGACCTAGTGAATGACCTGCAGAGAGCTGGGACCAAAGTAACAAAGGCTACCATCAGTAACACACTACGCCGCCAGGGACTCAAATCCTGCAGTGCCAGATGTGTCCCCCTGCTTAAGCCAGTACATGTCCAGGCCCGTCTGAAGTTTGCTAGAGAGCATACAGGATGACCCAGAAGAGGATTGGGAGAATGTCATATGGTCAGATGAAACCAAAATAGAACTTTTTGGTAAAAACTCAACTTGTCGTGTTTGAAGGAGAAAGAATGCTGAGTTGCATCCAAAGAACACCATAACTACTGTGAAGCATGGGGGTGGAAACATCATGCTTTGGGGCTGTTTTTCTGCAAAGGGACCAGGACGACTGACCCGTGTAAAGGAAAGAATGAATGGGGCCATGTATCATGAGATTTTGAGTGAAAACCTCCTTCCATCAGCAAGGGCATTGAAGATAAAACGTGGCTGGGTCTTTCAGTATGACAATGATCCCAAACACACTGCCCAGGCAACAAAGGAGTGGCTTCGTAAGAAGCATTTCAAGGTCCTGGAGTGGCCTAGCCAGTCTCCAGATCTCAACCCCATAGAAAATCTTTGGAGAGAGTTGAAAATCCATGTTGCCCAGCGACAGCCCCAAAACATCACTGCTCTAGAGGAGATCTGCATGGAGGAATGGGCCAAAATACCGGCAACAGTGTGTGAAAACCTTGTGAAGACTTACAGAAAATGTTTGACCTCTGTCATTGCCAACAAAGGGTATATAACAAAGTATTGAGATGAACTTTTGTTATTGACCAAATACTTATTTTCCACCATAATTTGCAAATAAATTCTTTAAAAATCAGACAATGTGATTTTCTGGATTTTTTTTTCTCATTTTGTCTCTCATAGTTGAGGTATACCTATGATGAAAATTACAGGTCTCTCTCATCTTTTTAAGTGGGAGAACTTGCACAATTGGTGACTGACTAAATACTTTTTTGCCCCACTGTATCTGTTCCCAAGCAGTCTCTCAAGTGTACAAATAAGTATCTTAGAGGGTCCTGCCCCAGTGACAAGCTGTTGTACCCCTAAAGGTACAATAATGTACTTTATTTTCTGAGAATGCACCTTTTCCTTCAACCTCCCAAAAAAGGCAAAAAGACCTGAACCAGATGCTGTATGTTAGGTGAACAGATGGCACCATAACCAGAGAGGAAGCTGAAATGAGGAGAGCAGCAACTGAATTCTACCCAGACCTCTACACTGCTGAGCTCTGTGACCCATCCTGCAGGGAGGAGCTACTCAGGGATCAGCTCAGACTTACTTCTCTAAGAGAGCGGCAAGCTGGATGCAAGTCTTGAACTACAGGAAGTGGCCATTGCTGATCAGCAGCTTGCAGTTGGACATGTGTTTGGAATCAAAGGACTGCCAAACAAATTTTACAAACACTTTTGGAAACTTTTAGGAGTGGACTTGTTTGTGGTTTTTAAGTGCTTATTTGATGGTGGAAGGTTACCAGTGAGCTCTACAAGACCTCCAAAAAACTTGACCTGGGACTCTTGAAAAATCAGAGACCTGTTGCAGTTTTACAGAGTGACTATAAGTTCCTTTCAAATTGCCTTGTGAACAGAATAAAACAATGTATAAACACAATAGTGCATAAAAAACAGTCATATTGTATACCAAACTGTGTCAAAATGGACAAGCTTTTCCTTGTCAGAGATAGAGTTTATGCATATTATTTGAATTCATGTGAATTAAGGTTTTTTTATTGCTAGAGCAGGAAAAAGGTTTTGACAGAGTTGACCAGAGTTATTTATTTCAGGCACTTGAAGCATTTGGTGTCGGAAGAGAAATTCTACTCTGGCTGAAAATATACTCCGAGATTTGTTTTACACTTCAAGTTGGAGGTGGTCTTTGCTGTCCAGGCAAAATTAAAGAGGTATTATTCAGAGGTGCCCCTTCCTGGACAACTTTATAGTTTGGCAATAGAACCACTGCTATGCAGGCTAAAAGCAGAACTACAGGGATTGTCCGTGAGAGGGCTCCAGGACTATCTGGTGTTGTTTGCATATACAGATAATATAACTTTTTTTTTTTTTTATCAAGAATCAAGAAGAAGTTCAAGATCTGACCTGTAACCTGGGGCAAGTATGAAAGTTTTTTCGTCGAGGAGTGGCAGGTGCAAGGGACTGGGGCAGTCTGCAGTTTGGAAAAGCTGGACTGAAATACCTTGGTGTGTTTTTACATTTTCAAAACAAGAATTGTGAGAGGTGAATGGGGAACATGTGTGCCAAGTTGTCTCAGTGTACCTGGGTCCTGTCCCAGTTATCTTACAAGGACAAAGTACTGGTCACCAACAACCTGATCACCTCCACACCATGGGATCATCTCACTGTTCTCAAACCCCCAGAGACATTGATTAGGGAAGTTAAAAAAAAAGATTGTGATCCTTTTCTGGACTGGGCAGCACTGGACTCATGCCTCTGTTCTCTATCTGCTGCTGCAGGAAGAGGGTTCAGGGTCTGATCAACTTGTGTTGTTGGGTCAAAAGCATCAGACTACAGACAACACAGAGACTGGTCTATGGGGAAGAGCTGGCATGGGCTAATACAGCTTGTGCCTCGTTCCAGTGCATTGTTGTGAAGGCTTGATATATGACAAGTACCTGTTCATGATGAACTTGACTAAGATGGACCTGTCTCTCACCAGAAAAGAACTCCATTCTGTCCTGAGAACCTGGTCCTCCATGCTGAACATCAGCAGGACTGATGCACATCCCTTCCCAAGCATAGAAGACAATGCTATTCCACAACTCTCTGATCCAGTTGAGAATGTTATCTTCCACAGATATCCAACAGCATTTTTGGAGAACAGGAATCACCAGAATCAAGGATCTGATGTCTGATAACAACTGGAAGACGGCAAGTGAACGGTGTGCCCGAACAGACACGTGGCACGTGACCCCACTAGCGGTAGGGAGTCTCTCTTCTGTGGCAGCAAGGAAACTGTAGACCACCTGTTTTTATGCTGTAGAAGGCTGGATAGACTGTTCTCACTGCTCAGAGGCTGGTGCACAGGGCTGGGAGTTACATGGGCAGAACACCTGTACATACAGTATATGAGCCAAAGCAAAAATCTGTTGTTTTATAACAAATAATAGGTCAGGCCAAGCTCGCTGTCAGGCTTACAAGGAAAACAAAACGCAGAGAGGTGGCACTTGGGATGCCGACAAAATGCTCATAGCATTCGTGAAAGCCAGATTCAGAATCGAATATGTTGTTATAAGATGAATCAAGGGTTGTCAGAATTCTGTCAGATATGGGCACAGCAAGAGGTTTTGGGCTTGGTTGATGCAGAATGTTTAAATTTAAAAAAATATTTTAAGAATTGTATTACCACGCTTTTCTGCTATTTTTTCACACTTTTTTATTTTATATATCCACTTTTTGCCTTGGGCAGCACGGTGATGTAGTGGTTAGCACTGTTGCCTCACAACAAGAAGGTTTTGGGTTCGAGCCCAGCGGCCGACAGGGGGCTTTCTGTGTGGAGTTTGCACATTCTCCCCGTGTCTGTGTGGGTTTCCTCCGGGTGCTCCGGTTTCCCCCACAGTCCAGACATGCAAGTTAGGATAATTGCTGGCTCTAAATTGACCGTAGGTGTGAGTGGTTGTTTGTCTCTTTGTGTCATCCCTGCAATGACCTGGCAACCTGTCCAGGGTGAACTCTGCCTCTTGCCCATAGTCAGCTGGGATAGGTTCCAGCTTGCCTGCGACCCTGCACAGGATAAGTGGTTACGGATAATGGATGGATGGATGAATGGACTTTTTGCCTTCTTGACATGCATTTTAAAAATAGTACTCTGTGGATGCAGAAGATTTAACTGCTTTAATTTTTATTTCTGTATTTATTTTAAGGGGAAAACATTGAAGAATTTTGTATTGGTATTTTTGTATTGCTCGTGTGCTAGCTCTGCTTGTGCTCCTCCAGTATGGGGGACAGTTTTCTGGGGTATGAGAGGCAGTTAATTTTATGGGGACAATTTTCTTCAGTTTGGTGAAGAATTTGGTTCAAATGTGGTTAGATTGAGTACATTCAGTGTAGCTCTGTCTCTATTTTATTTAATGTGAACTGCTGGCACAGTCTATTCTCTATGGGCAGCAGGACTGTGTTGGCCCATGTCAGCAGCCAAGTGATGTTCGGTGAGTCTGTATTTCATGAAGGTGTTTTATCATTTTTGGATCAGTTACCACGCTAACACTGCCAGATAACACTGCATTTTACTCTGGAGTTCAGCTTGGTTTTCCAAATAGGCCAAATAGTTTACTTTCAGTATTTGTGTAATTTGGTTAATTCTGTCATATCCATGCTGGAATCAGCAGCAAACTACAACTCCCAGAACACAGTGTGGCCTACAAGCATGGCCACCGAGAACAACAACACCCAAACTCTTTCACATACACGTTCATCAGATTAGCAAATACAGTACATACACCTGGACAGTCAGTGCAAATTGCATGCTCAGTGTCCCATACTGGTCCTTACCAGGCCTTGGTCTTTGTCTCACTGGTTTTCTGATTATCGCCTTGTTTACTTCATATTGTTTCTTCATCGCCTGGATTTTGCCTGTTCATTGGTCCTGATTTTCTGCATGCTGATTTAGATTTGCTGTTTTACCTGCTCTTGTATCCACACCTGTTTCTGACAGAATACTTTTAATTTTGACTCACTTCAACCATTCATAGAAAGATTGACTATTCTTCAGCAACAAGGATTCCTTCACAGTCCCCAGTGGGGAAAAAATACAGTAGTTTGTGCCACCTCCCCTCAGAGTCAAGTTGGGGTTTAGCTGCCTTGCTCAAGGGCACATCAGCCATTCTTGCTGGTCCAGGGAATTGAATCAGCGACCTGTTGGTCCCAAAGCTGCTTCTCTAACCTTTCGGCCATGGCTTTCCCTCATTCAGAAGTGGACCTTGAACCTTGTTGTTTTAAAGCATAGAAAGCCCTGTGTTTTTTCCTTCACTTCACTCACTGCCAGGTTGAAGTTCCCTGATGAACAATCGAATGTTTTAGATTTATTCTGAGCCACATATTTTTCAGTCAGGGTTTGTAGCAGATACGGAAATGTGATTAGTTGGACCACTGGCCCTCATTCATACATCCAATGTGAAAACCAGCACAGATCCAAATGTAAAATTCATTGTACAACAGGGTTCGTGTGTGATTCATGAAACATTCGTATGTCGTCAATCACAGCATAATCGTGATCGGACGTTGATGAATGTGGCGCCTGAAAACCATCGTCATTTAAATAATCATGCTACTTAATATTCTTGGTTCAGAGGCTGCACCTCGAAACTTTACAGCATGGAGAGGAGTAGAACAGCCAAGAAGAGTCTAAGCATTGCCGTCGTCAACTGAAATCCAGCTGATGTTTTAATATTTACTGTATATATCCGTGATATGTACAGCCATATACAGTGGTGTTTGAAAGTTTGTGAACCCTTTAGAATTTTCTATATTTCTGCATAAATATGACCTAAAACATCATCAGATTTTCACACAAGTCCTAAAAGTAGATAAAGAGAACCCAGTTAAACAAATGAGACAAAAATATTATACGTGGTCATTTATTTATTGAGGAAAATGATCCAATATTACATATCTGTGAGTGGCAAAAGTATGTGAACCTTTGCTTTCAGTATCTGGTGTGACCCCCTTGTGCAGCAATAACTGCAACTAAATGTTTGCAGTAACTGTTGATCAGTCCTGCACACCGGCTTGGAGGAATTTGAGCCCGTTCCTCCGTACAGAACAGCTTCAACTCTGGGATGGTAGTGGGTTTCCTCACATGAACTGCTCGCTTCAGGTCCTTCCACAACATTTCAATTGGATTAAGGTCAGGACTTTGACTCGGCCATTCCAAAACATTAACTTTATTCTTCTTTAACCATTCTTTGGTAGAACAACTTGTGTGCTTAGGGTTGTTGTCTTGCTGCATGACCCACCTTCCCTTGAGATTCAGTTCATGGACAGATGTCCTGACATTTTCCTTTAGAATTCGCTGGTATTATTCAGAATTCATTGTTCCATCAATGATGGCAAGCCTTCCTGGCCCAGATGCAGCAAAACAGGCCCAAACCATGATACTACCACCACCATGTTTCACAGATGGGAGAAGGTTCTTATGCTGGAATGCAGTGTTTTCCTTTCTCCAAACATAATGCTTCTCATTTAAACCAAAAAGTTCTATTTTGGTCCAATCTGTCCACAAAACATTTTTCCAATAGCCTTCTGGCATGTCCACATGATCTTCAGCAAACTGCAGACGAGCAGCAATGTTCTTTTTGGAGAGCAGTGGCTTTCTCCTTACAACCCTGCCATGCACACCATTGTTGTTCAGTGCTCTCCTGATGATGGACTCATGAACATTAACATGAGACAATGTGAGAGAGGCCTTCAGTTGCTTAGAAGTTACCCTGGGGTCCTTTGTGACCTCGCCGACTATTATATGCCTTGCTCTTGGAGTGATCTTTGTTGGTCGACCACTCCTGGGGAGGGTAACAATGGTCTTGAATTTCCTCCATTTGTACACAATCTGTCTGACTGTGGATTAGTGGAGTCCAAACTCTTTAGAGATGGTTTTGTAACCTTTTCCAGCCTGATGAGCATCAACAACGCTTTTTCTGAGGTCCTCAGAAATCTCCTTTGTTTGTGCCATGATGCACTTCCACAAACATGTGTTGTGAAGATCAGACTTTGATAGATCCCTGTTCTTTAAATAAAACAGGGTGCCCACTCACACCTGATTGTCATCCGATTGATTGAAAACACCTGACTCTAATTTCACCTTCAGATGAACTGCTAATCCTAGAGGTTCACATACTTTTGCCACTCACAGATATGTAATATTGGATCATTTTCCTCAATAAATAAATGACCAAGTATAATATTTTAACTCATTTTTAAACTGGGTTCTCTTTATCTACTAAAAATTCTAAAGGGTTCACAAACTTTCAAGCACCACTGTAACCTATGGTATACAATCCCAATTCCAAAAAAGTTGGGACAAAGTACAAATTGTAAATAAAAATGGAATGCAATGATGTGGAAGTTTCAAAATTCCATATTTTATTCAGAATAGAACATAGATGACATATCAAATGTTTAAACTGAGAAAATGTATCATTTAAAGAGAACAATTAGGTGATTTTAAATTTCATGACAACAACACATCTCAAAAAAGTTGGGACAAGGCCATGTTTACCACTGTGAGGCATCCCCTTTTCTCTTTACAACAGTCTGTAAACGTCTGGGGACTGAGGAGACAAGTTGCTCAAGTTTAGGGATAGGAATGTTAACCCATTCTTGTCTAATGTAGGATTCTAGTTGCTCAACTGTCTTAGGTCTTTTTTGTCGTATCTTCTGTTTTATGATGCATCAAATGTTTTCTATGGGTGAAAGATCTGGACTGCAGGCTGGCCAGTTCAGTACCCGGACCTTTCTTCTACGCAGCCATGATGCTGTAAATGATGCAGTATGTGGTTTGGCCTTGTCATGTTGGAAAATGCAAGGTCTTCCCTGAAAGAGACGTCGTCTGGATGGGAGCATATGTTGCTCTAGAACCTGGATATACCTTTCAGCATTGATGGTGTCTTTCCAGATGTGTAAGCTTCTCATGCCACACACACTAATGCAACCCCATACCATCAGAGATGCAGGCTTCTGAACTGAGCACTGATAACAACTTGGCTCGTCCTTCTCCTCTTTAGTCCGAATGACACGGCGTCCCTGATTTCCATAAAGAACTTCAAATTTTGATTCATCTGACCACAGAACAGTTTTCCACTTTGCCACAGTCCATTTTAAATGAGCCTTGGCCCAGAGATGTCGTCTGCGCTTCTGGATCATGTTTAGATCTGGCTTCTTCTTTGAACTATAGAGTTTTAGCTGGCAACGGCAGATGGCACGGTGAATTGTGTTCACAGATAATGTTCTCTGGAAATATTCCTGAGCCCATTTTGTGATTTCCAATACAGAAGCATGCCTGTATGTGATGCAGTGCCGTCTAAGGTCCCGAAGATCACGGGCACCCAGGATGGTTTTCCGGCTTTAACCCTTACGCACAGAGATTCTTCCAGATTCTCTGAATCTTTTGATGATATTATGCACTGTAGATGATGATATGTTCAAACTCTTTGCAATTTTACACTGTCGAACTCCTTTCTGATATTGCTCCACTATTTGTTGGCGCAGAATTAGAATCCTCTTCCCATCTTTACTTCTGAGAGCCACTGCCACTCCAAGATGCTCTTTTTATACCCAGTCATGTTAATGACTGTGGCAGCGGGGGCGTGGCCAAGCGTCGGTCTGTGACCGGAGGGCAGAGTCAGGGAAGGTAAGTGGCAGAATCACTGCACCTGAGGTTGATTAATGTGTTTGTGTGTCTTCCCCAGTGACCGCGCCCTATTTAAGGAAGAGAGCGAGAGCAGAGTGGGCTCTCTCCCCAACCAGACGACCGGAGTGTGTGTGTGTGTGTGTGTGTATATGCGTATAGTTAAATCTGAAAAGCTAAAATAAACGGGTTTTGTGAACTCAGTTCTGGCCTGCCGTCCTTCTGTGCTCCACCCACCCATCTGAACTGCTACAGTGGTGTCGAAACCCGGGACTTGGAGCGCTGAAGCAGAACAGCCCCATGGAGTCCTCCCCTTTCGCCGAGCTGGTCCACGCCCTCGCCACAGCCCAGCAAAGCCAGCACCAGGCACTAGTCGCCCTCCAGAAGGAACAGGAACAGCGGTTCGAGGCCCTGGTGCTGGCTCAGCAGGAAGAGCAACAGGCATTCCGGCACCTCCTTGCATCAGCGGGGTCCACCACTGTGGGGCCGTCCCCCTTCACCCTGACGAAGATGGCCTGCAGGACGACCCCGAGGCCTTCCTCACATTCTTTGAGCAGGTGGCAGAGACCTCGAGGTGGCTGATAGAATAGCACGCAGCTCGCCTCCTCCCCCTGCTAACGGGAGAGGCGCAGCTGGCCGCGCTACAGATCCCCGCTGACCACTGGCTGGCCTACGCGGACCTTCACCAGGCCGTCCTCCAGCATGTGGGGCGCATCCCTGAGCAACAACGGCAGCGCTTCCATGCTTTGCGCTTGGAAGTCGGCCGGCCATTCATGTTTGGCCAGCAACTCTGGGACGCCTGCGAGCGGTGGTTGAGGGCCAACAACCGCGACACCGAGGGGATCATCGACCAGGTGGTGCTGGAGCAGTTCATCGCGCGTCTACCAGCCGGAGCTGCAGAGTGGGTCCAGTGCCACTGCCCGGCGTTGCTGGATCAGGCAATCGAGCTGGCGGAGGACCATTTGGTGGCTGTCCTGATGGCAGGACAGCAGACAACCTCTTCTCCCCTCTCCTCTCTCTCTCCCTCTCCTCCTGTGTCTCATCCTCGCCCCGTTCCCCCACCACGGAGGCGGGGGCCGGCCCCACCCCAGCCGGCCTGCTGCACCCGCGGTGCCCTCCGGTTTCTCCCTTCTGTGTCTGTCTCCCCCCCCCCTCAGGTGAGTGAGCCCCAGAGCACCAGTGCAGAGAGGAAGCCCGGGCTGGTTTGCTGGTGCTGCGGGGAGCCGGGCCACCTCTAACAGCAGTGCTCGGCAATGGAGGTGGGTGCGGTGGTTCGGATCCCCGACAGGCCAGGAGTCGCCCTCGATCGGGTCGGAGCGCATCGCATACCGGTGAGTATCCAAGGGGATACACATCAGGCATTGGTGGATTCTGGTTGTAATCAGACCTCAATCCACCAAAACCTGGTGCAAGATGAGGCATGGGGGGGAGCACAAGTGGTGAAGGTGTTGTGTGTGCACGGGGATGTTCACAGCTACCCTTTAGTGTCGGTCCACATTTTTTTTTGAGGGGAAAAATTTATAGTGAAGGCGGCGGTTAATCCTCACCTTACCACTTGATAATTTTGGGGACGGATTGGCCAGGATTTGGGGAATTAATGAGTCACCTAGTGAAGAGTGGGTCCTGACATAGTTTAATAAGGAGAGGTCCTGGTGTCACGTTGGCAGGAGCAGCTGTCACAGAGCTGTCTACGTCAGCTCCGCGTCAGAGTGAGAAGCCGCCAGCTCCTCGTCTCTCTATTGGGGAATCCCTTGCGGATTTCCTGTTAGAGCAGTTGCGAGACGAGACTCTGCGGCATGCATTTGACCAAGTGAGAGTAATTGATGGTCAAATGCTCCAGCCAAACGCCACCCCGTCCTTCCCCTACTTCACAATTATGAAAGATAGATTATACCGAGTGACGCAGGACACTCAAACTAAAGAGCAAGTCACGCAGCTGTTGATTCTGAAGAGCCGCCGGGAATTGGTATTCCTGGCGGCTCACTTTAATCCCATGGCTGGACACTTAGGGGAGGATAAAACACTAGCCCGAATAATGGCCCGGTTCTATTGGCCAGGGATTCGCGGCGATGTCCATAGGTGGTGTACGGCGTGCCGCGAATGCCAGTTAGTAAATCCAGTGGCCATTCCAAAAGCGCCTTTGTGCCCTCTCCCATTAATCGAGACCCCGTTCGAAAGAATTGGGATGGATCTCATCGGGCCATTAGATCGGTCAACACGAGGGTACCACTTTATATTAGTTCTGGTGGACTATGCAACGCTATACCCAGAAGTGGTGCCTCTTCTCAATATCTCAGCATGCAGTATTGCGGAGGCACTCTTCTGCGTTATCTCCCGAGTTGGAATCCTGAAAGAGATTATGACTGATCAAGGCACCTCATTTATGTCACGTACACTAAATGAACTGTATAGGTTGTTGGGTATTAAACCGAGCCACACCAGCATGTATCACCCACAAACGGACGGTTTAGTTGAATGGTTCAATCGCACCCTCAAGAATATAATTTAAAAAATCGTAAGTGAGGACGCACGTAATTGGGATAAGTGGCTCGAACCCTTGTTGTTTTCAGTCCGAGAGGTCCCCCAAGCCTCCACGGGGTTCTCCCCATTTGAATTGTTATACGGGTATAAGCCGCGCGGCGTTCTAGATGTGCTGCGGGAAAATTGGGAGGAGGGACCTTCACCAAGTAAAAATGAAATCCAATACGTTATTGACCTGCGCGCAAAACTCCACACACTCACCCACCTAACCCAGGAGAATTTGTGGCAGGCCCAAGAACGACAAACCCGCCTGTACGACAAGGGTACGCGCCTCAGGGAGTTCGCACCGGGAGATAAAGTACTCATACTGTTGCCCACATTGAGCTCCAAATTAGTCGCCAAGTGGCAAGGACCCTTTGAGGTCACATGGAGAGTCAGGGACATTGACTACGAGGTGAGGCAAATGGACAGGGGTGGGGCATTACAGGTTTACCACCTCAATCTGCTCAAACTCTGGAATGAGGAGGTCCCTGTGGTGTCGGTGGTTCCGGAGAAGGTGGAGCTGGGGCTGGAGGTTCAAAAGGGAACATTGGCATCACATACCTCTCCGGTCCCCTGTGGAAACCACCTCTCCCCGACCCAACTCGCGGAGGTTGCCCAGTTGCAGACCGAGTTTTCAGACGTATTCTCGCCCCTGCCCAGCCGCACCAACCTCATAGAGCACCACATTGAGATGCCCCCGGGGGCGGTAGTGCGTAGCCACCCTTACAGGCTACCCAAACACAAGAAAAAAGTAGTTCGGGAAGAACTCGAGGCCATGCTCGAAATGGGCATCGTCGAGGAGTTCCACAGTGACTGGAGCAGCCCGGTGGTCTTGGTACCCACAGCTGACGGGTCGGTCTGGTTCTGTGTAGACTATAGGAAAGTCAACGGTGTCTAAATTCGACGCGTACCCAATGCCTCATATTGATGAGTTACTCGATCAACTAGGCACAACTCGCTTTTACTCGACACTGGATTTAACAAAGGGTTATTGGCAGATCCCCTTGACTCCATTATCCAGAGAAAAAACGGCCTTTTCCACACCGTTCGGCTTACACCAGTTTGTCACACTTCCTTTTGGGCTGTTTGGGGCACCCGCTACGTTTCAGCGGCTGATGGATAGGTTCCTCCGCCCCCACTCCACCTATGCGGCTGCCTACCTCGACGATATCATTATCTATAGTAATGACTGGCTGAGGCACCGCCAACATCTGAGGGCCGTCCTTAAGTCGCTGAGGTGAGCAGGTCTCACAGCCAACCCGAAGAAGTGTGTGATTGGGCGGGTGGAAGTACGGTATCTGGGCTTCCACTTGGGCAATGGGCAGGTGCGTCCCCAAATTAACAAGACAGCGGCAATTGCGGCCTGCCCGAAGCCCAAGACCAAAAAGGGGGTGAGACAGTTCCTGGGGCTGGCTGGCTATTATCGTAGGTTTATACCTAACTATTCAGACATCACCAGCCCGCTGACTGATCTGACTAAAAAGGGGGCACCAGATCCGGTCCAGTGGACGGAGCAATGCCAGCGGGCTTTTTCTGAGGTCAAGGCTGCACTGTGTGGGTGGCCACTTTTACACTCCCCTGACTTTTCTCTCCCCTTTATGTTACAGACGGATGCGTCGGACAGAGGGCTGGGGGCTGTTTTGTCCCAGGAGGTGGAGCAGGAGGACCGCCCAGTGTTGTACATCAGTAGGAAGCTGTCGGTGCATGAGGGGCACTACAGCACCATTGAAAAGGAGTGCCTAGCGATCAAGTGGGTGGTCCTCGCCCTCCATTACTACCTGCTGGGATGCCCTTTCACCCTCTGTTCGGACCATGCGCCCCTCCAGTGGCTCCACCGCATGAAGGATGCCAACGCGCGGATCACCCGTTGGTATCTGGCACTCCAACCCTTCAACTTCAAGGTGATCCACAGGCCGGGGGCACAGATGGCTGTGGCGGACTTTCTCTCCCGTCGGGGGGTGGGGGGTGGGGAGTTGGCTGCAGGCCGGATGGCCGCCCGGCCTGAGTCGGGCGGTGGGGGTATGTGGCAGCGGGGGCATGGCCAAGCGTCGGTCTGTGACTGGAGGGCGGAGTCGGGGAAGGTAAGTGGCAGAATCACTGCACCTGAGGTTGATTAATGTGTTTGTGTGTCTTCCCCAGTGACCGCACCATATTTAAGGAAGAGAGTGAGAGCAGAGTGGGCTCTCTCCCCAACCAGACGACGGGAGTGTGTGTGTGTGTGTGTGTGTGTGTATATGTGTATAGTGAAAGCTGAAAAGCTAAAATAAATGGGTTTTGTGAACTCAGTTCTGGCCTGCCGTCCTTCTGTGCTCCACCCACCCATCCGAACTGCTACAATGTCCTATTGCCAATTGACCTAATGAGTTGCAATTTGGTCCTCCAGCTGTTCCTTTTTTGTACTTTTAACTTTTCCAGCCTCTTATTGCCCCTGTCCCAACTTTTTTGAGATGTGTTGCTGTCACGAAATTTCAAATGAGCCAATATTTGGCATGAAATTTCGAAATGTCTCACTTTCGACATTTGATATGTTGTCTATGTTCTATTGTGAATACAATATCAGTTTTTGAGATATTTTGTAGATGATTGCATTCCGTTTTTATTTACAATTTGTACTTTGTCCCAACTTTTTTGGGAATCGGGGTTGTATAATAATACACTTACTGGCCACTTTATGAGGAAGACCCTTACATCCACTTGCTGTTTGATGCTGTTCTCTAATCAGCCGATCCCTTGACAGCAGCATGATGCATCAAATCACGCAGATACAAATCAAAAGCTTCAGTTAACGTTCACAATGTTCAAACATCAGAATGGGAAAAATTGTGATCTCACAGTGAAGTGTGACTTTCTTTCTTTCACTGTGGTATGGGTGTTGGTTTGAGCCAAATGAGTATTTTTGGTTTGAGTATTTCGGAAACTGCTGATCTCATCCTGGGGTTTTCACACACAACAGTCTCACAACAGAATGGTGTGAAAAATAAAAAAACAGCAAGTGAGTGAGTGAGTGAGTGAGTGAGCGACAGTTCTGTGGGTGGAAAAAAAAACAAACGCCTTGTTGATAAGAGAGGTCAGAGGAAAATGGACAGATTGGTTCAAGCTTTTTTATATCCAGGAAGGATATAGTAACTCATATAATCACTCTTTACAACTGTGGTGAGCAGAAAATCATCTCAGCATGCAGCAAAAAGCGAAGACCACACTGGGATCCACTCCTGCAGCCACAAACAGGGATCTTAGAATCAACAAAAACAAGTTCCTATTAAAGTGGCTGGTGAGTATGTATATATCTCATCTCATTATCTGTAGCCGCTTTATCCTGTTCTACAGGGTCGCAGGCAAGCTGGAGCCTATCCCAGCTGACTACGGGCGAAAGGCGGGGTACACCCTGGACAAGTCGCCAGGTCATCACAGGGCTGACACATAGACACAGACAACCATTCACACTCACATTCACACCTACGCTCAATTTAGAGTCACCAGTTAACCTAACCTGCATGTCTTTGGACTGTGGGGGAAACCGGAGCACCCGGAGGAAACCCACGCGGACACGGGGAGAACATGCAAACTCCACACAGAAAGGCCCTCGCTGGCCACGGGGCTTGAACCCAGGACCTTCTTGCTGTGAGGCGACAGCGCTAACCACTACACCACCGTGCCACCCTGGAATAACTTAATTATAATAATAATTATAGTTCTACGTTCTGATCGAGACGATTCAGCTACATGATGGAGGCATTAAAATGGACAAACGTGACGTTATTTAGCCCTAAAGAAGGAATTAAAAAGCTAACATAAAAACGGTGGCTTTATATTTTGGACACATTTAAGCAAGCGCCATACATTCTTCTGAATTAGGGGAAACTAAATTATAACAAATTTTTCATAATGCATGCTTACTGTCTTGATTAAAAATTCTGATTAATCGTCAAAATAAAATTGACTGATGAGAACAGCTACACGTATTTCATGGTATTTCTCCCCCCCAATAACAGTATCCTGACTGTGAAGAGATAATAATTGCTTATTTAAAACAGTCCCTCGCTGGCCACGGGGCTCAAACCCGGACCTTCTTGCTGTGAGGTGACAGCGCCAACCACTACACCACTGTGCCGCCCTGTGTATATAATATATATGCAGTCTGTTGCAGATATCAGCATTGGGTGTTTGCTGTGGGGAAGTGGGCGTGGTCTGAAGGCCAGCGATGGGTTTGGCTAAGACGATTCTCAGTATGTACTCACACCAGTCAAGTACCTACTATGTGACTGTCACTGTAGTATGTGTGTGAGAGAGAGAGAGAGAGAGAGATGTGTGAGAGAGAGAGAGAGAGAGAGAGAGAGGGGTACTTTAGATGATGCAGAGCTTTAGATGGCAGAGTAATTCACTTTCTCTCTGATAGTTACATTAGAGGCATTCTCTCCAAACTAATTGTTTGGATATATAATTCTCTTCACTAGAGAGAGAGCAAGAGAGAGAGAGAAGGGGAGAGGAGAAATGAGAATTGTTATAAATAAATAAGAAGAATTATGATGACGGACTGAAATTAAGAATTTCCAGACGTATAGGTCAGTGCAGTATTTCACATCATGTATCACAGTGTAAAATAATTCTGAGGTCACGAGTTGAGGTCGATAAGGATGAAGTTCTGGCTGTGTGAGAAATTGTTGAGTAAATTCTCAGGGCTCCGACGCTCATCTGAAATCCACCAACAGGACTGAGCCGAGTGCATGTTTATGCAAGTCTGTTTTCTGCTATAGTGATGATGGAAGCAGAATGTCTGAACCTATTCATGCATAAATTAGGTTTATTCAGACTGAAATTTGAGGCACAGGGATTTTGAATATGTAGTAAGTATCTATATTTAAAAAATAAATGAATAAATAAATGGTTTCTGTGTACGAATCCCATGAGTAAAAAATCAAGAACATGAACTTGAAATACATTTTCAAAAGAAATCTTCCAGTGAGGGCGGGTTTGAGCCCCGTGGCCGGCGAGGGCCTTTCTGTGTGGAGTTTGCATGTTCTCCCCGTGTCCGCGTGGGTTTCCTCCGGGTGCTCCGGTTTCCCCCACAGTCCAAAGACATGCAGGTTAGGTTAACTGGTGACTCTAAATTGAGCGTAGGTGTGAATGTGAGTGTGAATGGTTGTCTGTGTCTATGTGTCAGCCCTGTGATGACCTGGCGACTTGTCCAGGGTGTACCCCGCCTTTCGCCCGTAGTCAGCTGGGATAGGCTCCAGCTTGCCTGCGACCCTGTAGAAGGATAAAGCGGCTAGAGATAATGAGATGAGATGAGACACAAAATGGCTGATGTTTAGAATGCTTGCAGGATGCAGCTGATTCAACATAGAATCTTGAATATATATATCTTAAATTAGTGAAGGTGTTCAGTGGCATCTGGTGCAGATTTTTTTTTCATCTAATTTGTGATTTTGTGTTGAATATTTCGAAAGATAAATGATGGAGAATCAAACAACAGTTCAGGAAGACAAGTTTCACTGCCAGTTAAAAGGGTTGGCTATCTATCTATCTATCTATCTATCTATCTATCTATCTATCTATCTATCTATCTATCTATCTATCTATCTATCTGCCTATCTGCAGTTCACATTGGCATCCATTATCTGTAGCCGCTTGTCCTGTTCTGCAGAGTCACAGGCAAGCTGGAGCCTATCCCAGCTGACTATGGGCGAGAGGCAGGGTGCACCCTGGACAAGTCGCCAGGTCATCGCAGGGCTGTTCACATTGGCAGTTTAATTTTATTATCTGTGGGTTTTGGCTTTATTTTTGTAATTTCATTGTTAGCATTGCTGTGAATTGTAATGCTAGTGATCTAAAACAATAAAAATAAGTATAATAGCATTAAAAATGCTATAGCTCAAGGCTAGATAAAGACCAGAGCACAATTCAGCTGGTGTTTACTGTTTCATTTCTGATGGATCATGATAAACTGCATGTGAGTGAATAAAGAAAACAGAACTTTATCTTCAGGGAGAGAGAGAGAGAGACTGGTCAATGCAAGTTGTGGTTTTATATTTTTTTATTTTTCATCTCATCTCATCTCATTATCTCTAGCCGCTTTATCCTGTACTACAGGGTCGCAGGCAAGCTGGAGCCTATCCCAGCTGACTACGGGCGAAAGACGGGATACACCATGGACAAGTTGCCAGGTTTATATATATATGCGAACACAAGTATACATGAGGGGGCATGGTGGTGTAGTGGTTAGCACTGTCGCCTCACAGCAAGAAGGTCCGGGTTCGAGCCCCGTGGCCGGTGAGGGCCCTTCTGTGTGGAGTTTGCATGTTCTCCCCGTGTCCGCGTGGGTTTCCTCCGGGTGCTCCGGTTTCCCCCACAGTCCAAAGACATGCAGGTTAGGTTAACTGGTGACTCTAAATTGAGCGTAGGTGTGAATGTGAGTGTGAATGGTTGTCTGTGTCTATGTGTCAGCCCTGTGATGACCTGGCGACTTGTCCAGGGTGTACCCCGCCTTTCGCCCGTAGTCAGCTGGGATAGGCTCCAGCTTGCCTGCGACCCTGTAGAACAGGATAAAGCGGCTACAGATAATGAGATGAGATGAGAAGTATGCACGATACTTGCAAAAATCACAAAGAAACGATTAGGTATTTCTACAAGATTTGACCTTGGTGACCTTGACCCACCAAAAACTAATGATGTCTTTGTGTGACCCTAATGAGTTGTCCTGTGTATTTTGGTGAAGATTGGTCAAGAAATGACAACGCTAGAGCACCACCACCAAACAAACGAACAAACGAATGGACAAACAGACAGGTCAACATACTTGCAAAAATCTCCGATTTTCTCAAGTAAAAACGCAAACATCAGCAGCACCTGGAGACATGACACACTCCAAGAGATAACACTCATAAAGGAGGGAGAGAGAGAGAGAGAGAGAGAGATGAGTAACTCTCATGTAATACATGTAGAGGTAAAAAGTTCACACTTAGAAAATAAATAAATAAATAAATAAATAAAGGCATTTCAGTCAGAATTTCACCAGCGGGAAGAAATTCGTCTTTCACTTTCTGTACTTTTCATACCACATGCACAGCTGCTGAAACTTCCTGCTCTTTCTTATTAAAAATCCAGCTTTTAATTTATTATTATTATTATTATTATTATTATTATTAAGCATTATCCAGTATTCATTTTTAATATATTTTGTGTTTTTATAAAATCTGCCACTACTTTCTTTCACAAACTAAATCCCAGTTTTCAAGGAACTTTGAGTTCTCGTTTTTATCTCAATAAATCTGGCATCCTGCAGCTTTATACCTCCATCTCCAGGACCTCGGATTCCCAGAACTCCCAGTCTGAAACCACGCTTGCTTCAGATATCTCTACCACAATGACCACAGAGTGTTTTATTCCTCTTTGTCTGAAGAAATTCCCCAATGACGACGATGTTTTATTTATTAACAATTGACACATTGTACATTTTATCCATTTATAGTTACATTTATTTCATGTTCATGAAACAATTAGCACTTTCATTTGAAGAGCTGTAAGACATCTTTCTATCACTAACCTTTTGTTTTTCTCTCTTTTTTTGGTAATATGATAAAAACAAAACAAAATCAAACAAATGCCACTGTTCACATTCTCAAGAAATTGCAAAAAAAAGAAAAAAGTTGTTCTTTAGATCTTTACTAACACTAGAGACTCCTTACATGAAGGTTCAATGAAGATGTTCTTCCAAAAAAAAAAAAAAAATCACCACCTTAATACAAGTCCCTCTGAATGAGCTGTTGCTATGGAAACAATAATGCACGCATTAATAGCTCTTCATTATTGACAGAGTTGGGAGGGGGGAATTCCAGAAAACGAATCAACACCTTCTGACCAATCAGAATTGAGAATCCATCCTCTCTGTGGTACTCCGAGCCTGTTATTACCCATCATCCTTAGCACTGGTTCCGGCAGTAGTACCGCCGTTTTCTCTGAGACATGATGAGACTCAGCCTCTCGACGAAGCCACATGTCTTGGAGATATTTTCGTCATCCTTCTCACGTACACTGTGCTTTTAGTTGAATAACGTCATGTCGGTGTTTGTGTACGAATCTTATTAAAGCTTTCGAGAAAAAACAGAGTGCAAACTTCCAGAAGCCTGTTATCCCACAGCGTCGATTTCCATAATATCACCTGAGCACGTAGCTGCACTGTAATGGAATCAGCCATCGCATTTGTATGTGTGTGTGTGTGTGTGTGTGTGTGTGATTTTCTTTCCCTGTATTACTTTTTACCTGAGTGCTCACAATAGTGTGATGAGACTCCGACACTGCTTCATGAACCTGTGGAACTGTTGGAGAAATTGGATCTGGTGTCATTGCACTGTTCTCGTGGTCATGCTCTTTGATGTGCGCCATGACGGCCTTTTGATTTTTCTGATCTTTGTCTTGTAATCAAAAATCTCTTCAGCCGGTTTTACACGATACATTTTTTTCTATCACAGAGAAAAAAAGAAAAAAAATGCACTCATGAGTTGAGATCGGATTGTTAAAACGTATAAGGTGATATGCTAGCATTACTGACACACAGTTTAGCGCCATAGCTAGACGGAGCAATGATAATACTACATGTACATTAATGAAACATGCTAATAGACAAAAAAAGAAAATCTCCTTCTAACCTCATCACACTTTGTGTTCACTCGATCCTGTTTACCGCACAAGCTGATGGTACGATAAAGATCAACAATCTGACATGGAGGACGTTGCCAGACAGTCTCTGATACAATTCTTCAAATCATCTTATACAGTGTGAGAAGTAACGAAATCGCATGGTCTAAAACAGTGCGTGAGTTAGCGGGTGTAGGTTCGGGAGCGAGCGTACGGGATGTTTTGTACGATAGCATTATCTTCATATCGACAGCCATATGAGGTACAGTATGGAATGTAAAAGACAAAGAATTCTCCTCAGGAAAGAGTCATTAGAGATGTGAAGTGGGCAGGGCAAGTGACTCAACAAAGCTTATGTTTATGCAACTTTATGCAAATGAGAGATTAAACAATTGGTATCAATTGGAGTGAGGGATTTAGGGTTTTTTCATGATTGAAACTTTTTTTTTTGCACATCTCGTCTCGTCTTCTTCCACTTATCCAGGGCCGGGTCGCGGAGGGAGCAGTCTGAGCATGGAAGCCCAAACTTTCCTTTCCCCAGACACCTCGGCCAGCTCCTCGGGAAGAACACCGAGGTGTTCCCAGGCCAGCCAAGAGACATAGTCTCTCCAGCGTGTCCTGGGTCTTCCCTGGAGCCTCCTCCTGGGGGGACATGCCTGGAACACCTCCCCAGGGAGGCGTCCAGGAGGCATCCGAAAAAGATGCCCGAGCCACCTCAGCTGATTCCTCTCGATGTGGAGGAGCAGTGGCTCTACTCCGAGCTCCTCCCGAGTGGCTGTGCTTCTCATCCTATCTCTAAGGGAGCGCCCAGCCACCCTGCGAAGGAAACTCATTTTGGCTGCTTGTATCTGCGATCTTGTTCTTTCGGTCATTACCCAAAGCTCATGACCATAGGTGAGAGTCGGAATGTAGATCGACCGGTAAATCGAGAGCTTCGCCTTTTGGCTCAGCTCCTTCTTCACCACGACAGACCGGTAAAACGACCGCATCACTGCGGAGGCCGCACCGATCCACCTGTCGATCTCACGCTCTATCCTTCCCTCACTTGTGAACAAGATCCCGAGATACTTAAACTCCTCCACTTGAGGCAGGAGTTCTCCACCAACCTGGAGAGGGCAAGCCACCCTTTTCTGGTTGAGAACCATGGCCTCGGACTTGGAGGTGCTGATTCTCATCCCAGCTGCTCCACACTCGACTGCAAACCACCCCAGTGCATGCTGAAGGTCCTGGTTTGAAGAAGCCAACAGGACAACATCATCTGCAAAAAGCAGAGATGAAATCCTGTGCTTCCCAAACAGGATTCCTTCCGGCCCCTGGCTGCGCCTAGAAATTCTGTCCATAAAGATTGTGAGCAGAACCGGTGACAAAGGCTGCCCTGCTGGAGTCCAACATGCATTGGAAACAGGTCTGACTTCCTGCCGGCAATGCGAACCAGACTCCTGCTCCGTTCGTACAGGGACCGGACAGCCCTTAGCAAAGAGCCCCGAACCCCATACTCCTGAAGCACCCCCCCACAGAATACCATGAGGGACACGGTCGAATGCCTTCTCCAGCTCCACAAAGCACATGTGGACTGGTTGGGCAAACTCCCATGAACCTTCGAGCACCCTATGAAGGGTATAGAGCTGGTCTGGTGTTCCGCGACCAGGACGAAAACCGCATTGTTCCTCCTGGATCCAAGGTTCGAGTATTGGCCAAATTCTCCTCTCCAGTACCCTGGAGTAAACCTTCCCTGGGAGGCTGAGAAGTGTGATTCCCCTATAATTGGAGCACACTCTCCGGTCCCCTTTCTTAAAAGGAGGGACCACCACCCCAGTCTGCCACTCCAGAGGCACTGTCCCCGACCGCCACGCAATGTTGCAGAGGCATGTCAGCCAAGACAGCCCCACAACATCCAGAGACTTGAGATACTCGGGGCAGATCTCATCCGCCCCCAGTGCCTTGCCATCGAGGAGCTTGCTAACCACCTCAGTGACTTCAGCTTGGGTAATGGACGAGTCCACCTCTGAGTCATCAGCCTCTGCTTCCTCAATGGAAGATGTGATGGTGGGATTGAGGAGCTCCTCGAAGTATTCCTTCCACCGCCTGACAATGTCCCCAGTCGAGGTCAACAGCTCCCCACAGGCACTGTAAACAGTGTTGGCAGAGTACTGCTTCCCCCTCCTGAGGCGCTGGACAGTTTGCCAGAATTTCTTTGAGGCCGACCGATAGTCCTCCTCCATGGCCTCACCGAACTCCTCCCAGTTCCGAGTTTTTGCCTCTGCAACTGCCTGAGCTGTGGCACACCTGGCCTGCCGATACCCGTCAGCTGCTTCAGGAGTCCCAGAGGCCAACATGGCCTGATAGGACTCCTTCTTCAGCTTGATGGCATCCCTCACTTCCGGTGTCCACCACTGGGTTCGGGGATTGCCGCCATGACAGGCACCGGAGACCTTGTGGCCACAGCTCCGAACAGCCACATTGACAATGGAGGCAGAGAACATGGTCCACTCAGACTCAATGTCCTCCACCTCCCTCGGAAGCTGCAAATATTTTTGCACAAATTTGTTGTTATTCAGATCCCCTGGTTATATTTGTATTTATCTAATATTTTGTTTGCTTCGTTCAACAAACTCATTGTGATATGTAGTTCCTGTTTTTTTTGTTTGTCCCCCCCCCCCCCAAAAAAAAAACAGTTTATTTAGGTTAATTGTAATAGAGTGTGAAAAAGTGACATCTCATCTCATCATCTCTAGCCGCTTTATCCTGTTCTACAGGGTCGCAGGCAAGCTGGAGCCTATCCCAGCTGACTACGGGCGAAAGGCGGGGTACACCCTGGACAAGTCGCCAGGTCATCACAGGGCTGACACATAGACACAGACAACCATTCACACTCACATTCACACCTACGCTCAATTTAGAGTCACCAGTTAACCTAACCTGCATGTCTTTGGACTGTGGGGGAAACCGGAGCACCCGGAGGAAACCCACGCGGACACGGGGAGAACATGCAAACTCCGCACAGAAAGGCCCTCGCCGGCCACGGGGCTCGAACCCGGACCTTCTTGCTGTGAGGTGACAGCGCTAACCACTACACCACCAAAAAGTGACATGTTCATTAAAATGTTAACTTAATAAAAAAAAAAATTTTATTTGTTTTTGTTTGTTTTGTTCCGGAAACTCGTTCTTATTTGTAGCTTTTGTGTGTGTGTGTGTGTGTGTGTGTGTGTGTGTGTGTGTTTTGTTTGTTTTTGGGGAGTTAAATGTAATAGATTGTGAAAAAAGTGACACATCAACTCTCCTTTTAGTTTTTTTTTTGTTTGTTTTGTTTGTTTTTGTTCCACAAAGTCATTCTTATTTATAGCTCCTTTTTTTTAATCACAGTTTGTTTGGGTTAATTGTAATACAGTGTGAAAAAGTGACATGTTGATATGTTCACTTAAAAAAAAAAAAAAGTTTGTTTTGTTCCAGAAATTCATTCTTATTTGTAGCTTTTTATTTATTTATTTATTTATTTATTTATGCATTTATTTATTCATTTTTTATTTAGTTAGTTTGTGGGTGTGGGGGGGTATTTATTTATTTATTTGTTCGTTAGTTTGTTTGGGAAGTTAGAGGTAATAGAGTGTGAAAAAAGTGGCACCTTTACTGCCTTTATAGTGTTTTTATTTGTTTGTTTTGTTTGTTTTGCTCCACAAAGTCATTCTTATTTGTAGTTCCAGTTTTGTTTGTTTGTTTGTTTGTTCGTTTGTTTGTTTTTAGCTTGTTTGGGTTTAATGTAATAGTTTGAAAAAAGTGATACATTAACTGTCTTTTTTTTTTTTTTTGTTCCACATATTCATTTGTCTACACTGTTCATGTTTTTTTTCCTCCTTTTTTTGGATGGGGGGTGCAATTACATGCCATGTTGAACCAAATGACAAAGTATTTATTATTATTATTATTAAAAATAGTATTTATGATTTTATAACACCACTATTTCCACCCATTAGAAAAAAAAGTGATCTAAATGATTATGTTTGGATCTTTTCACCCTCACTTGTCAAGAATGTATGAAGTTAGAAATATTTTCTGGTTATTTTTGGAGTTTATTTGAATCTTTTCTGCTCGCTGTGGACACTTTTGTCTCGACGCCTGATATATATTTTGATGCAAATCACATCTCAGCATTAATTTTCCTATGGCGTGGATTTCAGTTCCAGTCTGAAGGAATGTTAGTGAGACGTGACGACACACCCACAAGACTCGCCCTTGATGGAGCTGTGCTAAATCTGGACGTGTTGGCGGATGTTCTGTAAGCTGGGACTCCCTGCTATTATCATCAGCATCATCAGCAGCATCATCATCATTATCAAGCTCATGCATTTAGTCACTGAACAGCGTGTGAATGTTTGCCTGTGATTTTTAGAGCCCTGAATAATTTATGACTGAATGCACCAGAATCTCTGAGTATCAGTTTGTGTGCGCAGCATCGCTGTAGGCCGAGCTCCCGGTTCATTACCGGACACATACCAGATAATAAACCCATGACCCGGTGTAATGGAGTGGGGGTGGTGCATCAAGTCCTCAACTCAGCCCACACTATTCTGCATATTTCTTCAAAACCAAATAATCTGAGATGAGATGAGACTCACCCACTCTCTCACTCACCCACTCGCCCACTCACTCACTCGCTCACTCACGCTCCCACTCACCCACTCACTCACTCATCCACTCGCTCACTCACTCACCCACTCGCCCACTCACTCACTCACCCACTCACCCACTCGCCCACTCACTCACTCACTCACTCACTCACTCACTCACTCACTCACGCATCCACTCGCCCACTCACTCACTCACCCACTCACTCATTCATGCTCCCACTCACCCACTTGCCCACTCACTCACTCAATCACTCACTCACGCTCCCTCTCACCCACTCTCCCACTCGCCCACTCACTCACTCGCCCACTCACTCGCCCACTCACTCACCCACTCACTCACCCACTCACCCACTCTCCCACTCGCCCACTCTCCCACTCACTCACTCACTCACTCACTCTCCCACTCGCCCACTCACTCACTCGCCCACTCATTCATTCTCCCACTCACCCACTCACACCACCCTGTATGAAGGTGCACCACATCTGGCTGTGGTGATGCACATCAGAACGGTTTATCGGATCTCATCTCCTCATGCTCTCAGTCACTGGGCAATTCCTCATTAAGGAGGTGGGGCTAAGAAGTGAGGACAGGAAGTAAGGACAGGACAGGAGGAAGCTCAGTGAATAAAATGGAACTTTTTCCTTTAAATACATCAAATGAGGGCAGCACGGTGGTGTAGTGGTTAGTGCTGTCACCTCACAGCAAGAAGGTCCGGGTTCGAGCCCCGTGGCCGGCGAGGGCCTTTCTGTGCGGAGTTTGCATGTTCTCCCCGTGTCCGCGTGGGTTTCCTCCGGGTGCTCCGGTTTCCCCCACAGTCCAAAGACATGCAGGTTAGGTTAACTGGTGGCTCTAAATTGAGCGTAGGTGTGAATGTGAGTGTGAATGGTTGTCTGTGTCTATGTGTCAGCCCTGTGATGACCTGGCGACTTGTCCAGGGTGTACCCCGCCTTTCGCCCGTAGTCAGCTGGGATAGGCTCCAGCTTGCCTGTGACCCTGTAGAACAGGATAAAGCGGCTACAGATAATGAGATGAGATGAGACATCAAATGAACCAAACAGCATTTCCAACCTGCAATCAGGGGATAAGAACAAACATTCAGGCAAATTTAAATGACAAAAACATTTTGTTTCGCACAAACAAACAAACAAACAAAAATCAAACTAACCAATAAATACATCACAACTCTGACCAAGATAAAGTGACTGACTCACTGAAAGTGTGTGAATGAAAAATTAAAGAAAGAAAGAACAAAAGAAAGAAAGAAAGAAAGAAAGAAAGACATGCAGTGTTTCTCAGCTGTTGTTTCTCTGATTCTGTGTGTGTAGAGTCTCACTTTCTCCCAAAATGATTTTTTTCTGAAGCTAATACATGCACACAGGCAGAAGGCTGGCCATCTGATACACACATGAACACACTGCTGGCATGTCACACACACACACACACACACACACACACACACACACACACTCACTTCTGATACACACACACACACACTTCTGATACACACACACACACACACACACACACACACACACTTCTGATACACACATGAGCACACTGCTGGTGTGTCACACACACTTCTGCTCTTTTCTGTTTCTCTCTTTTTTTATTTATTCTGATGGAATTGAAATCTTCTTGGTGAAAGCTGGAGATGAATAATTCATTACGTCTCTGAGCGTCATACACTGTGGTTATGATCAGGACTTTAATATCAACACGTGTGTGTGTGTGGTATAAGGGTGTAGGTGAGAATGCGAGGTCATCTGGCTGTTATTGTTTATTTAAGAAAGAAGCATTCAAGTGGACATAAAAGAAAAAAGAGTGAGAGAATGAGAAGAAGAAGTGTATGTGTGTGATGGAGTGTGTCTTTGCAGTGAAGGTGATCTCTGTGATAAGGGTTTGTTACAAGGCTAATTATCGCAGTCTGGGGTCTCATTAATTACGTGTGTGATGTCATCACTGTGCACCATCCTGCTGAGGTGCTCTAATTCCGAGTGCACCTGTTTGCAGCACAATCATGACATTCATCTCTGTCTTCTGGTCTAAAGAGGACATCCAAAATCTGTCTAATTAACGTGTGTGTGTGTGTGTGTGTGTGTGTCAGTGATGACTGAATGGGAGGATAAAACCCTGGAGGTTGAATAGAAACGTGGCAGGTGAATGATTTGCCTGGTTTGAGCATTATTCAAAGCTGACTCGAATCAAATTGTATGGCGTGGGAGAGAGAGAAGGAGAGAGAGAGAAAGGGAGAGAGAGAGAGACCTTGAGATCTCTTTAACCAAAAAGTACAAGTAAGGTTACCTTCTGTCTCTTTGACTCTCTGTCTGTCTCTTTCTCCTTTTTGTCCTTTTCTCCCTTTGTGTATCTCTTGCTCACCTGTCTCTTTCTCTCAACCTCTATCTCTTTCTCCATGTCCCTCGGTCAGTGTGTGTATCTCTCTCTCTCTTGCTTTCTGTCCCTCTCTCCCTTTATGTACTCTTGCACTCTCTGTCTATTTCTTTCTTTCACCCACTATCTGCCCTTCTTTATCTCCATGCCTCCCTCCGTATTCCTCTCTTCCTGTCAGTGTATCTTTCCTTCTCTCTCTCTGTTTGTCTGTCTCTCTCTCTCTCTCTCTCTCTCTCTATCTGTCTCTCTCAGTGTATCTCTCTCTCTCTCTCTCTCTCTCTCTCTCTCTCTGTTCTGATCTGTCTATCTGTCTCAGTGTATCTCTCTCTCTCTCTCTCTCTCTCTCTCTGTGTTCTGATCTGTCTATCTGTCTCAGTGTATCTCTCTCTCTCTCTCTCTCTCTCTCTCTCTCTGTGTTCTGATCTGTCTATCTGTCTCAGTGTATCTCTCTCTGTTCTGCTCTGTCTGTCTCTGTGTATCTCTCTTAATCTCTCTCTCTTCTGCTCTATCTGTCTGTCTCTCAGTGTATCTCTCTTATTCTCTCTCTGTTCTGCTCTGTCTGTCTGTGTATCTCTCTCTCTCTCTGTTCTGCTCTGTCTGTCTGTCTCTCAGTGTATCTCTTTCTCTCTGTCTCTCTGTGTATCTCTCTGTTCTGCTCTGTCTATCTGTCTCTCTGTGTATCTCTCTTTCTCTCTCTGTTCTGCTCTATCTGTCTGTCTCTCTGTGTATCTCTCTCTCTTTCTCTCTCTGTTCTGCTCTATCTGTCTGTCTCTCAGTGTATCTCTCTCGCTCTCTCTCTGTTCTGTCTGTCTGTGTATCTCTCTCTCGCGCTCTCTCTGTTCTGTCTGTCTGTGTATCTCTCTCTCGCGCTCTCTGTTCTGTCTGTCTGTGTATCTCTCTCTCTCTCTGTTCTGCTCTGTCTATCTCTCTGTTCTGCTCTTTCTCTGTTCTGCTCTGTCTGTCTGTCTGTGTATCTCTCTCTTAATCTCTCTCTCTGACACACACTCTTTGTATTTCTCTTTATATATCTCTTTCTCTCTGTTTGTCTATCAATCCCACTCTTTCTCTCTCTCTCTGCCTGTTTTCTCTCTCTCTCTCTCTCTCTCTCTCTCTCAGTCTCTCTGTTTGCCCCGCCATCCGCCAAACCCGACATATTATAGCCTTCAGATGTTCTTTGATAAAACAGCTTTTATTAATATTTAATCTCTGAGATATAAAGTCTAAAGTAAATTAATTGTTCATTCATCTTCAGTCAGCACTTTATCCTGGTCGGAGTCATGGTGGATCCGACCAGAGTCTATCCCGGGAACGCTTGGTGTGAGGCATCCTGGATCAAACCCAGAATCCTGGTGATGTCAGGCAGCAGTGGTACCTGCTGAGCCTCTGGGCCATGCGTGATTAATTATATCTCATACATTATAATACTGTGTGTGTGTGTGTGTGTGTGTGTGTGTGTGAGAGAGAGAGCAGGATTTCCTTAAAAGTTTGCAGCAGATTCCTCAGTGGATCAGTTTCTGCATATTTTGTGAATCAAATGGTCTGACTGATTCACTGATTCATTGAATCAATTATTCAATTGATTCCTTCAGTGATTCCTTTCAGTCTTTCTGTTTTCATCTCAGCTGATTTATTATTCTGCTCATGTCGTTCTGTTTCTGGACACACACCCTCGACTGCTTTAGCACCGCTGTGTGAGACACACACTCTTCACACTCCACACACACTCTTCACAGTCCACACACACTCCACACACACTCTTCACAGTCCACACACACTCCACACACACTCTTCACAGTCCACACACACTCCACACACACTCTTCACAGTCCACACACACTCCACACACACTCTTCACAGTCCACACACACTCCACACACACTCTTCACAGTCCACACACACTCCACACACACTCTTCACACTCCACACACACTCCACACACACTCTTCACACTCCACACACACTCTTCACACTCCACACACACTCCACACACACTCCACAGTGTCACTGTAGACGAGCAGCACTGGAAACTCTGAGATTGTGCTGCCATGAAC
This sequence comes from Neoarius graeffei, assembly GCF_027579695.1. Taxonomy (NCBI): domain Eukaryota; kingdom Metazoa; phylum Chordata; class Actinopteri; order Siluriformes; family Ariidae; genus Neoarius; species Neoarius graeffei. Next base: position 5,218,821 of record NC_083576.1, on the reverse strand, counting down.
TTTTCATGGCGTCTCAGACGGTGAGTCAGTTTGCCTGAAGAGTCGCCTTGTGGATCAGTGAGCTTTATTCGCTCTCGTTTAGGTTTAACTGCATCATTGTTGCACGTCATATGGGATTATTCTTCATAAAAAAGAATTTCACCAGACGTAAAAGCAGATGTGGTGTAATTGGTAATATGATACAGCGCGTAAGGAATAACACACATCACAGTATGCTGTTATAGGAAACTCATCAATGACCGGTTGGTGTGTTGATTCATTTCCAGTAACAGCGTGTCCTGGAGTGTTTAGTGGTTTGCCTTTAGCTGTTTCCATTAACCTGCTTAATGTGCCGTCTGGAATCGTAACTGAAATGTGGTGTACAAAAAAAAAAAATCACACAAACATTTTTACAATTTTCAGATGATTTGATAAAGTGATGTTTAAAAAAAACTGAAATGAATTTAATCTAAACTTTTTTTGCATTTAAGTCACATGATGAGCAAATGGAGAAGCTGAACTCTCTGAGAAACAGAACATTCTGGAAGAGCTATCGCTAGAGGAAAACTTTCTTCAGTCTTTCTTTCCTTCTATCTTTATTTTTTCCTTCTTTCCTTCTATCTATCTATCTATCTATCTATCTATCTATCTATCTATCTATCTATCTATCTATCTATCTATCTATCTATCTATTTATTTTCCTTCTTTTGGTCTTTCTTTCATTCTATCTTTCTTTCTTTATTTTTTCCTTCTTTCCTTCCTTGTTTCTTTCTTTCTTTCTTTCTTTCTTTCTTTCTTTATTTTTTCCTTCTTTCTTTTTTCCTTCTTTTGGTCTTTCTTTCTTTCCTTCTTTCTTTCTAAACCTGGCTTTAATCACATGACGTGACTGAACAGAAACACTGAAAATTCACAATTGTGTTTTGTCAACTTAAAAAAAAATTTGAAAATAATTACAACTTTGATATATTAAAGTGTGACACGACATCCTCCTTATCTATTTCTTCTGTTGTTCCATTTAATGTTGTGGACTGATGGTGAAAAAAACGTATCACTAACAGTACCAGTCAAAAGTTTGTACACCCTTACTCTACTCATTCGTAGGTTTTTATGTATTTTGTATTTTCTACATTACTGAAGACATCAAAACTATGAAATGACACCTGGAACATATATCGGCTGATACAGGAAACAAAAAAAGTGATTGATATTTTAGATTCTTCAGTGTATCCAGTGTTTCCCTTCATGCCACTTGACACACTATTGGCGTTATCTTAACCAGCTTCATGATGAAGTCACCTGGATCGCTTTTCAATTAACAGCTGTGCCTCATCAGAAGGTGATTAGTGGACGAGTTTCTTGCATTCTTAATGTGTCTGAGATCAAACAGTAAATAATAAAAATACTAAATAATTAAATAGTTCTCGTAAATCCATACAGTATTATGTCAAGAACCAAACAACTAAATAAAGAGAAACAACAGAACATCATTATTTTAAGACATGAAGTGTCTTTTAATTATTAAAAATAAATAACAAGCACTGAATTTGAAGGTTTGTCCAAACTTTTGACTGGTACTGCATGTATATAGTTTATTAACTTGGTTAATAAGACAAAAAAATGCAGCTTGTCATATTACAAAGAAGTGTAAACTCCTCTGTCCTGATGATATCTGGCAAAATTAAAGTTACAGCTTTACCTCGGACTGATTACACAGCGCTGACACTGGAGACTCCTTTCAGAAATGTTAAAAAAAAAACACTATATCAGTAAGATTTTTTTTTTTTGTCTGAAATGCAAGTCCATGTGAATGAGTTGTTACTATAGCAACGATGTAAACCTGTGACCTGATCAGTGCAGAGCTGGTGATCTGGAAAATGAATCAACATCTTACAACCAATCAGAATCCAGAACTGATTAAGGAATGCTAGTATAATCACATTTACTAATGTTTTCTGCTGATTGTTAGTGAAATTAGGAGCAACAAATTTTGGGGGTTTTGCTTATTTGTGGGGAAGAGACCGAGAGAGAGAGAGAGAGAGTCGGGTCATGTATGATGTCAGAACAGATGAATGATAATGTGATCATCAGTTCAGTGCGTTTTCTGCTCCTGAGATTCGATGTAGAAAAGTCGACATCTCAACCCACTTTGAAGATCTGAGGAAGCTCAGTTTGACTCTCTCTCTCTCTCTCTCTCCACATTAGCAGATTAGATAGTTTGCTCACTGGAGGAAAATAGCTCAAAACTCCACAGTGCAGCTGTTAATTAAGACGTGGGCTATCAGAAGAGCTCTGCTCTTTAAACTCGTCTTAACGGCTCTGCAGTATTTAACAAAGTGTTTCTGTGACGCTAACAAACAAGAGCTTTCTCCTTTCTCAATCAAATCCCACTTTCTGTCATCTTCTGTTTTGGCGCAATCTTTCTTCGTGTTGTTCTCGTCTTCTCATCTCTCGAGGTGACGGACTGGCGGAGTATGAAGAGACGCATGCGGAGAAGTGTCACTTTAACGACAGCGGCCATATGCACAACGGCATCTGCTGCTCAGGAAACGTGGTGCGTTGGGAAAGAGGACGAGGGCTGGAGAGATGAATAAAGACAGAATGAAGTCAGATGGATAGAATTTCTGATAAAGCAAGGACTGAGATTTACTAGTTAACTGATAATTTTTCTGGGACAGATCATTCACACTTATTGTGCAGTGGATGAAAAAAATCCAGTCTGTACTGCTGGGTTTCAGTCACGTGACATTTCTTAGCGGTTTTACCGGAAGTAAAATAGCTGGTGGTCTAAACGGCTGTCATAAAGAGCAAACAACTAGCGATAACTTATCAGAGTATGCTCATAATCTAGAAGCCACTGCTGGCTTTAGATATATTCAGAAGATTGCTATGTGCAATGGAATCGACCCGTACAGTCTGGGAAAGAAGGATTTGTCATACGATCTGGAAAACTACCCTTCAGTCGAGTTCCCCGACATCTCGAACTATCTGGTGTTGCAGACGTCCTTCTACACCGCAAAACAGATGAAAACGTGGAAGAGTATGGAGGCTTACAACTGTTTTGTATGTGGCTGGGTAAAGGACCTCGGGATCAAGTCACTGCCGAATGAATCCTGGATTGTTTTTGCCCGTGGAAGTTTTTTTTTTTAAGCTTTTTGTTCGTGTCTTTACAATGAAGCGCTGCAAGTTGAAGTGTAAACAAGCAACAGTTGGCTTGATTCTCACTTGCGTTGGCTCTTATCTCTCAGCTAAATCATTCACAAAGATCATCAGAAACCCCTTTAAAGACCTGGAGCTTAGGCCAAGTTTACATTAGACCGTATCTGTCTCGTTTTCTTCGCGGATGCACTGTCTGTTTACATTAAAACGCCTGGAAATGCCGGGAAACGGGAATCCACCAGGGTCCACGTATTCAATCCAGATCGTGTCTGGTCCGGTGCTGTGTAAACATTGAGAATACGCGGATACGCTGTGCTGAGCTCTAGCTGGCGTCGTCATTGGACAACGTCACTGTGACATCCACCTTCCTGATTCGCTGGCGTTGGTCATGTGATGCGACTGCTGAAAAACGGCGCGGACTTCCACCTTGTATCACCTTTCATTAAAGAGTATAAAAGTATGAAAATACTGCAAATACTGATGCAAATACTGCCCATTGTGTAGTTATGATTGTCTTTAGGCTTGCCATCCTTCCACTTGCAAGTGGTAAGTTACGCGCATGCCCGACATGCACTGAGATCACACACACAGCGGCTCAGTCCCGAATCACTGCTCATGCGCTTCACTCGCGCGCTCTGTGAGCTGCGCAGGCCCGGAGTGCGCACCCTCCAGAGGGCACTCGCTGTTCAGGGCGGAGTGATTTGGAGCGCAGGATGCCTGCGGAGCCGAGCGTATCCGTGTATTGGCGTTGCTGTGTGCACGCGAATCGTTTTAAAAACGTTAATCTGATGATCCGCTGATACGGTCTAATGTAAACCCCACCTTAGTTAAACAAGACGGAGAAGTGATCACGGCGCATTGTAACTGTACGGCTGGGGAAGAATTTTGTCGCGACCTTCATGCATATGGACTTTGTGAGGAGTAAACAAAGAAACAGCTGGGGACTTAAGTGCTTTGTGACAAAAAAAAAATACTGTAAAATAACAACACATAGCAAGAAAAGTAGTTGGAAAACACTAAGGACAGAGCTGAGAGGGAAATACAAACCTTTCACCAAGTGATCACGGCAAACTCGAGCAGGCTTCGACTCCCTTCGATTTCAGTGAGAGGTTCAAAAGCCACCTTTCTCGATGTCTTTTTGTGAAATCCTGTGTTTGTTCACCCTTTTTTATTAGTTCATGGGGAACCCTGAAGAAACTTTTCAGTTTCATGGTTTGATCGATTCGAACAACACAAGCGTAAGGCATTTTTCATGCGAGCAATGCACCTTCTCCGTACAAACGCTTTGCCAACTCAGCTTTGGTAGACCACCAGCTGAAGTTCTGAATAACTAATGAGTTGGATGTGACGTCACGTGAAACCCAAGAATTGGATCCAACTGACATGAAGTTTTCTGTACACTATAAAAAAAAAATCCGTTGTTTTTACGGAAAAATACTGGCAGCTGTGGTTGCCAGAATAATCCTGTTAAAAATACAGTGAAATGTAAACAACATTACAGAATAACTTGTACATTTCACTGGGATTCCATGTACTGTACAATTAATGATAACTAAATGTAAGTTTTACAGGTATTCAATGTACAATAATCAATACATAACTGTTAATTTTATGGATATTCATTGTACAATAAAAAAGCATCTCATCTCATCACCTCTAGCCGCTTTATCCTGTTCTACAGGGTCGCAGGCAAGCTGGAGCCTATCCCAGCTGACTACGGGCGAAAGGCGGGGTACACCCTGGACAAGTCGCCAGGTCATCACAGGGCTGACACATAGACACAGACAACCATTCACACTCACATTCACCCCTACGCTCAATTTAGAGTCACCAGTTAACCTAACCTGCATGTCTTTGGACTGTGGGGGAAACCGGAGCACCCGGAGGAAACCCACGCGGACACGGGGAGAACATGCAAACTCCACACAGAAAGGCCCTCGCTGGCCACGGGGCTCGAACCCGGACCTTCTTGCTGTGAGGCGACAGCGCTAACCACTACACCACCGTGCCGCCAATAAAAAAGCATCTAGGAATGAATTGCGAGTGTTCTCGATTATTGGTTTTTGTGGCTCCAAAATGATGGTTACAAGCAATGATCTACTAGAGAGATATTTTATTTGATTTAGAGTTTTACGAAATGTGCCGGAGAGCCTCTACTGACATTTTTTTTTATTTTTTTAACAGGGCAATGATGTAATTTTAACTATCACATTCTGTTTTAGTATTACAGTTTGTCTGTGTTTTAAACTACAACAATTTGTAAATTCTACAAAAAAATATGATCAATTCAACATATTCTTACTGTTAAATTAACAGTGGTATTTGGTTAGGAGTTTTACAGTATATTGATGTAAATTACACACTGCTTCATTGTTTTTGTCTCATCTCATCTCATTATCTCTAGCCGCTTTATCCTTCTACAGGGTCGCAGGCAAGCTGGAGCCTATCCCAGCTGACTACGGGTGAAAGGCGGGGTACACCCTGGACAAGTCGCCAGGTCATCACAGGGCCGACACATAGACACAGACAACCATTCACACTCACATTCACACCTACGCTCAATTTAGAGTCACCAGTTAACCTAACCTGCATGTCTTTGGACTGTGGGGGAAACCGGAGCACCCGGAGGAAACCCACGCGGACACGGGGAGAACATGCAAACTCCACACAGAAAGGCCCTCACCGGCCCCGGGGCTCGAACCCAGGACCTTCTTGCTGTGAGGCGACAGCGCTAACCACTACACCACCGTGCCGCCCCATTGTTTTTGTATTTGCAGTTTTTTTATGTCATGATTTTACATAAATTCACTGTTAATTCTACAGACATTTTTTACAGTGTAAAGAGAGTTGTTTTTTATTTATCATGTATGGAAGGAGTCTCCAGTGTCAGCGCTGTGTAACAGTCAGAGGTGAAACTGTAATTTTAGGTTTTATTTAGGCGCTGACTGAAAGCGGAGCTCCCGATGAGTGTAAAATGTGTTTGTAAGGATCACCCAGAGCTGTCACTCATTAATTATTCATGTTCTGGGTGGAGCTATCAGCCCAGGAAGCTGTATTTGCTAATCTTCCCCATGTGCCTCCGTCAGAGGTTTAGCGCAATGTGTTATAAAGCTTTACTGTGATGTCATTCATGCATGGTGTACAGTGTGTGTGCTGATTATTGAGTGTGTTTTGTGTGCATTGGTTGAACTGTGGTTTAGTACAAGGCTTTGAGCTCAGAGGCTAACGGGGCACATTTGGCAAACTTGTAGAGGTTTGGTTGGTCCTTGGTTGAGTGGAGCGAGGTGTGTGATGGTCAGAGCAGAGTCTGTAAACATCACTCTGCGAAACTCTTACTTACAACCATGTTATGTTAATTATTTGTGCTTTGTTTTCTTTCGTTGTCATGGTGCTCAGTGTACGGTGTTTGATGTCTGATGTTCGATGTTGTACTCATGTTCCAGAGGAATAAAACTCTTCTGCACCTGTCAGAGATGCTCTGCTGTTGTTCTTAATGCTGAGGGCTGCTACAGTGTTAGTAAATAGTCCCATGTTATTAAAAAAAAAAAGGCAAATTAAAAACTAGATAGAAACTGTGACTAAAGTCGCAGTAATTTGCAATAGCTCTTACAAATCGGGGCGTCTGGTCACCGTACCCTATAGATCCGGAACGGTAAGAGATAGAGAATGATGATTAGTGAGGAAAAGTTGCATCCTGCCACCCTGAAAAAAAAAAAGATTGAAAAATCATGAAAATTGGCAGTTCTTAGTGAATGGAAAAAAATCCTGTTTTTCATGGATCATTCTGGATCAGTGATCCAGATCAGCACCAAAAGTCATAGCAATGTAATTCAGCCCAAAGGTATTCTTCATGCGAAATTTGGTGATGATTGGTTGAAAACTGAGGGACAAATAACATCCTAAAATACATTAGGAGAATAATAATAATAATATTTATAATAAAGTAGAAAGAGCCTGAGTGAGAGTAATGATTTGCGTTATCGCTGGTAGCACAAATGAATAAATGCTGGATAAAAACCCATCTATCTTATGGAAATAAAGATACAAATTTCATTGTCTGGTGGTCGTGTTTATGAGATCTGCCGCCTTGCATTTATAATCAGGTGCTACACGTACGTCATTCGTACATACGGTTGCAAAAGCCATCAACAATCAGGTCACTACTTTACCGTATTCTCTTAATTATGGAGCTTCTGTCTGCGTGTGAATACAGTAACCTGTGTTTTGTTTGTTTGTCAAGAGAGAAGAAAAAAAAACAGAGGCTGGTGACGGAACTACGACTGTTTATACCGACGCAATAACAAGAATAATTCGTTTCCCTGAACATTCATTGTAACGATAAATGGATAAAAAGTAACCTGCTGTTTCACAATTAGTGAAATATTGTGAATTATTATCCATCCAGGACACTTTTTCGATGGAATAAAAACACGCGTTCTATTCCCTTCTAGCAGATTTTATTAATTTGGTTTGATAGCATGCAATATTGTTAGCATATCGCTTATCCTACGTATATTACGTCACTCTACCCAATGGAGAATGAGCATTGAATATGGTTTGTGATATTGCATGGTTGTCAAGACAACATGACGTCACACGTCAGAGATGTAAAACTTCTGCGCTAGCGAGCGAGCGACTGGGACAATTTGTAAATTAACAAACATGGCAGCCAAGTTTGCTTCATTCAATATGGAAGATTTTGAGAGAATTTCGAAAGAGAAAGACGCGTTGAACACCTGAAAGGAATGTGTATAATAATAATAATAATAATAATAATAATAATAATAATATTGGCTGGATTTTATTCGTGATATATCAGATATATTCCATTCAGCCACTCGTCTTTGACTCGTTCAGCATCATGCTAGCTGAATGGAATATATCTGATAGACCAGCCAGGATTATTTAAATTTAATCAGCAAATTCCTGTGGTGTCAGAGGAATAAGCCAGTTCAGAACACGCTGTTACTGGAAAAGAAATTAATTCACATTGTAACAGAAACTCCTCCTTATCACGCCACTCTGATGTTGATTAATTTTCTATAATAGCACAATGTGGGATGGTTTATCCCTTACATATATCGTCAAACGCTCCATTTCCGACATGATACCACTTTTGCACCAACGTACTGTCGATTTCTTTAAAAACTACTCGGCTTAAAATGTTTTTTTGAACTTAAATCACTTCAATTATGAACATAATAAATATAATAAAGCATAAAGTTCCTTTTCAATGTATTAAAATCAATCTTAAGTGATGAAAAATAAACGAAACAGAACGGTGAATTCCAGTTCCAAAGCTACATTTTATTTCCCAAGTCCAATCCCTGTCTTTTCCATTTGGGACCCGATCTGAACTCCAGTACGTTTTCTCCGATGTCCGATCCACCATTTTGTGCACCGGGTAAAGAAAGGAAAATTGCTATGCTTCAAAATATTCTGAGACTCAGGAACATCTCAGAGCCTCACGGTTATTGTGCTTTTCATTCACATCAGTTTTATTGTAACTCACATTTTTATGTTAAATATATTCGCAATATATTTGTTCCCTGTGTTTTGAGTTTTAAGCCGATTGCTTTTGAAAAATTCTGTAAACCGTCACAGGGACGGAGCAGATTCTCAATCCCACTGAGACAGAGAGAGAGAGAGAGAGAGAGAGAGGTTCACACAGCAACGTTGCAATGTTTAATGTTTTCATTTCTGCCATATTACAAACTCTGCAATTTTCAATTTCCTGTTTTATTATTCTTTAATATTCCGAAAACTTCGTAACTGAAGCTTTGGCAATACAAATGGAACTTATTTGTCATGCCAATAAAACAGTTAAATTGAATTGAACTGAGAGAGAGAGGGAGAGAGAGAGGAGAGAGAGATGGAGTGATGCATTTTCTTCCCACTTTAATGTAAAAGTTCACCCCGTATCAGGCAGCGCAGACGTCCAACATCTACAGAAACACATCACTCATCACCGCACGCCATGTCACTCACATCAGCTTGCAAAACCCACACTCTGAACATCACCAACACATCTGCTCACATCTGTTCACATCTGCACAAAACCAGCGCTAACACTCGCTAACATGACGCGTGAGCGAGTGTACAGTCACAAGTCATCAGTTTCACTTTTTTACCCTTCAAACATTTTCTTTGTCGCATTGTTCTTTTTTTGATTCTTTGTTACTTTGTTTTACGCTCACACACCTTTTTTCTCCTTATTTTATTAATTTATTTTGTTGTTGTTGTTGTTCCTGACTTTGTGTGCTTTTTTTCTTTATTTAGACTTTTTGCCCACTCCGATGGTGTATTAGGGCCCCTGCAGGTTAAAAACCCACTCGAGCTGAAGGAGGGCGTGAGATTCCGATGAAAAACTCAGAACTTCCAACATTAAAATCACAAATTTACAAGAAAAAAAAATCAGAAAAAAATTGAGGAAAGAAATGGTTTCACTTTACGAGGTTGAAACAACATCGTCACACGACAGACGTCACATCCGAGCCGAGCGTTACAGGAAACACAGCCGTTCCTCCTTCGATAGCGCGAGATAAAGAGTAAAGCACGAAGAGATTTTCAACTACGTTTCCCAGAATGCACTGCAGCCGGGAAGCATTTGGTTGTTGTCTGAGAGAGTATGTGAGATCTTTTCTCATAAATTTACGACTTTAATCTCAGAAATTCTGAGGTTTTTTTTTGTAAATTTTAAATATGAACTCCTCCCCCAACTCCGTCAGAGCCCACTGATCGGTTTTTCTTTTATGTTTTTTTAACAACTTCCATCCTCTGATTTATTCAGCTGAGAGCGTCCGTCTCCCCCCCTTTTTTTACCTGCCCTTTTTTTCACTCACTCTGTTTTTACCCATCATTTTTGTTTTGTTTTTGCATCTCCCCCATTTTTAAACCCATGGTCTAATGGTAAACTCTCCATATTTTCCTTCTCTCTTCCTTTCTTTCTTTTCTCATTCTTTTTCTTGCTCAGTTAATGATGGTTATCGTTTTCTTCCCTTCTTTCTTTCTTTCTTTCTTTCTTCCATCTTTCTTTCTTTCTTACCTTTCTTCCATCTTTCTTTCTTTCTTTCTTTTTCTTTCTTTCTTTCTTCTTCCCTTCTTTCTTTTTCTTCTTCCCTTCTTTCTTCCATCTTTCTTTCTTTCTTTCTTTCTTTCTTTCTTTCTTCTTCCCTTCTTTCTTGCATCTTTTTTCTTTCTTCATCCTTTCTTTCTTCCATCTTTCTTTCTTTCTTTCTTTCTTTCTTTCTTACGTTCTTCCATCTTTCTTTCTTTCTTTCTTTCTTTCTTTCTTCTTCCCTTCTTTCTTTTTCTTCTTCCATTCTTTCTTCCATCTTTCTTTCTTTCTTTCTTTCTTTCTTTCTTCTTCCCTTCTTTCTTCCATCTTTCTTTCTCTTTCTTTCTTCTTCCCTTCTTTCTTGCATCTTTTTTCTTTCTTCATCCTTTCTTTCTTCCATCTTTCTTTCTTTCTTTCTTTCTTTCTTTCTTTCTTACCTTCTTCCATCTTTCTTTCTTTCTTTCTTTCTTTCTTTCTTCTTCCCTTCTTTCTTTTTCTTCTTCCATTCTTTCTTCCATCTTTCTCTTTCTTTCTTCTTCCCTTCTTTCTTGCATCTTTTTTCTTTCTTCATCCTTTCTTTCTTCCATCTTTCTTTCTTTCTTTCTTTCTTTCTTTCTTTCTTTCTTTCTTCTTCCCTTCTTTCTTCCATCTTTCTTTCTCTTTCTTTCTTCTTCCCTTCTTTCTTGCATCTTTTTTCTTTCTTCATCCTTTCTTTCTTCCATCTTTCTTTCTTTCTTTCTTTCTTTCTTTCTTTCTTACCTTCTTCCATCTTTCTTTCTCTTTCTTTCTTCTTCCCTTCTTTCTTGCATCTTTTTTCTTTCTTTCTTTCTTTCTTTCTTTCTTTCTTTCTTTCTTTCTTTCTTACCTTCTTCCATCTTTCTTTCTTTCTTCTTCCCTTCTTTCTTTTTCTTCTTCCATTCTTTCTTCCATCTTTCTTTCTTTCTTTCTTTCTTTCTTCTTCCCTTCTTTCTTCCATCTTTCTTTCTCTTTCTTTCTTCTTCCCTTCTTTCTTGCATCTTTTTTCTTTCTTCATCCTTTCTTTCTTCCATCTTTCTTTCTTTCTTTCTTTCTTTCTTTCTTTCTTTCTTACCTTCTTCCATCTTTCTTTCTTTCTTTCTTTCTTTCTTTCTTTCTTTCTTCTTCCCTTCTTTCTTTTTCTTCTTCCATCTTTCTTTCTTTCTTTCTTTCTTTCTTTCTTCCCTTCTTTCTTGCATCTTTTTTCTTTCTTCATCCTTTCTTTCTTCCATCTTTCTTTCTTTCTTCTTCCCTTCTTTCTTGCATCTTTTTCTTTCTTCATCCTTTCTTTCTTTCTTTCTTTCTTTCTTTCTTTCTTTCTTTCTTTCTTTCTTATTTGTCCATTGTTACACGCCCTGCCCTGTCGGTTTCCCTCCTGGTCAGTGTGTGTGTGTGTGTGTGTGTGTGGAGATGTGAAGTGAATCCAGACTCTGATGGTGGAATCTCACTGGGACTCATTTCAATTTTATTAACTCTTTACATCCTGAAAACATGTTTAAAAAAATGTGTGGCCAGATGAAGTCCAAACCGCACGCCACATGTGAAGCACGCGCGCGCACACAGACACACATGAATAATAATAATAAGTCCTTCAGTTTCATGCTCCACATGTTGGTCCTTTGGGAAAAATCCCACATTCTCCGACAGACGAGATCCTCACCACATCCGGATTCTTTCTGGTATGCATGATATTTGCATCAGGAGCAGTGTGTGTGTGTGTCGCGAGGGACCGCGCTGTTTGCTCACCCTTTGGGAAAGCATTTTTCCCAGTGGAGACGGTTCCCAGGGTTCTCAGGGATGAAGAACAGCATGTCACAGGAGAAAGTAGGACACACACACACACACACAAACTCATTTACTCACATATAAACACACACACACACACACACACACACACACACACACACACACTTAAACAAGGCCACGATGTTGAGATTGTAAAACACAATTAGTCTTTTAGAACCTTGACGTGTCCTCAGATAGAGTGAAAAAGTAACACTGAGATCCTCACTGTCTCTCTCACTCCATCTCTCTCTCTCTGCCTGTCCGTCCATCTGTCTGTCTGTCTTTCTTTCTTTCTTTCATTTACAAATCTCTTTGTCTTTATTGTTTGTTAATTTTTCTTTCTTTGACATGTCTTCATTCGTTTCTTTCTTATTTCTTCCTCCATCTTACTTCTGTTTGTTCCTTCTTTCAAGATTATATTAATCCCATTTCTTTCTTTCTTTCTTTCTTTCTTTCTTTCAATATTTATGTATTTGTTTGTTTGTTTAGATGTTTAATTTGGGCGGCACGGTGGTGTAGTGGTTAGCGCTGTCGCCTCACAGCAAGAAGGTTCGGGTTCGAGCCCCGTGGCCGGCGAGGGCCTTTCTGTGCGGAGTTTGCATGTTCTCCCCGTGTCCGCGTGGGTTTCCTCCGGGTGCTCCGGTTTCCCCCACAGTCCAAAGACATGCAGGTTAGGTTAACTGGTGACTCTAAATTGAGCGTAGGTGTGAATGTGAGTGTGAATGGTTGTCTGTGTCTATGTGTCAGCCCTGTGATGACCTGGCGACTTGTCCAGGGTGAACCCCGCCTTTCGCCCGTAGTCAGCTGGGATAGGATCCAGCTCGCCTGCGACCCTGTAGAACAGGATAAAGTGGCTACAGATAATGGATGGATGTTTAACTTCATCCTATTTCTTTCCTCCTTCGTGTATTTATGACGGTTTCATGAACACTAAAAGCGGATAAAAACTATAACACACTGTTCTTCAGTGAATAAAATAAAGATGTTGATTAACCGCCGTGGTGTCAGAGGAATAAACTGTTTCATGGTGCGCTGCTGTAGAGAAGAGTGACTCTGAGGGAACAGTAACTCCCCCACCACGCCCTCGGTGATTATTTTCCTGTGACAGCGTGCTGCGGTGGTTTCTCTGCACTCTCCATCACCAGCGGGACTGATGGTGTTATGCACACTGCTGAAACTGTCATAAACACGTCTGGGAAGGATTTCACCACAAAACACAACACGTTCAGTGATAATATCTCTCACACACACACACACACACACACACACACACACACACACACACACACACACACACACACACAGAAAACTAGTGTAGCGCAGCTTCACACACTGGTAATGAGACCCAGATCTGGGAAGAGTTTAGTTTTTGTGGGATGTTCTAAACTGTCAGCTTTTTATCATGACCTTCACACACACACACACACACACACACACACACACACACACACAGATTGCAAAAGTGTCTCTGCAGGTCCACAGGGAAAATCACCCAAACTGCTCTGTGTGTGTGTGTGTGTGTGTGTGTGTGTGTGTGTGTGTGTGTGTCTGTGTAAATATTGAGAGTCATGTCTCTCTTCAGTTTGTAAGCGTGAATAATTGATAACATGGTGCTCAACCTGGTCAAAAGGGTCCAGATGTGTGTGTGTGTGTGTGTGTGTGTGTGTGTGTGTGTGTGTGTGTGTGTGTAAAACAGCCTCAGGGTATTTATTGTGTTTGCCGATGTGCTGTTTCCCTTCTGGGCGACGTAAACACTGATCTTAATTGATGCATTAAATGTACGAACAGATTGCACACACTCCCTCGCTCCTCTCTTTCACCTCTCTCTCTCTTTCACCTCTCTCTGTTTTACCCTTGTCTCTCTTTAGCCTATCTCTCCTCTCTTTCACCTCTCTCTCTCCCTCTCTTTCACTTCTCTCTCCTCTCTGTTTTACCCGTCTCTCTTTATCCTATCTCTCCTCTCTCTCTCTTTCACCTCTCTCAAAATCTCACCTCTCTCCTCTCTCTCTTTCATCTCTCTCTGTTTTACCTCTGTCTCTCTTTATCCTATCTCTCCTTTCTTTCACCTCTCTCTCTTTCACCTCTCTTTCACCTCTCTCTCCTCTCTTTCACCTCTCTCTCTCTTTCTCACCTGTCTTTCTCCTCTCTCTCTCTCTCCTCTCTTTCACCTCTCTCTTTCTCTTCTTTCACCTCTCTCTTTCTCCTCTCTTTTACTTCTTTCTTTCATCTCTCTCTCCTCCCCTTCACCTCTGTTTTACTTCTCTCTCCCCTTCACCTCTCTTTTACTTTTCTCTTTCACCTTCTTTCTTCTCTTTCATCCATCTCTCTAATGCCTTTTTCTTTCTTTCTTAAATTACTGTCTAAAAATGTAATGTCGCTTTCTGACCAATCAGTTTGTAGAGTCCGCCAGCTCTGTGTGCTGTAAAAGGGACTTGGTTTCATTCCCATCCTGTGATGATCCGCTCTGCGTTCCTCCTCAGTGCTCGTCTATTTCATCTCCTGTTGCATCATCGCCGCTCAGTGAGACACCAGCACGCTGTCGGATCGTTGCCCTCTCTGCAGCGTGGCATCTTCCTCCTCAACGATAAGCACCCGGGAGTTTGTCGTTCCACGCAGCTAATTAAAATGATTTATACGGCGCGTGACATCACTGCTCGGCAAAGGCAACACACACTGATGAAAAATGCTAAATTAATTAATCAAGCGCCAGAGAACATGGACGGAGCCAGCGGGAGCCAATCAATATGAATAATTAAATCACACACATCTGTGTGTGTGTGTGTGTGTGTGTGTATTGGTGTAATTTAACCTTCACTCAGAGGACAAAATGTGTTCCAATAATCCTGCTTTCAGAAACATAAACGGCTCTTCAGCGGCGCTTTTCATAACCGAGACGCTCTTTAGTGCTCATGATAGCGTGATATTTAGCGTGGCATTTCCACACACACACACACACACACACACACACACACACACACACACACACAATTCTTCTTTCACTTTCCACTGAAAACGGGATGAAAGGATTATTTATAGAGGTGGAGTCAGAGGGAGAGAAGGAGAAGAACAGAAGGCGAAGACTTTCTTTGTCATTTTTAGCATTTAATGATGGTTTTTTTGTTGTTTCCAGTTTTCACACGTTGGCTGCGATGTGGAAATGAAGCAGCAGAAATCTCATTAAGTCCCATCGCCGTGTGTTGACATTTCATTTGCATCAGGCAAGATGCGCCACATCGTGGCTTTCACACCCCATCCGTCTCATTTCCAGCTCAGACACGTCGCACAGGCTGCAGAAAGGAAATCGCGTTCATTTCCTCTGACTCTTATTAATGCACACAACAAAAACAACGATTATGACGCCATCTTTTTTAAACTCGGATCTGGTTGTTTTTATTTGAACAGCGCGTTTGGCAGCGGGTTGTGCCGCAGAGCAGGTGCTCTCCTCTCTTCACTGCTCCAGTTTCGCACTCGGAGACTGAAACCCTCAACCACGCACAGCTGATCTGATCTGATCTGAGCTGGGGGCGGGGCTACTGCTGACCTCAATTTATGACATCACAAAATCAGTTAACAATCAGAGCCGGGTGTGTTCGGAAAATTTACTTTCTCTTCATCACTGCTTTCTTTCCTTCTTTTACTGATTCTTTCTTTCTTTCTTTCTTTCTTTCTTTCTTTCTTTCTTTCTTTCTTTCTTTCTTTTTGATTATACTTTTTCTTTCTTTTACTGATTCTTTCTTTCTTTCTTTTTGATTATACTTTTTCTTTATTTTACTGATTCTTTCTTTCTTTCTTTCTTTCTTTCTTTCTTTCTTTCTTTCTTTTTGATTATACTTTTTCTTTCTTTTACTGATTCTTTCTTTCTTTCTTTTTGATTATACTTTCTGTCTTTTACTGATTCTTTCTTTCTTTCTTTTTGATTATACTTTTTCTGTCTTTTACTGATTCTTTCTTTCTTTCTTTCTTTTTGATCATACTTTTTCTTTCTTTTACTGATTCTTTCTTTCTTTTTGATTATACTTTTTCTGTCTTTTACTGATTCTTTCTTTCTTTTTGATCATACTTTTTCTTTCTTTTACTGATTCTTTCTTTCTTTTTGATTATACTTTTTCTGTCTTTTACTGATTCTTTCTTTCTTTCTTTTTGATTATACTTTTTCTGTCTTTTACTGATTCTTTCTTTCTTTCTTTTTGATCATACTTTTTCTTTCTTTTACTGATTCTTTCTTTCTTTTTGATTATACTTTTTCTGTCTTTTACTGATTCTTTCTTTCTTTTTGATCATACTTTTTCTGTCTTTTACTGATTCTTTCTTTCTTTTTGATTATACTTTTTCTGTCTTTTACTGATTCTTTCTTTCTTTCTTTTTGATTATACTTTTTCTGTCTTTTACTGATTCTTTCTTTCTTTCTTTTTGATCATACTTTTTCTTTCTTTTACTGATTCTTTCTTTCTTTTTGATTATACTTTTTCTGTCTTTTACTGATTCTTTCTTTCTTTTTGATCATACTTTTTCTGTCTTTTACTGATTCTTTCTTTCTTTCTTTCTTTCTTTCTTTCTTTCTTTCTTTCTTTCTTTCTTTTTGATTATACTTTTTCTTTATTTTACTGATTCTTTCTTTTTGATTATACTTTTTCTTTCTTTTACTGATTCTTTCTTTCTTTTTGATCATACTTTTTCTTTCTTTTACTGATTCTTTCTTTTTGATCATACTTTTTCTTTCTTTTACTGATTCTTTCTTTCTTTTTGATTATAATTTTTCTGTCTTTTACTGATTCTTTCTTTCTTTTTGATTATACTTTTTCTGTCTTTTACTGATTCTTTCTTTTTGATTATACTTTTTCTTTCTTTTACTGATTCTTTTTGATTATACTTTTCTTTCTTTTACTGATTCTTTCTTTCTTTTTGATTATACTTTTTCTGTCTTTTACTGATTCTTTCTTTCTTTTTGATTATACTTTTTCTGTCTTTTACTGATTCTTTCTTTTTGATTATACTTTTTCTGTCTTTTACTGATTCTTTCTTTTTGATCATTCTTTCTTTCTTTGACTGATTCTTTTTGATTATACTTTCTTTCTTTTACTGATTCTTTCTTTCCTTTTGATTATATTCTTTTTCTTTCTTTCTTGCTGTCTTATAATTTTCTTTCTTGTTTCTATCTATCTATCTATCTATCTATCTATCTATCTATCTATCTATCTATCTATCTATCTGATTCTTTCTTTCTTTCTTTCTTTCTTTCTTTCTGGTTATAATTTATTTATTTATTACTGATTCTTTCTTTCTCTCTTTCTGGTGATAATTTCTTTCTTTCTTTCTTGCTGTCTTATAATTTCCTTTCTTGTTTCTATCTATCTGATTCTTTCTTATTATATTTTATTTATTTATTTCTTCCTCTGATTATAATGCCTTATCATTTGTTCTTCAAATCTCTCTCCCCCCACCATCACTGCAGCCTATCAACCTTCCAGCCTGTATCATGTCCCACCCCTGAAAGCTGATTGGGTGATATTACAGGGGAGGCTATAAAGGCGGGGCCTGCTGATAGTTTGAGCTCTTCTTATTTCCAGGAAGTTGATATCAATGTGGATTTGATGTAATGCCTCCATCCTGGATTTTTTGTATCCTTTTTTTTTTTTTTTTTGTTTAATTTCTGTGCACCCCAAGTTTGTATCACTCGGCCCACTGACTGTTCAATCAGATTCTGGTGTCTCAGTTGTAAATAAAACACCAACTTGATTTTGAACTCCTTTGTGGTCCTTGGGTCTTTGGTGCAGCCTGAATAAATGGGTTCCAACCAGGTGGAGTTCTGTTTGATTTTGTGACTCTGGAGGCCCACAGTGATGGAGTTTGTGTTGGGCTGTACAGGTTGGAGGACTTCAGAGTTCTGACCTTGTAGTGGTGTTGTGCTGATGTGGAGAAAGCTGGAATGGTCAAGTCAAGTTGATTTGTATAGCGCTTTTAACAATAAACATTGTCGCAAAGCAGCTTTATAGAAGTTGAATGACTTAAAACATGAGCTAATTTTATCCCTAATCTATCCCCAATGAGCAAGCCTGTGGTGACGGTGGCAAGGAAAAACTCCCTCAGACAACATGAGGAAGAAACCTCGAGAGGAACCAGACTCAAAAGGGAACCCATCCTCATTTGGGCAACAACAGACAGCCTGACTATAATATTAACAGTTTTAACATGAAGACAGTTTCGTTGATGTTATAAACTCTTCATTGATGGAAACTTGAGTGCAAAACTGTTCATGACAACTGCAGTCCTAAAGTTAGCAAGTCAACTGTAGTCCTCAGCCATAAAAGCATGACTGTAAGAGTCCAGAGCGTCCTCCAGGTGTGACTTTCAGCTGTCCACATGGGGCCGTCCTCCACAGGAGCGATGTGATGAGACTCCAACCAGACACAGGGCACCAGGATGGATCAGGCAGGTCCGAGGAGCAGAAGAGGTTCAGCATCTCGATCTCAGGACCGACATGTAACTCAGAGGGACAGATTTTGGGGGAGAGAGAGAGAGAAAACACGGGTTGTTAGGTATGCCCAATGTCACCTGAATAAGTAGGAACAGTATACAGATTGCACTGAGTACAAGCAGGGACTCCGGCAACTAACTATGACAGCATAACTAAAAGGGGAGAGCCAGAAGGTAACACAGGCATGAGGGAGCCCTGGGACATAAAGCAGCAGCCACTACACCATCAACAAACTCGAGTGAGCAAGCGAGTGGGGACTGACAGCATCCATACATCCCAGTTTACCAAAACACTCTGTCTGAGGATCCTCCAGATCTACACCTTTACCTCATAAACACCATTAACACAAGGCTTGACTAAACAGATATGTTTTCAGCCGAGACTTAAACCCTGAGACTGTGTCTGAGTCCCAAACACTACTTGGAAGGTTGTTCCATAACTGTGGGGCTTTGTAAGAAAAGGCTCCACCCCCTGATGTAGCCTTCACTATACGAGGTACCAGCAGATAGCCTGCACCTTTTGATCTAAGTAGGCGTGGCGGGTCATAGAGGACCAGAAGTTCACTCAGGTACTGTGGTGCGAGACCATTCAGTGCTTTAAAGGTCAATAGTAGTATTTTATAATCAATATGAAATTTGATTGGGAGTCAATGCAGTGTGGATAAGACAGGCGTGATGGGGTCATATTTTCTAGTTCTAGTAAGGACTCTTGCTGCTGCATTTTGAACTAACTGGAGCTTGTTTATGCTCTTATTGGAACATCCAGACAGTAAGGCATTACAGTAATCCAACCTGGAGGTAACAAAATCATGAACTAGTTTTTCTGCATCATGTAGTGACATTAAATTTCTTATCTTAGCAATATTTCTGAGATGAAAGAAAGCTATCCGGGTGATGTTATCAATGTGAGTTTCGAATGAAAGACTGGGGTCAATAATCACTCCGAGGTCTTTTACTGCTGCACGTGAAGAAACAGAAAGGCCATCCAGAGTTACTGTGGAATCAGAAAACTTACTTCTAGCTGCATGTGGTCCTGCATTCGGTAACAGTGGTACGGGATACTAAGTGGCTCTCATGTCCTGTAGAACTATTTGAATGGGTGTGGCTTGATAACTTGGTCACCTCTGCTATTTAACTCAAGTATTTTTATTAATGTACTTCCAGTTAGTGTGACGCATCAATTTCTCAGAAGTAGGCCCATGTGGGGAGAGGAGTTGGCTCCAGAGCACTTCCACTGCTTTGGTTGGGAAAAGAGGTTCCTCCCAAATGCAGTCGGGTTCTGAGTCCAGAAGCCTCCACCAGCAGGACACACATGAAGACCAGGGTTGAGCTAGTCAGTTTGGTTTGGTAGGTTGGCGGGTGGGGTGGTGCTCCTCCTGGCAATGATGCATGATTGATTTGCACCACTAAAGCTTATTCTTGACTTGAACTGATTGGGCAGTAAATGTGTGGCAGCGGGGGCGTGGTCAAGCGTTGGTCTGTGAACGGAGGGCGGAGTCAGGGAAGGTAAGTGGTAGAATAACCGCACCTGATGTCAGTTAAGTTCTGGCCTGCCGTACTTCTGTGCTCCGAATCCCGGGTTTCAGCACCACTGTAGAACTTCGAGCGGGTGGGTGGAGCACAGAAGTACGGCAGGCCAGAACTGAGTTTCCAAAAACTCTTTATTTTTGCACTTTTCAGTGACTTTCCAATCTCCCAGCCACACATACACGCACACATACAGTAAGTCGTCTGGTTGGGGAGAGAGCTCCCTTCCTCTGCTCGTTCTCTCCTTTTATAGGGCGCGGTCACTGGGGAAGACACACAAACACAGGTTAACTGACATCAGGTGCAGTGATTCTGCCACTTACCTTCACTGACTCCGCCCTCCGTTCACAGACCAACGCTTGACCATGCCCCCGCTGCCACAAAATGTTATTGGTTCTGAGTCGGTGTGTTCTCTGTTTATTTTGGAGGAGATATATGAAAGTCATGTGATTGCTGGATTTCCGCAGCAGCCTTTGCATCATACTTTATCTCAGTTTACTGAGGTTGCTTGAATCAAGTTGGTACGTACATGGGATCAACTTTTATGTGCTTTGGAAATCCAATTCCATTATTCTTGCTACTATCTGATCCACCATTTTTTTTAAACATTAAATTACATTACATTACATTACATTAATGCCATTTAGCAGATGCTCTTATCCAGAGTAACTTCCAACACAGTTGAGGGTTAGATGCCTTGCTCAAGGGCACTTCAGCCAGGGAATAAAACCAGTGACCTTTTAGTCCCAAAGCTGCTTCTCCAACCATTAGGCCATGGCTTCTCACAACTTTTTTTCTTTTTTTTTCTGGTATCAGCCTGATACAGCTCCTTGGTATCAGATCAGCACCATCTTTACTTTGCAGTCTTATTTGTTCTCCTCTGAATGTTTATGAAACCAGTGTTCTCCTTGATCAGTGCTGTGAATCAGTTATAAAACCCTTTTTTTTTCAAATCATTTGCTTGACCTCTTTCTTTTAGTGCTATTTCAAAGCTCAGGGTCTAAAACAAGCACATGGGTCAGATCAAGGGTCAGCTCAGGGGAATCCATATTCATAAAGACAGAGGCAAGCAGAGGTCACAACCAGGAGATATGGTTATGATTACACAGAGTCTGGGAAAAGAAAAATGAAGAGCAATAAACAGGGAGAAGTGCTTGAAATATGGATGAGCAATATGTCCAGGTTTTGGTACCGTAATAATGTTTACTGTTCCTCAGTTTGTTCCTCTGTTTTGAATTTTCACTCTTTAGAACCCTGTTGAACCCCTTCAGGAACCTTGTAGAACTAACTCTCTCTCTCTCTCTCTCTGTCTCTCTCCCAGTACTAATCCCTGAAACAAAAGGCTACCTTGAAGGGTGTTTTTATTTATTTATTTATTTATTTATTTATTTGGTACTCTCCTTAGATAGAAGGGTTCCTCAAAGGTTCTTTGGAGTAATCATCTACACATTCTTTGATCTAGTTTAGTACATTATTTACTTTTCTTAAGTATATAATGGGGCGGCACGGTGGTGTAGTGGTTAGTGCTGTCGCCTCACAGCAAGAAGGTCGGGTTCGAGCCCCGTGGCCGGCGAGGGCCTTTCTGTGCGGAGTTTGCATGTTCTCCCCGTGTCCGTGTGGGTTTCCTCCGGGTGCTCCGGTTTCCCCCACAGTCCAAAGACATGCAGGTTAGGTTAACTGGTGACTCTAAATTGAGCGTAGGTGTGAATGTGAGTGTGAATGGTTGTCTGTGTCTATGTGTCAGCCCTGTGATGACCTGGCGACTTGTCCAGGGTGTACCCCGCCTTTCGCCTGTAGTCTGCTGGGATAGGATCCAGCTTGCCTGCGACCCTGTAGAACAGGATAAAGCGGCTAGAGATAATGAGATGAGATAAGTATATAATGCAATGAAGGAAAGGCATCAACAACACATGGAGAAGATGGACTGCAGTGACATCACCAAAGTTGACTGATGCGATGAAGGAATCTGCTGCCAAGATACCTACAGCGATATTAAAATGAGCTTGTGAAAACAATCTCTCAGGTTCTTCACATGTCTGGGCAAGGATGGCTAGAGAAAAGACTTTTCTCACTGGGAAAGGAAAAAAAATCCAAGCTTGCCTAAGTCAAACAAGTGTGGTAAAATGTCTCTCATCTCATCTCATTATCTCTAGCCGCTTTATCCTGTTCTACAGGGTCGTAGGCAAGCTGGAGCCTATCCCAGCTGACTATGGGCGAAAGGTGGGGTACACCCTGGACAAGTCGCCAGGTCATCACAGGGCTGACACATAGACACAGACAACCATTCACACTCACATTCACACCTACGGTCAATTTAGAGTCACCAGTTAACCTAACCTGCATGTCTTTGGACTGTGGGGGAAACCGGAGCACCCGGAGGAAACCCACGCGGACACGGGGAGAACATGCAAACTCCACACAGAAAGGCCCTCGCCGGCCACGGGGCTCGATCCCAGACCTTCTTGCTGTGAGGCGACAGCGCTAACCACTACACCACCGTGCTGGTGGTAAAATGTGTTGCAGAGAAAATGTTGGGCCTAGTTCCAAAAGATACTGTATATATGTTTGTTTGGTGCAAAAACAAGACACTCAGTGAACACTGTACCTGTGGTGAAGCATGATGGTGGCACCATCATGGTATTGAACTGCTTCTCTGCTTCAGCTGGGACTGGGGCTCCTGTCAAGATACAGGGAATCATAATGAGATCAACATATCCATCCACTTCATCACAAAACCTGCAATCATCTGTTAGATGAAGCCGAAAAGAAAAAAAAAATCAGCTTCCAGTACAGTAATGATCCAAAGCACAAAAAGAAGAAAATAAATGAACCGTTTCAGAAGGAGATGGAGTGTTTTGGAATGGCCCAGTCAGAACTCAGATCTACGTAAATCTTATTAGAAACCTGTGGAATGACTTGAAGAGGGCTGTGTACAGAAAATCCCCTCACAATCTGATAGATCTGGGACATTTCCCAAAAGAAGATTTGAATAAATTTGTGGGAGACCCTGAACCAAAAAGACCAAGTGTTGTATTACAAGTAAAAGGTGATTTATAAAGGGTGTGCAGGATTTTATATCCACCATGTACGGTAATGTGATGCGTATTATTTTGGAGACGAGTGTTTTTGTGGGAAATGCGCCACTTGTATTTTTCATACGAGCTCCATCCTGGACATGGAGAACCAAAACCGGGACATAAATCTCTATATGTCAGTCATGAGGAAATCGATGAGTGAGTGGTTTTGATCAATTTGGATACTTTTTTGTTTGTGAACGTGTCGATATAATAAAAAGAAAATCACACGTTGGATTGAAGATATGAAGTTTATCTTCTCGTGTTGAAAAAGTCGCATTTTTCAGATGAAATATATGACGGATCTGAGTGACATATTTAAATAATATTGGCTGGCTTTCTTTCCATGGTACATCAGATATATTTCTTCCAGCTAGCATGATATTGAATGAAAAAGTCAAAGATGAGGAGCTGAATGGAATATATCTGATAAACAATGAAAAAAAGCCTGCCAATATCTCTCATCTCATTATCTGTAGCCGCTTTATCCTGTTCTACAGGGTCACAGGCGAGCTGGAGCCTATCCCAGCTGACTACGGGTGAAAGGCGGGGTTCACCCTGGACAAGTCGCCAGGTCATCACAGGGCTGACACATAGACACAGACAACCATTCACACTCACATTCACACCTACGCTCAATTTAGAGTCACCAGTTAACCTAACCTGCATGTCTTTGGACTGTGGGGGAAACCGGAGCACCCAGAGGAAACCCACGCGGACACGGCGAGAACATGCAAACTCCGCACAGAAAGGCCCTCGCCGGCCACGGGGCTCGAACCCGGACCTTCTTGCTGTGAGGCGACAGCGCTAACCACTACACCGCCGTGCCGCCCCCAGCCAATATTATTATTATTATACATACACATTCCTTCCTGGTGTTCGACGCGTCTTTCTCTTTTTCAAAATTCTCCCAAAATCTTCCATATTTAACAAACCAAACGTGATGGCCATGTTTGTTTCACAGTCAAATTGTCCCAGTCGCTTGCTAGTGTGGAAATTTTATGTCTTCAACGTGTGACGTCATGTTTTCTTGACAACCATGCAATATCGTAAACCATATTCGACGCTCATTCTCCATTGGGTAGAGTGACGTAATACACGTAGGATAAGCGATATGCTAACAATATTGAATGCTATTAAACCAAATGAATGAAACCCATTAGAAGGGAATAGAACACGTGTTTTTATTCCATCAAAAAGCTGTCCTGTATGGATAATAATTCCTGATATTTCACTCCAATGGCGTCACTCCGAGTATTTTCCCGCTGACTAGACACATCGTCAAAATGGCGAACCGGTTCAAAATTAAAATTCTTTTGATTAACTTGCTTATTTATTTATGTGGATGTGTCCATATAATATAAAGAACATTACACGGTGGTGTGAAGATATGATGTTTATCTTCTCATGTTGAAAATACTTTCATTTCTTTGCTTCACTCACTTGTGAATATGTTCACCACTTGAAGATAAACTTCGTATCTTTTATCGTATAAGAATTGGATAAGTATACTTATATATTACATCCAATACAGAGTGAATGACAAAAACCTCTGCTTCTGTTTGATGTACGTATAGTCAATAATAAGATCAGAAAGAAGTGTTTGTACTTTAAACCCTAATGTCCTGGAAAATCACATTTCTTGGTTGGAAGTGTGTGAATCTGGTGATGTGTGTGTGTGTGTGTGTATACTCTGTCACAACCATCTGGGACTCACTGATCCAGAATTCAGCGTCTCTTTTTTTTTTTTTGCCATAAAGCCGAACCTTTCAGTCTCCGTCTCTCCGAAAGCATGTGTATCCCTCTCCGAGAGACTGGAACGGATGGGATTTCTCCCGTCTTTGATCTTTACTTTCAGATGATGCCATCTGTGTGTGAAGGCACCGGCGAGCTCGGCGGTGTGTGTTGACAAGCGCCAGGCATTAATATTGAAATGAGAGCAGTTACCCAGAGAAATGGTACGTACACGTGTCTCACACACCGTCATGCCAATGAAGGTTACTTTCAAAACACTCCATGACGGTGTGCAGAGCGAGGAATGCGTCTGATCTCACCTTAAACGTCTCATCTCATCTCATGTCATCTCATTATCTCATTAAAAAAACAGTTTATTTAGGTTAATTGTAATAGAGTGTGAAAAAGTGACATCTCATCTCATCATCTCTAGCCGCTTTATCCTGTTCTACAGGGTTGCAGGCGAGCTGGATCCTATCCCAGCTGACTACGGGCGAAAGGCGGGGTACACCCTGGACAAGTCGCCAGGTCATCACAGGGCTGACACATAGACACAGACAACCATTCACACTCACATTCACACCTACGCTCAATTTAGAGTCACCAGTTAACCTAACCTGCATGTCTTTGGACTGTGGGGGAAACCGGAGCACCCGGAGGAAACCCACGCGGACACGGGGAGAACATGCAAACTCCGCACAGAAAGGCCCTCGCCGGCCACGGAGCTCGAACCCAGACCTTCTTGCTGTGAGGCGACAGCGCTAACCACTACACCACCGTGCCGCCCACCTTAAACGTATTTAAGAAAAAAAAGAAAGCGCTAAATCATTAAATATTACATTCCTTCTAATTCCGGGACTCTAAATATCGGTTAATTGGAAAACAATTATTCTGTTTCCTTTAAACATGTTTCACTAAGTGAAAGAATAAATAACTGTCCCCCAGTTGCCATGGTAATGTTATTTTTGAAATGTCTTTTAATTGAGTTGGCTTTTTTGGGTTTTTTTTACATTTCACACATTTTCAGTCTAAATCAGTTTTTTACAACCTGATAATTAAAGACACTTTTACTGAAATAATTATGATGACTAGAATACTGCAAAATATATGAGCGCTTTCACTGGTGTGACTGTGTGCTAATTACAGTTAGAGCACAGTGCTGTGAAATAGTAAATCTATCTATCTATTTATTTTTGATATTCTGTATAACCGCTTACGCAGGGACGCTCCATGCAAAACTGAAAAGGTCATACACTGATGGTGAAATTTTCCATCCTGAGATGTTTATTTATGGGAGGAGTCTCCTGTGTCAGCTTTTGAAACCTTTATGCTTTAGGTTATCCATCACTGGAAAGACTTTGCAAGAAAAAAAAAAGACTGTTTACACCATAACAGGGAGGTTCTCCAAAATGAACTGCAACTATAAATGGATTTTTAAAAAAATAATAAAAAATAATGACTTGTAATTGTTTGCAAGTTGCTGTGATGTAAGAGGAAAAAAATTGTGCTATATTAAAATAATGTAACACTGATGCCACTTCATCTCATGATCCTGTAGTTGATTATTTTCCTCTAACCTCATGATAGAATGTGCGTTGGGTTTTTTTTGGTTAAATAGTAATTAGGCAAGATAGCATGTGAAAGCGTTGTTAAAATGAGAGAGAGAAAAAAACAGACAGCCTTAAAAGATATGGGACATGAAACATAAATGCACGTTATATCAGTTTCTTTCCATTAAAAATATGAATTAATTGCATCAACAAATACAAAATCATCTATTAAATTCAGCAAAATCGTTATATTCGTGATGATTATATGGCATTTCTGCTCGACTTCCGATATGCATTTTCTACAACCGGAAGAGCCGCTGTCACGTGATCATACGTCACAAAAACTTTCGGGCACAGCACAAGCGGGTAGATGAATGGAGAAGTGGATGACAAGAAAATTGTTTTTATAGTCTTTAAAGTACATTGGACATCATGGTGTATTTTGCTGCTTATGGTTGCAATAATTCCAATGGGAAATGCCCTGGAGTAAGTTTTTTTGCATTCCCCAAGGACCCGAAGCTGAGGAAAGTGTGGGCTCACTACTGCCGTAGAAAAAACTTTGCACCTACTGTTTCCCACAAACTGTGTTCGGACCATTTCACACAGGATTCTTTCAACATTAATACTCAGGTACTGAACGAAATTAATTGCCAAGCCAAATTTACCTTCACTCGGAGTTGTACCATTATTTTTTAGACAGGGCGGACGAACCAGAGCATTCGCCCGCCTGGCCGTGCCCGACGAGGAGCGCTCTCGGCCGGCTTGGGAGGCAGACGGCAGCCCCTCCTGGAAGTGTGGTTTTCCCATGGGCCTCATGCGGAAAAATGCCGAGGTGCATTCGCTAAGCGACTGAAAGCCGAGGTAAGGATTAGTATTATAATTTTGGGTGTATCAATTATTGATTATCATAATTCTGACTCGTTTCGCCATTTTGAATGTTTTCATCTCGGACTCTGGAAGCATTGTATCTCAATCAATCTCGAAAAATATCAGCAAAAAAAAATAGCTTGCAACGGACTTTAGCTAGATCTATGATGAACTTTCAATGTATGATACAAAAATAACACTTCTTTCAACAGATCATTAGCCTTTAAGCAGGATTGTTTTTAACTTACCAGGAAGTGTTATCGAGCCGACCGCTTTCAGTTTCATGGGGACTGAATGAACTCTCACTCTCAGAATCATCTGACCCGTCAGAGTAAAGACAAGATCCATGTTCATGTGAATTTCCAGCTATCGGTTCGAATTGATAGGGTCTAACTTCACATCTCTGTGAAACATCGGGAATGTCACTGTCGATGGTGTCCATTTCGGTAACATGTTTACATTAGATACCCAAGCGCTGGCTCCTTGGAAAGTTTTTGTTACGTCACGGGTCACGTGACCACCTAGCTCATTAACGAATCCTTGTTTTACACTGATGTATAAAAAAACTTGAATAATGTGATGATTTTCACATTTTTGATGCCCTGCAGTGATTTAGATGGCATTCCTTATGTCCTTTATACATAATTATACCCAGAAAAAAATCCATGTCCCATGTCCTTTAACACCTATCGATACCCGACAGGAAAGTGATGTCATGGGGGTTTGACTATATTTGGACAATATTATAATTAGATAATAGTGTGAGTGGGAGTTTAAAGGTAGACTGCCTTTGATTTTTCAAGTGTAGGTCATAAAAAATAATTTTCCCCGACACCCGATTATTTTTGTTTAGTGGATTGAAAGCTACTGAATTCGAATCACAGGCTTCCAATGTTATTAGTTCATTTTTTTAATAGAACATTTAATGAATTTAGATCCATGTGGCCCTAAATTCTCTGCTATTTTTTCCTGCTTCCCCATGACCCAATGCAAGATACTACGTCATGCATCATGTGGTGGGCTTTCCCCGTTCATGCAAGGCATTGTGGGATACAAATTTGAAACAGGAGAGAAAAATGGAGGACGTGAGTGTGCGAATGAAACGTGAAAGAGCGACTACAGTAACGGAAAGAAAGCGAGAAGAAAAGACGTTATGTTATATACGAAGGAAAGGAAACGCAGGACCAAACTAATAAATATGGGCGCTCAGCGAGCACCTCGGTGTGATCAGCTGTTCGTTTAGCGACAGAATGATGGAACTGTCAGTGCACGCTCAAAGGGAAACCTGTAGATGGCAGTAATGCAACACTGTGGATGCCAGCTGCCGTAAAACCCAAAAGAAGAAGAAGAAGGTAAACCTGCGCATGCGCACACGGACTTCCTCTGTCTGCTTGACTGCGCCAAGCGAGCGATTTCATGCACATTATTTGCTTTAATCCCCTCAAATTAAATAACTTCCCAGCCACAGAATGGCCTGATATTTTATGACATGTTAAAGAAATAAACATATATCACAATCATCACATTTCAGATGGAACTAAATTTCACCAATTTATGAAATCTAAAGGCCGTCTAGCTTTAAACATGCCATGGTGACATTCAGAAAGCAAGACTATGAGAAGAACTGAAATAGGAACTGAGGAGAATGTGGAAGGTCAAGCCCAAAGTTAGTCTCTTTGGTAACAGGAGCATTCTGCTAGAACAACACATTCCAAGAATGACAACATTGATCTCAGGCCAGAAGAGCACAATATGAGAAATAGCAAACATTTCTCCACTGTATCCTCAAACCCTTAGTGCTCTGATTGGAAGCTAAAGTCTTTCAAGCTAATCAACAGGCGATAACTCCCTTGCTAGCCGATAAGGTCAAAGATCTTCGTGTTTGTTAGCGAAAGGTCAGGAATGCAACATGCTTTGGAAATGAATGTATTGACCCCTTAAATTCCAAAAGGGAGAAAGAAAGCTCAGTGGATGAAGCTATTAATAGAATTGATATTTGATCAACTGATAAAGTGTGAGCTGTGGAAAGCACGTCCAGGCTTTGACACTAGAATTCTTCAAATCATTGGAATGAATCCCTTTGGACAGTCAGAAAAAAAAAATATGAGTTTCTTTCAAAATGATACCAAGACTAAGAAGTGGATAGCAACCCATGATGAAGCAGGAAACCCTGAGATACCAGATGCTGCCATGGTTTAGCCAGGGTGAACACCAGAGGGATGCCATACAAGGGCAAATCAGAACCAAACCATCAATCAGAACTAAAAGGCGTCAAGCAAGATGGAAACAACACCACAATGATCGGAGACTCAACTTCAAAGAAGGCAGGAATGTTGCCACTGATCGCCGGGCATGGGAAGGTGTTGTCTGTAGAAATCAAGTGGCACCCAAAATGATGTCTTTGACGTTGCCTTCATCCAGACACTGCTAGGGACCAAAATATTTGAGATTTCCTGAAACTGATGACTCTGCATCCATTATGTACACTGCTTATGTCAGGGTCACGGGGAAACAGGAGTCAATCCCAGGGTTCATCCTGGTCAGATCACCAATCTATCACAGGGCTAACACAAAGATGAAGAACCATCACACTGACAGGAAATTTAGAGCTTAGACTGTGGGAGGAAACCCACACAGGAACAAGGAGAACATGCAAACTCTACACAGAAAGACTCCAGTCAGCCGTGAGGTTTGAACCCAGAAATTTCTTGCTGTGAGGCGACAGTGATAACCACCGTGCCACCCTTGATTGTTCATGCTTAGCAATAAATGATGAGATAAAAGACAAAGGCATTTGTTTGTAGAAGGTCAGGAAGACAGTTGTGAAACCAGAAACATTCAAGTAAAAATTTGTTTCATAAGAAGGAGGGTTGTGAATCAAAAGGGAATCATGAATACGAATCAACTGAATCATTACCATGAACCACATTCTCCATCATCTCGTCCAGTGTTGTAGTCAAGTCACTAAACCTTGAGTTCGAGTCCAGTCTCGAGTCAGAGTCCAGTCTTGAGTCCCTAGTGTTCAAGTCCAAGTCAAGTCCAAGTCATTCAAGAAAATTTCAAGTTGAGTCCACTATTGATCTGAGTTGAGTCTGAGGCCAAGTTTACATTAGACCGTATCTGTCTCGTTTTCTTCGCAGATGCACTGTCTGTTTACATTAAAACACCTGGAAACACCGGGAAACGGGAATCCGCCAGGGTCCACGTATTCAATCCAAATCGTGTCTGGTCCAGTGCTGTGTAAACATTGAGAATACGCGGATACGCTGTGCTGAGCTCTAGCTGGCGTCGTCATTGGACAACATCACTGTGACATCCACCTTCCTGATTCGCTGGCGTTGGTCATGTGACGCGACTGCTGAAAAACGGCGCAGACTTCCGCCTTGTATCACCTTTCATTAAAGAGTATAAAAGTATGAAAATACTGCAAATACTGATGCAAATACTGCCCATTGTGTAGTTATGATGGTCTTTAGGCTTGCCATCCTTCCACTTGCAAGTGGTAAGTGACGCGCATGCCCGACATGCACTGAAATCACACACACAGCGGTTCAGTCCCAAATCACTGCTGGTGCGCTATACCTGTGAGCTGCGCAGGGCCGGAGTGCGCATCCTCCAGAGGGCACTCGCTGTTCAGGGCGGAGTGATTTGGAGCGCAGGATGCCTGCGGAGCCGAGCGTATCCGTGTATTGGCGTTGCTATGTGCACGCGAATCGTGTATTGGTGTTGCTGTGTGCACGCGAATCGTGTATTGGAGTTGCTGTGTGCACACTAATCGTTTTAAAAACGTTAATCTGATGATCCACTGATACGGTCTAATGTAAACCCCACCTGACAACAAGACTTGACCTGTACCATTTGACGGTGGCTATTGCTGCCTTTATGTGAAAGCATCTCTGCTACTGTGTTGGACTAATGTTCCTGCTCGACTGCCCCATTTTAGTTAATTGGCTACAGATAAAAAGCCTGTTCATCGCTCAGAAAGCCCCACCCATGATCAACAGGGCAAATAACATGAGAGAGGGTTAACACTAGCTAGTTCATCGCTCAGCAAGCAAGCCCCACCCACTATCAACAGAGCAATGAACATCACATGTCACTTCCGTCTCTGGGTGGAAGTCATCATTTTTCCCACTGCACGAGAAGTCTGTAAAAGCAAAGCGGACAATCTAGAGGCGTCTCTCCAGGCATTTTAGTGCCGTTAATGTTAGTTTGTTCCTGAACATGAAGTATGAACAGGTGAATGTGCATTCTCTTGCATGGAATTAGCATAAAAAGATAAATTCATGTTGATATACATATCTTAGGGGGCAGCACGGTGGTGTAGTGGTTAGCGCTATCGCCTCACAGCAAGAAGGTCCGGGCTCGAGCCCCGTGGCCGGCGAGGGCCTTTCTGTGTGGAGTTTGCATGTTCTCCCCGTGTCCGCGTGGGTTTCCTCCGGGTGCTCCGGTTTCCTCCACAGTCCAAAGACATGCAGGTTAGGTTAACTGGTGGCTCTAAATTGAGCGTAGGTGTGAATGTGAGTGTGAATGGTTGTCTGTGTCTATGTGTCAGCCCTGTGATGACCTGGCGACTTGTCCAGGGTGTACCCCGCCTTTTGCCCGTAGTCAGCTGGGATAGGCTCCAGCTCGCCTGCGACCCTGTAGAACAGGATAAAGTGGCTAGAGATGATGAGATAAATATCTTATGCCAAATTATTATGGCATGTTAAAAAAAATTAAGAAAAAATCAGAGTCCTCATCATCAATTTATGAGTCCAAATGCAGTTAATGCACAAATCCAAGTCTGAGTCATCAATGCTCAAGTCCAAGTCAAGTCACGAGTCCTTAAAATTAGGGCATGAGTCGGACTCGAGTCCGAGTCCTGGACTCAGGTACTACAAGCCTGGTCTTGTCCATTTTTAAAAGTGGATTTTTGGAAGCCCAGTCAAAAGTCCATGGAACAATATCCACTACTGATCCTACAGCGCTGCTGAATTGTCAGTGGGTTGATTAATTTCCTATAACAGCAATTCTGATGGCGGCACGGTGGTGTAGTGGTTAGCTCTGTCGCCTCACAACAAGAAGGTCCGGGTTCGAGCCCCGTGGCCGGCGAGGGCCTTTCTGTGCGGAGTTTGCATGTTCTCCCCGTGGCCGCGTGGGTTTCCTCCGGGTGCTCCGGTTTCCCCCACAGTCCAAAGACATGCAGGTTAGGTTAACTGGTGACTCTAAATTGAGCGTAGGTGTGAATGTGAGTGTGAATGGTTGTCTGTGTCTATGTATCAGCCCTGTGATGACCTGGCGACTTGTCCAGGGTGTACCCCGCCTTTCGCCCGTAGTCAGCTGGGATAGGCTCCAGCTTGCCTGCGACCCTGTAGAAGGATAAAGCGGCTACAGATAATGAGATGAGATGAGCAATTCTGATTGTAGTGAAGCTCCAAGTGGCTCTTGTTTGATATTAATGTGTTTGTTCGAATACAATATCATTTCTATAGCAACAGCTAATTCACAGGGACTCGCACAGCAGACGCTCCACATAAACAGAATAAGAAATGCGTGTAGTCATTGATATGGTGAAGTTTTCTATGAGGAGACGTTTATTTTCACTGTCAGCACTTTGTAATAGTCAGCGGTAAAGCTGTAACTTTTCTGACAAGTTTTCCAGACAGAAGTTTATGCTTTGTGGTTTCCCAGTAACGTGATAAAGTGTGTGGGTTTTTCGTCTTATTCACTTTGAGAGGGAGACAAAAATGAGGCAGGTGCGTGAACTGTTTTATAACTGCTTTAACGTAAGTTAGAACTTGTTTCGTAGATATTCCCCAACCCCAGCATTAAATGTGATGATAAATAGATTTAAAAAAGAATCGCAATGATCGGCTTTTTTTTTCATAAATGTTAAAATATTAGCACAATGCTGTTTTATAAGAGGCATAAAACACTTTGGATTGGTAACAGGATGTCTGCTTTATCATTCCAACCACTTGTTGATTATTTTCCTATTACAGCTCCGATAACAGTGTTGTCTTACAAATAATTTGATGAAGTTTTGGTGAGAAGAATCGAGTTGGGAGGAGAATTAAAGTGGTAAAATGGTGCTCAAAAGAAGGAAAGGGAGAAAGATAGATAGAAGGATGTGAAGTGCGCGCCATCTCCATGCTTAATTGGTCTCAGCTTCTTTTGACACTCATCAAGTTTTAGGTCAAGTAGCTTTTACGGATAATTGGAAAATGTAAATTGACTATAATTACGGCTAGTGTTGTTTCTACGGCCATTCACAACCCAATTTCAGGAAATTCACAAGAGGTATCAGGCTTTTAGTCTGTAATAACAACAGGGAACTGAATGGAACTATTTTAAATGTATTGTTAAGCAAAAGAGAGAGAGAGAGAGAGAGATATTTCAAGATCTGCTGCTTATTATTCAGACATTCCTTTCAGTTTTGGCTCGGTGTGGATCTGAGTCAACAGGAGATTAAAAAATAATCATGGAGGGGAGTTAGACTTATTACCGCTGCCTCATCAGTGTTTCATAGGCTGCTGTACACGTTTCAGCCTCCCACCTCACACAAGCACCAACCATAATTGAGCTAGTTGAGCGCACGTATGGCCGCTGAACAGCATGTGCTCAGAAGGCGGCTCTACCAACGTCGAAAGCCCAGCACGCTGCACCTTGTAAGCCCCTTATTAGGAATTTCAGCGATGTGAGATTAGTGTTGACTCTCGTGCATGTATTATTTATGGGTACTGTAGTGCGCTGGTTCTTTCCCCCTCACGTCTTTTCAAGGATAGTCTACCCTTCAGACACACACTGCCTCCGTATGAGCAAGTGAAAAGAAAATCCAAGTGAGATATGAAGTGAGTTATTTGTGATGCTCCAAACCTTCCAAACCCAGCAAGGTGCCGAAAAAGAAAGAAAAGATAAAAAGGGACTTTTTTTTTTTCCTGGACCAGTCGGGCTGAATAGGCTTCACCTGGCCCATTAGCACTAGCGAGAATTTCAAAGCTAAACTACATATCGCAAATTTCTCTTGTGAGGGTTTTGCAATTTGCATTTTTTTCTTATGCTGTGAACTCATTCACTTCTCATCTTTCATGAATAGCTTTAGTTCTATTGCTGAAAATTGTATCCAAAAATCAAGGCGTTTGATCTGAAATCGCTACTAAGTGGCACGACAGGAAAGCGCAATCATCAGGAGATCGTGAGTTTGAATCAACAGCCATCGCTGGGAGTCAGTGGAATTAGTCATGTTTTCTGTGTGGGAGGGGCATACTGTCTCTCCCCTGTCACACCCAGTGTGACACTAACCAATCATATGTGTCTGTGAGCTCATGTATGCAGAAGAGGGCGGATATGTCTGTGAAGATTCTCAGTCATCTAGGTCATAGTAAACCATGGGTGGTAAAAGAGAGCAACTGGACTTGCTTGAAGATTCTTGAAGACGTTTCACCTCTCATCCGAAAGGCTTTTTCAGTTCTGTCTGACTAAGGCCCTGTCCACACAGCAACGGATTCAGGTGAATCCGATACAATTGTTTATCGTTTCGGCCTGGCGTCCACACGGCACCGGTGTTTTGGATGCCCCAAAACGCAATCTTTTGAGAACGGGTTCCAGAGTGGAAAGATCTGGCAACGTTGCCGTTGCGAAGTCGTCTGGATGAGTAGAACGGATTTGTTTACGATGACGTCACAACCACATGACTGTGAGTGCTTCACGCCGGGTAGAAGTGTAACGAACTCGATGCGAGTTGTCAACAAATCCTATAACTTGGTTCATGAAACGTGCTTACAAAATATTTTCACTGTGAATATTTATTGTGTAATGGTGCAAAGTGAGAGAGAGAGAGAGAGAGAGAGAGAGAGAGAGAATAGCCCTTAGGGCAAAGTCAATCCCGCCAGCAAAAATAGGGAAAAAAAGGAGCGATCTCACCTCTTCAGATATTGGTTTAAGTCCTACAATACATTCCTCAAAAAGGGCGTAGAAGAACAAATTAATCCATCAACGTGTAGCATTCAATTTATTCCGGACCATTAAAGACGCCGCCTTCCGCGTAGAATCATACGTCATCCTCGCCGCCATATTGGATGGGTCAAAGCGGAGAATAAAGATGCCTCATTCATGTGCTGCATTTAACTGTACCAACAGGTTTACCGTCCAAACGAGATCACATGGGATTACCTTTCACAGGTGAGACTGGAAAAATACTTTTCATTGTATTTGGTCATTATAATGTAATTTTACAAACAGATTTTTCTGACTTTGTGGCTAATATGAAGTCTCGCGCATAATAGTTTATGCGCATGCGTCCTTACTTCTTCTATTGTTCTGGTGTCTCCGAAGGGACCGTCTTACAGTGCCCCTAGAGGTGTGGCATGGTTATTGCATCGTTTTCAGCAAGCATTGCATTGCCATATGGACCTGATATTTTACTGATCGTTGCCCATGTGGACGTGATATTTTTTTAAATAACATCTCATTGCCATTGTCGTGTGGATGTAGCCTCATAGGGAGTATCAGGTATTTATCCTCTCATGGATGAAAAGCAATTGTAAGGTGTCATTGAGTCATCCTGTTGGTGTGGGTCACTGGGGGCTGGGTGTGAACGGCCTAGAGAGTCGTTGGGGTGATCAATGGATTGTTGATTCTCTCTGTCCTCCTGTGAGTCACTGAAAACAGCTGGGTTTTGGTGTGCATTCAGTGGTCTGGGAAGTGTGCCAAGGACTGCATTGTAGGTGGCTGATAAATGATGTCTTATACCACCACCTCTGTTCAGTGATGGCCGTTCCAGGTTGACAAAAATGGCTTCTTTAACTCCTCGCTCATACCAACGATCCTCTCTGGCTAAAATGCATACGTTGCAATCCTGAAATGAGTGTCCTTTGTTGTTAAGATGAAGATAGACAGCAGAGTCCTGGCCTGAGGAGCTGGCTGTCCTGTGTTGAGCCATGCACCTGCGAAGCAGTTGTTTTGTTTCCCCAATATATGAGTCCGTGCATTCCTCACTGCACTGAATTGCATACACTACATTGTCCTGTTTGTGTCTGGCTATTCTGTCCTTAGGGTGGACCAGTTTCTGCTTCAGGGTGTTACTGGGTCTGAAATGTACTGGAATGTTGTGTTTGTAGAAGATCCTCCTGGGTTTCTCAGATAGACCAGAAATGTAGGGAATGACAGTGTTCTTGTGTTTGTTCCTGTTATCCTCCTTGTCCGTTATGTTCCTTTTTCTGCTCTTGAAGAAAGCCCAGTTGGGATACCTGCAGTTCTGAAGTGCTTTCTTGATGTGATTCTGCTCCTTCTCTTTTCCATCTACTGTACCATTGTAGGAATGTTCTGAGCCCTGTGTTGCAAGGTCCTAATGACCCCCAATTTGTGTTCCAGTGGGTGGTGTGAGTCGAAGACTAGGTACTGGTCTGTGTGTGTGGGTTTGCCGTAGACCTCAATGCTAAGGCTTCTGTCTTGTCTAATGTGTACATCACAATCCAAGAAGGCTAGATTATTCCCACTGACGTCCCCCCGGGTGAAATTGATGTTGATATCCACTGCATTGATATGCTTAGAGAAGGTTTCCACCTCATGGGTTTTGATTTTAACCCAGGTGTCACCCACATATCTGAACCAGTGGTTGGGAGCAACTCCTGAAATAGTGGTCAAAGCTTTATGTTCCACTTCCTCCATGTATAGACTGGCCACAATAGGGGACACCGGTGAGCCCATGGTGCATCCATGCTTCTGTCTGTAGAAACTTTCATTAAACTGGAAATAGGTGGTGGTCAGGCAGAGGTCGGATAGCGGTTTCTTCCCAGCTGTCCTGTAACATGGCATGAAGAGTTTGCTGTTGTGCAATAGTTAACTACTGGGTGGGAAAATGGAGTTAAAATATAATAATAATAATAATAATAATAAGGTAAAATTAAAAAGAAATGACTACTTGATCCTGTCCAAATATGGCAGTTCCACTAAGATAACCTTTTAGTTCCCTCACAGATAATTAACATTTGTTTGCTAACTAAGCTAACAGATGCTTTTGTACAAGTCAGAACTTCCATATAAGGAGTTGCTTCATACAAAAAACAAACAAACTGAGAAATAAAAACGATTGTGATGGTGCTAGTAGTGACTTTCATTCCCTATACTTGTGTTATTATAAAAAAAAAACCTAATATGAGGGATGGATGCAAATATTTGTCGAAGAAACTCAACATCAAGGTACTGACATTAATTTTTAGGAAGTTCCCAAAAGACACAACTGAAAAACGTTTACTCTCACAATGCCACAGCGATCAGCTAGCTCAAGTCTGGGAGTCAAGATGGCATAACTGACCATCCTCACTGGGCAGGATGGAGGTTGTTACGCTGTCCTCCGTCAATCACATTGACAATCTGCATTTGTGGGTCATATATTCTCTTCTGAAGGATGGTATGAGATTTTAGCACCTCTAGTTACGTTCGAGTTTTACAAATACGGTCCTTGAATATCTCATCTCATTATCTCTAGCCGCTTTATCCTTCTACAGGGTCACAGGCAAGCTGGAGCCTATCCCAGCTGACTACGGGCGAAAGGCGGGGTACACCCTGGACAAGTCGGCAGGTCATCACAGGGCTGACACATAGACACAGACAACCATTCACACTCACATTCACACCTACGCTCAATTTAGAGTCACCAGTTAACCTAACCTGCATGTCTTTGGACTGTGGGGGAAACCGGAGCACCCGGAGGAAACCCACGCGGACACGGGGAGAACATGCAAACTCCACACAGAAAGGCCCTCGCCGGCCCCGGGGCTCGAACCCAGGACCTTCTTGCTGTGAGGCGACAGCACTAACCACTACACCACCGTGCCACCCTGTCCTTGAATATAGTGACTGCAATATATATATATATATATATATTTTTTTTTTTTAAAGCCTCAGTGAGGCTGTAGCTCATACCAGCCACTGTTGTGTGCGTTTGAAATCCGATCACTCCTGTAGGCGGAGTAGCGATTTTTGTGAAATTGTATATGACCCCTGTGTAGCTGCATCCATGACAGGTGGTGCCACCTGGTGAACAACTCTTGTTGGAATATGTCTTTAGAGTCTTCTGGGTGAGTTTCAGTGAAAACGTCCCAGCAGTTTATAAACAGTAGTGCTTGGTGTGACGAGTCACCCAAAAATTTCAAACGGCCATAAAATGTTAAATATGACTGATGGTGCCACCATCCTGACAACTTTTATACACACCAACCTGGGGAACATTCCATGAGTTTGATTGAAATCTGATCACTCCTGTAGGAGGAGTAGTGATTTTCATGAAATTGCACGTGACTCATGTGTAGCCTCATCCATAACAGGTGGTGCCACCTGGTGAACAGTTCTTGTTGGAATATGTCTTCAGAGTCTTCTGGGTGAGTTTCAGTGAAAACGTCCCAGCAGTTTACAAAGGCTAGCGTTTAATGTGAAGAGTGACCCAAAAATTTCAGGCACCCATAAAATTGTAAATATGACAGGTTGCACCACCGTCTTGACAACTTTTATGCACACCCACCTGGGGAACATTGTATGTGAGTTTGATTGAAATCAGATCGATCCTATAGGAGGAGTAATGATTTTTGTAAATTGTGGATGGATGACGATGGACTACGGCTGGATGAGCTAATCATGTTATAAAAACACTAGGATTGTTTGTGAAACTTTAAGAGTCTGACCTGATTATCTTTGCATTAAACTATCTGTCTATAAATAAGATTTGTTGACTTCTTCATCCTGTCCTGATCTCACGTCATTTACAGTAGTTTGTTTAAATCCGATGGATGGAAAGCAACCCTGCTACCCTGAGAAAAACAAAAAAAACACCTACAAACACCTCAGCACAAGTCCATTGGTTTTCAGGTTATAATATCCTCTTTGTCACCTTCTCAGATTGTGTTTTCCTTCACAGGTGGTGCAGGTAAGCAATGAGACATGTTCCTCTCTGCTCCAGCCAAGTGTCACTATCTGGAAATCGGGTCTTGTTGAACATCAGCTCTTAATCTCCAGCTGAGGCAGGAGATAATCGTATGGGGGTCAAATAGAATGGGGATAGCACCAGTGGAAGGAGGATCTTGTCTTACTCAACTCCTGGATGATATTTGATTCTGATGATATGAACCCAAGCTGGAATGAAGGTTGTGTCGGAGAAGAAGCACAAATCAGAATTATTTTCACGGATACAGCATGGAGGAACATCACTGAAGAAAAACGAACGGCTTGACAAAATAAGGACGGCCATATTGACACATTCTCATGGGACACGTGCATAGAGGACAAGCTGGGAAAATGCTGAATGCTGGAATCCAGCTTATAAATAATGAGTGAAGCATCTACACATTTCCACTTCATTACATTTATAAATAGAGACAGGAATAGCCATTTTCTGATAACATGAACCAAAAAAGTTAATAAAGCAATATTTAAAGCATTCCAGTGAGATTAAAACTAATTAAATTCACTTTTGCTTATTTGTGAATTCCTTGTCCTAAACCCTTAGAGCTCTGTGGTTGTGGTTTATTTGTGGCTATTTATTTTAGAACAAACTTCCATTTTGGAAATTGAACAACAGAGAAATGAGTCTTTACACCAAATAATCCCTAATTTTATTCAGCAACGTGTAAGATATTTCACACTGCAGCAGGAAATTGCCGATGGGTATTGTTTGTATGATCCATCTTCATTTTCATGGCACTACCTTACAGGATTCCTGGTACAATCCTGAGCTCAGGTTTCTATCTGTATGGAGTTTTACATGTTCTTCCACATTCTGTTCTCTCTTTTCTTCCTTCGTCCCTTCTCAGAAACATGCCCGTGGGTGGATTCAAAGTCCCTCCCATGCCAGGATCCCAGTACGAACCAGGATCTGAAGGCACATCGGGTGGCACCAATCTCCATTTCAGTAGCCCCGGACATCTTGCCTATTACATAGCCAGGGTTTCAGTAGGGAGCTGGTCCTCTGGTAACCACAAGAGTTCGACTCCCTACTCACATCTGTATTGCAACACCTCACCAGATGGCAGTCCTTCCCACACCATTCATGGCGCGTATGGCGGCACCGATCTCCATTTCATAGCCCTCGGCCTCTCGCCTATATTACATAGCTAGGACTACAGTTGGGGGCTAGTCCTCTGGTAACCGCGAGAGTTTGACTCCCCATTTGCATCTGTATTGCAATGTACCTTGCCAGATGGCAGTAGGCACCATTTTTATGATGGTCTTTGGTATGACCCGACCATAAGTAGAACTCACGATCTCCTGATCAAGAGGTGGACACGCTAACCACTAGGCCGCTCGCCGGTCCAGATGGCAATAGGGACCATTTTTATGACCCAACCACAAGTAGAACTCACAATCTCCTGGTTGAGAGGCATACACATTAACCACTAGGCCAACTCGCAGTTGGTGGGTGGATTAGCAAGACTAAATTGGGGGCAGTCATGGCCTGAAATTTAGAGAGGCAGCCTTGGGCCCAAAGGGTTGCTAGTTTGATTCCTGGGACTGGCAGGAAAAATGTGAGGGGAGTTGAGCAAATGAACAGCACTTACCCCTCACCCTTGAGCAATGCGCCTAACCTCCTACTGCTCCCTGGGTGCTGTAGCATATCTGCTCACTGCTCTGGGTATGTGTGCATGCTCATTGTTCACTTGTGTGTGTTCACTGCTTCAGACGGGTTAAATGCAGAGGATGAATTTTGTGCATGTGACAAATAAAGGTTTCCACTACGTTCACACTGCAGGCTGAAGTGACTCAAA
Organism: Neoarius graeffei; assembly: GCF_027579695.1. Taxonomy (NCBI): domain Eukaryota; kingdom Metazoa; phylum Chordata; class Actinopteri; order Siluriformes; family Ariidae; genus Neoarius; species Neoarius graeffei. The sequence continues at coordinate 5,177,864 of NC_083576.1, read as the reverse complement.
TCCGATTTTTTCGCCCATATGTGACCTGTATCCGATCTTTTATTGACAATATGAACGACACAGATCCAATTTTTTCAAATCCGACCCAGGCCGTTTGGATATGTGGTCCTAATTCCGATTCCTATCCGATCTTTTCATATGCGACTTCAGTCTGAACCGCCAGGTCGCATTCATCCGACTTACACGTCATAAACAAGCCACAAACGTCACTATTCTGCGCTGAAGTAGGCGGCGGATCTCTCAAAAAAATTACAACAACATGGCTTTGATGTTCCTTTGAACGGAGGTTGCAGTCACTACCCCACAGAACGCCTGAGCCAAAACCCTTGCCCTCTTCCTTCTCAACCTCCTCCTTAACATCAGGCTGTTGTGCATGTTCTGGCTCTGTCGCAACAGCAACTGCATCATCGCCAGGTACTCCATGCTGGCTACTGTCATACACAGGAAACTTTAGGTTACTTCCGTAAACACTGGCCATGCTCACTGCGTGTGACGTCGTCGTATCCTGCAATGCGCATGCGGAACACTTTTAGGTCGCTTTTCGTTCATACTGAGGATCACATACAAGTCGCATATATTTGTTAATGTGAACGACCTCACAAAAAAATCGGATTTCACAAAAAAATCGGAATTGAGCATTAAGCCTTGCAGTGTGAACGTAGTGTTCTTCTCCTTCTTACATTGCCCCAAGGTGTGAATGGCTGTCCCATCATGCTCAGGATTCCCAGGATAGACTTCAGATACACTGTGATCCTGAGCAGCACAGAGTGTTTGTTGTTTATTGAGGTGGAAAATACTTAATAATTTGTACTTTTGTATGTGTATTATTAGATTTGTACTTTCTACATTCTAGTATTATTGAACCTGAATAATTGTACTCTTCCTCAAATAAATTTACATTTTGAAAATATTTTTTCTTGTCCAGTTGCTTCACGGGTGGCACAGTGGTGTAGTGGTTAGCACTGTCGCCTCACAGCAAGAAGGTCCTGGGTTCGAGCCCCGGGGCCGGCGAGGGCCTTTCTGTGTGGAGTTTGCATGTTCTCCCCGTGTCCGCGTGGGTTTCCTCCGGGTGCTCCGGTTTCCCCCACAGTCCAAAGACATGCAGGTTAGGTTAACTGGTGACTCTAAATTGAGCGTAGGTGTGAATGTGAGTGTGAATGGTTGTCTGTGTCTATGTGTCAGCCCTGTGATGACCTGGCGACTTGTCCAGGGTGTACCCCGCCTTTCGCCCGTAGTCAGCTGGGATAGGCTCCAGCTTGCCTGCGACCCTGTAGAAGGATAAAGCGGCTAGAGATAATGAGATGAGATGAGAATGAGTTGCTTCACCAATTGGTTGCATTCATACTTCTTAATTTATTTCTGACATCTAATCAAATTCACTTGTGCACTAACACTGTGCTAACAGCTCTTTGAGCTCATGTTCACTTTGACCAAATTTATCTGCAATTCATACGGAGTGACATGTCTCCCATGTAAAAAATGAAAAATAAAAATCTGTCACTGGAGCTGAAGAAGCAGGTTAAGGTACACTACCGTTCAAAAGTTTAGGGTCACCCAGACAATTTTGTGCTTTCCATGAAAAGTCACACTTTTATTTCCCACCATAAGTTGTAAAATGAATAGAAAATATAGTCGAGACATTTTTCTGGCCATTTTGAGCATTTAATCGACCCCACAAATGTGATGCTCCAGAAACTCAATCTGCTCAAAGGAAGGTCAGTTTTATAGCTTCTCTAAAGAGCTCAACTGTTTTCAGCTGTGCTAACATGATTGTACAAGGGTTTTCTAATCATCCATTAGCCTTCTGAGGCAATGAGCAAACACATTGTACCATTAGAACACTGGAGTGAGAGTTGCTGGAAATGGGCCTCTATACACCTATGGAGATATTGCACCAAAAACCAGACATTTGCAGCTAGAATAGTCATTTACCACATTAGCAATGTATAGAGTGGATTTCTGATTAGTTTAAAGTGATCTTCATTGAAAAGAACAGTGCTTTTCTTTCAAAAATAAGGACATTTCAAAGTGACCCCAAACTTCTGAACGGTCGTGTAGGTTAGAGTTCAGATTAAATAGTTAGCTAGTTTTGTTTTTGTTGCTAATTCCACCTTGTTTGTTATAATATGGTTAATACATGTTAGCCATAGTCCTTGGTATGACTTTAAACTGCAACCGGTGGTGAGTCTCAGGTCCAGGAGGACTTGAGTATTGGGGAAAGTGGAGTTACCCCTTAATCACCATTGCTCCCAGGTCTGCTCTGACCCGGAGTGGTAGCACCTGCCTGGGTTCCAGCTATGGGTTAAATAGTACAGTACATCACCAATAAGGTGCTGGCAGCAAGGTGCTTATTGGTGCAATGTGGCAGATGAACCCAACAGGGTCAATGGCGCACCACCAGATGGCATACGGAAGAGCCACTCAAATGGCTAACGGATGGCATCACTCGGCAAGTCAGTTGTCACTGTGGGGCAATTTCCATATCCATCAGGTCTGTAGCACTTTTGTGTACCACTTGGCATCAGGTCTGGAGGTCCAGAGATACAACACGATGGGAGCACGACATCGTTTGTCTTACCTTACTGTGCAAGGCACTTCATTAGGAGAGGAGAATAGTATACGAGAGCTCACAAGGCCAGACAATCCATGGCGGCTCATCCGGGCGGTTTGTGCTACCACTGTGGGTGACTCTGTCGCTCTGGTGTGGGCCTCGCGGCCCATCTGCATTTCTGCACATACTAATGAAGCAATCATCCTCAATAGCGATGGACGGCTGACGACGAATAAATGTTAGCTAACCAGGAAGATGAACTTGTACTCATTTCCAAATTATTTACTTTTACTCTTGTATATTCATACTGATACTTTCTGATCTTGATAAGTGGTTTTTCAACTTGACTTTTAATTGATTTTGGTCTGTTTTTCAGTTTTTCCTCTCCTCCTGGTATGTACTAAAGATGATTCAGTGATAATAAGTTGATACTCATTTTCACTGACTGTCTACAAATAGTTTAAAGACATTAAATTTGCTGTATGGTTGAGATGGCTCTCTGTTGGATTTATCTCTCTGCACTTGTTAAGTGATGCGGTTCGATGTTTTTTGAGTTCCCATCTGAAATGAGTGTTTCCTCCTGGCCAGATCCTGTACCTGTCCAAAACACTGCTTCAGAAAGCTGAGAAATCCAACCAGCATTTTCATCAATCCAACCATGCTGTGTTTATGTGTGTTTTTTTTTGTTGTTTTTTTTTGTCTGTGTGCTCACAGGGTGTGAACAGATGAACAGTCTTCCCAGAGAACTGTGGGACAAAGAGAATGCTGTATTTCTTTTTTTTATCTTTTAGTAAAACCTACTACATTCATTCCCCCTTTCTGATTTATTTCTATCATCTTCCCACGACGCAGTTGAAAGTTTTTCATTTTAATTGGGTTTTTGATTCACAGTGTTGTTTAAGCTCGTTATAGTTGGCTTTCAAAGGCTGAATGAGGGCAGCACAGTGGTGTTGTGGTTAGCAGTATCCTCTCACAGCAAGAAGGTTCTGGGTTCGAGCCCCATGGCCGGCGAGGGCCTTTCTGTGTGGAGTTTGCATGTTCTCCCCGTGTCCGCGTGGGTTTCCTCCGGGTGCTCCGGTTTCCCCCACAGTCCAAAGACATGCAGGTTAGGTTAACTGGTGACTCTAAATTGAGCGTAGGTGTGAATGTGAGTGTGAATGGTTGTCTGTGTCTATGTGTCAGCCCTGTGATGACCTGGCGACTTGTCCAGGGTGTACCCCGCCTTTCGCCCGTAGTCAGCTGGGATAGGCTCCAGCTTGCCTGCAACCCTCTACAGAATAAGTGGTTATGGATAGTGGATGGATGCTGAAGCATAAGTAGGGATCTGTCCAATTGGATGGAAGGAGGAGTGAAAGTATAACCTGTCATCTTTTTCTTTCCTTTTTTATTCATAATTACTGGTCACCAGTTTCTAGTGTCAAACTCATTTCTTGTACGAGTTACACATAAATTAGAAGTCGGCATGTAACACTTCACCCAAATCACCATTCAATGTGATTTGATTTTCCCACAATATTTCTGAAAAAAAAGGAAATTTTATTCCCCCCCAAAAATTCTTTATCAACTTCAATTATCGTTTTGTTGACTATAAAAAAGCTAAACTTTTGCTTCATTTTCTTAATAGTTATTTACCCAAATTTGTAAAGTTTATTCACTAAAATATTCATTTTATTAAAAATGAAAAAAGTCACAAATATTCCTTTTCTTAATAAACTTTTCTGAACATTTTTATTCCCTCCATTTGCTTCTCTTTTCTTTATCTTTCAGCAGTCTGTAAAGAGAGAGAGAGAGAGAGATCGGATTTCTTGTTAAATCTATTTGTACACAATCACACAACAGTTCTTTCACATTATAGATGTTTTTGTGTGTTTTCGAGGCATTGGAGCTGTGTTACTTCTGCCTATAGTGAAGTCACGTATATTCTTGCTGTTGTACATTTAAACAATGCAATTACAGTTCGGAAAAACCGAAGAGATGACGCAGGCTGATAATCATCACAATAAATGTTTTATTTCATCGATTTGAATTATCGTACACTTGTATCGTGATATACTGTAATGTCACACGATATACTGTTACATGACTAATTAGAAGTGAACAAGACTGAAAAAATCAGTTTATTGATGAATAACACATCAACAATTCTTCTGTGTCAGACAAGAAGAAGAAGGCTTTGTCATGTATACATTATAGTAGAGTGAAATTCTTTTCTTTGCATATCTCAGCTTGTTAGGAAGTTGGGGTCAGAGTGCAGGGTTGGCCATGATACAGGGAGCAGAGAGGATTAAGGGCCATGCTCAAGGGCCCAACAGTGGCAGGTTAGCAGTGCTGGAGGTTCAACCCCTGACCTCCTGATTATTAAACCAAAGCCAAACGGAGTGTTTTTGAGCATCACCAGTCTACCTAGGTGTGTTTCTTTGTGCTTTGAGAGAGACAGAGAGACAAACAGAGATGGACGGGGAGGAGGGAGGGAGAGAGACAGCATGTTCTTACCCTGGAATGAGGTGAAAGCCACAAGCTAGTGTTTGGCCCCTTTTGGGTTGCATTTCCATTGCTTTATAGTTTTTGCATTGAGTTTTTGAAAGTGCACTAAAAAGTTGCTGGGAAATAAAAAGGAGCTTGGAGTGCTGCTGGAATTCCACCTGAAATTCCAGTCTTCCTCCGCAACCAAACACACCATCTTCTGAAAGATGATTAGGAAGCCATGGTCTAATGGTTAGAGAAGCAACTTTGGGACCACAAGGTCACTGGTTCAATTCCCTAGACTAGCAGGACTGGCTGAAGTGCCCTTGAGTAAGGCACCTAACCCCCACCTGCAAGAGTGGTGGTGAACCTTGTGTCTGATTAGCCAAAAAAAAAAGTGATGATGTGATTATTAGTTTGGGTGATGCCTGGCCAACAAAAAAAAAAAAAAAATCTGAAGGACAGGGATGGTTAAAATATGCAGGTGCTGACAGATAAATACTGATAATGGACTAGTTGGTAATATGCCAAAAACAGCAATTTGAAAAACCCACTGTAATTCCGTGAAATTATTTCCATTTATTTATTTAACTCTATACTTTAATCCAAAGTGACTTCCAGTTGAGCAGATGGGTGCTAATGGCCTTGCTCAAGGACCCAACAGTGGTACTGGGATTCAAATTCACAACCTTTCCACCTTCACTCGTCCAGACCTTTTAGTTAAAATCTGCTTCGGCTGAAACGTTCCCACTTGCTCGACTCCTGATATAAAAAGTCTGTTTCAATTTTGATCATGATGCCTCCAGTTATCTGGCTAAAATGTTCTTGCTAGCAGGAGCAATTACACAGCGTGTCTCAATCTCTGGAGCGTTTTTCTTTTAATTCTCGTGTCCTTGCGAGTTTGTTCCTGTTCTGTAACCTGACGAGCGCATTTCCAGGAATCCATTTCTGACCTTTATGGAAATAAGCTCTGTTCTGTTTAGAATCAACAAGCAGATCCAAGAGAGAGAGAGAGAGAGCGAGAGAACAAAATCCTAATGGAACAGATTTTAGTCACCATTTCAAAAAGAAAAATAATATTTGCGAATGATTTGAAGAAGGTCAGTGTTTACAACGGAAATTTCACCATAATTGGAGGCCCGTGTTGGTTCCGTGTGTGCGCGCCGATCTCCTGAGTGATGCGTGTTTATGTGGTTTTGAGTTTTGTTTCGCTTTCAGGAAGCCAGAGGGAGGCCGCATCGATCCCCACTCATCTTTCATACAGACATGAGATATTTCATCGAAATCAATACTGACTAAACATGCATGGAATTCCCATAATAACCAGGGCCACAGCTGTGTTGAGACATGTGAGGGTGTGGTTAGAGCCGTAGTTTAAGTGCTGAACATGATATATGCATCGTCGTATCACTGTGTGCCATTAAAGGAAATCAGTATAATGCTATGACTTTTTAATACAGTCCTGTTTAACTCTGGTTTTTGTTACAAGAACGTCTGTCAAACATGCTTCCATTGTGTTCACTGTGGCATTGCAAAGACAGACAGACAGACAGACAGACAGACAGACAGGGCATGGTGATTCATGGAACTGATGCCCTGTTGTGTGTATAATGAGGTCACCAAAGTGGCAGGGCTTCAGTTATTGATGCTGATGTTGAGCAAAGCAGATGAGACATGAATTACACCCAGCAGCTCACATTCACTCCAACAGTGTTAGAAATGGGGGACAGTCGGAGTCCATTTCTGTCCCTTAAGGTACAATCTACACTAATGTACCCTCTAGGGCTCATTATTGGACCTCACGGTAACTATATGTTCCTTTTGAGGGCCAAAAATGTACATATATGTTCATACATGTCAACCTATACGGAATGTCCGTATTTTATACGGATTTGATTCAATAAACGTAGTATACGGGCGTATAAATAAAGTTATACGGATTCTTTAAAAAAACTTCAATATTTATTTCGAGCTATAATCAATTCCTACGATGATAAAAGAGCGCATAACATTTACAAACGTACTGTACACGGGCGATTGCTCTAAGACAACGAGGGAGGTTCAGCCTCCTCTAAAAATGACGAACATCGTGTAGGATGAATTGCGCTAGGCTTATGTTATAGCCGACCTTATAACATTGCTATTTCAGATCCAGAATCATAGAAATATATGTGCTCAACCCACTACAGTGCGAAATCATTCCGTTATAACTTTCCCCAGTTCGCCTAATGTGTGCGTGAGTTTTTCCCCCTCGTGGCAGCGCGATGCAGCCCAGCCTCAGTGGATTGGGAGCTATGTGCTTGTCAATCTCAAAATGCAAGACGATTATTGGACAAATACTGCGAAAATGCCCGCCCACGGAGTCTCACGGACTCCCAGCCTCAATGGACTTCAACGGCATTTGGGAGCTATGCGCTTTTCAATCTCAAAATGCTCCCCGGTTATTGGACAAATACTGTGAAAATGCCTGCCCACGGACTCCGAGCCTCACGTGGGAGGGACATGGCAGTTTCCGCGAGGAGACTGGTGATTGGTGAAAGCAGCCGGATATTTTCTTTGATTGACAGCTCGTTTCAACTATAGACAGGCAGCGGTACAGTGTTGCCAGATTGGGCGGTTTTAAGTGCATTTTGGCGGGCTTTGAACATATTTTGGGCTGGATAACGTCAGCAGTATCTGGCAACATCAGTTCAGTCCCATGCGGATTCACAAGTGCTGTGGTGTATTGTAAGAGATCAGCTTATATTTCGATTTCATTCATTACATACGGTTTCTACCAGCTTTTTTAGTTTGTATATATTTTCACTGTAAATAAAGTGTAAATATAGTGTTGTCAAGTTTGCTATCTTAGTTCCAGAAATTTAGTTTATTTGAGTGACTGAACTTGAACTTGAGGGGGCTAGTCAGCTAGCAAGAAAGCTGCGCACGGATGCCAAGCACTGTTGATTTAATTTTGGCAAAGCCATTTGCCAGTCTTCCTTTCGAGGAAAAAGTTAAAATTAAAGAGCAGGGTAGACCAACGCCTCAAACTGACTTGGTGAAAAAGGTAGGGAATAATACTCGTTCCTTTCAGCTCTCCTGGTACGAGAAAGTGAATTGGCTAACAGCAAGTGACCCACATCAACAACAGTAAATAGGCTACTTTAGTAATATGTCATGGATGGACCAAAAATATAGAATCTATTTAAAATGTTTAGGCTGAGTATATTATATTGGAATATACTGTATGTTTTTCTGGATATGAATTAAACACAGCTACAATTTGGAAAATATTTTTAAACAAAAACACAGCCGAGGTCAATTTTTAAACAACATGCCACAATTTTAAAATATAAAATGTTAAAATATACCCCCCCCCAACACCACCATCATGTATATTGGACAGTAGGCTAATGGGCCAAAAGAACCTGTTATTTCACAGTTTGTGACCCTGCCAACAATCAGCCAGATCAGAGGCAAGAGTATGGGCAAAATTGATGTGTTTTTTCTATTAAAATCTGGAAATATCATAACCGACCAGCCTCCCCTGTTTGAAAGACTACCAGCCCTCACTGGTACTGTACACCACAGACAGCCAGTAAAGAGTCTTATGAAATCACGCGTTATCTTGTGGTAGCGAGACTTCGTTCCACTTTTGATCATGCGCACACCACATTGCGAGAATCCCACCAACCGTGAAGTCATAGACATATAAACATAGACGCCGCCTTCTGCGTAGAATCATACATCATCCTCGCTGCCATATTGGATGTGGCAAAGTGGAGATTCTTCACCCGTCTCTGGTATAGCATCTAGACAGTAGCCGAGAATAAAGATGCCTCATTCATGTGCTGCGTTTAACTGTACCAACAGGTTTACCATCCAAACGAGATCACATGGGATTACCTTTCACAGGTGAGACTGGAAAAATACTTTTCATTGTATTTGGTCATTATAACGTAATTTTACAAACAGATTTTCCTGACTTTGTGGCTAATATGAAGTCTCGCACATAATAGCCGCTCGGTGAAACCTGTCTCCAAACAACGAAGTATTTCCTTCGTAACTACGCTGATAACACTTTGTGTTTTTGTCAAACATTGGAGCTTTGTATTCATTCTGAAGGTTTATTGTTATTAATATTGAATAAAAAGTAACTGGGATATATCATTGTTAATTATCATTCAAATTTTAGGTAAATTATTTTAATTTGCATTTTATACTGATTTTATAAGGGAAATACGGATTTTGGAGGTTGGTTATACAGGTTTGATTGACCAAAGGTTGACATGTACTGTATGTATGTTCCCAAGCAGTGGTACAAATAAGTACCTTACATTAATGGCATTCAGCAGACACTCTTATCCAGAGCAACGTACATCATACCCCAGAGCAGCCAGGGGAGCAATTTGGGGTTAAGCGCCTTGCTGAAGTGCACTTCAGCCAGTACTGTTAGTCTAGGGAATTGAACCAGAAACCTTTTGTTCCCAAAGCTGCTTCTCTAACCATTAGTCCATGGCTTCCTCATACCATTCCTGTACCCTCTAAGTACCTTAGTAAGTACTGGTCCAGTGACAAGCCATTGTACCCCTAAAGGTACCATAATGTAATTTAATGTCTGACAGTGTATGCCAAACAATTCAGCAGGAAAAGTTGATTCCTGAGTTTAAAATCAACCTCAGCTCAAGACATTGCCACATTTTATTTTTAGCTAGCTCTGAAAAAATAATTCAGTAACCATCATCTTACTGAAAAAGAAGGACCATAATATATTATATCTTAAAGAAATGTATAAATATTGTTTTCAACTCGTCAGAGTGCAGGCACTGATGGATGCAAGCACAGGGGAGACCGGGGACTTTGTAAACAGTAGACTGAGCCAAATCGAGGAGCAGGAATCGTGGTCAGGAAACAAGCAGAGATCGATAGATCAGCAAACAGCGCAACGTAGGGAAAACAATAGAGCTGTGACGATTAATCGATCCTCGAGCTATCGATCCATTCCAATCCGTGATTCAAAAATCAATTAAAATTTAATGAATCACGATTCACTGATGATTCACTAACAATACCGAATTTCATCCCGATAACCCTAGATGCATCACAAATTTCAACAAAGGCATAATTTTGATATGAAAAATTTGATTCAGTATCCAGAGCCATACATGGGCACAGCCATGTTTGTGGTTGCTATAGCAATCTTGCAAAATCACATGTTGCTTTGTGAACAAAATGGCAGAAGACCTGGAATTCCTGAAGCCACCGGCTTTTAAAAGCCCAGTTTGGTGGCATTTCTGACTGTCTCGTGACCAAAAACAAGTGCTGTGTGAGTCCAACTTTCCTCATCATGGCAAGGCCATGAAGATGCAGAATCAAGGATTTTTATTTTTTTTTTAAATTAACTGTCATTGTGATTCACAATGAAATTCAGTTTGGCACGCTCCTAGCAGCAATTAAAATGGATTAAAAATCAAGAGGACACACACAAATAAAAAAACACAAGTGAGAAGACAAGGGCCAGTGACAGAAATGGTGAAAATTATGAATTATTTGGTGAATTTTGTTGTGTCTTTTCAGTCTTTCTGTACCACGTATGACTTTGTTCAGACCAAAATCCATTAACTAAATGGTAGGTGACACCTAATGTCTCAAGTTTCTAAATATGTGTGGCATACATTTCTTTTACGTTTCTTTTTTTCACAACAAAAAACGTAAAAGAAATCCACAATGAAATTCAGTTTGGCACTCTCCTAGCAGCAATTAAAAAGGATTAAAAATCAATAGGACACCGGGGGGAAAACACACACACACACACACACACACACACACAAGTGATAAGACAAGGACTAGTGAGAGAAATGGTTAAAATTATAAATCATATTCGGCAGCACCATCCAACAGCTGAGATCGATGTGAAACTGAAGTTTTGTGAAGAGTTTGTGTCTAAACATTAACAATTTGAATCTGGGACTTCTTCAAATGATACAACTACATCTGTACCAGATGTGTTTCAGAAGCAGAAACCATTTCCGTTTGGAAGTCTGAGAGCGACTGGAGTCTGAATAAAGACTACAAAGGCAACCCAACCTGTTTTTTTTTTTTTTAATCACTCGACATTTCTAGGCTGACAGTTAACAGAATATCGCCAATGATTCGCATCAGTTCTAAACTAGAGGACAAAAAATGTGAATCATGACTCAAATTGAATTGTGAAAAACTGAATTGTCACACCTCTAGAAAACAATGAAACGAGGTCGAGACTAAACGGAAGGTCAGGTGGAACTCAAACAGCTTGGTAAAGTTAGGAATGAAACACTGAACAATACTTCGCAAAGTTAGGCAGGACAAGCTTATATAGGCGAGGTGGTGATTGCTGGATGGGAGACAGGTGATGTAATTAGTAGTCAGGTGACAGAGGGCGTTGTGACTCTGGAGTGGCCAGGTTTCTCCGAACTCTTGTTTTCAGCAGCGTTACTGACACAAGTCTACATTATTGTTTTTTTTTTGTGTGTGTGTGTGTGTGTGTATTGAGTCACTTCCTTCCAAAAATGAATGTTAGCTGACACAAATAGCACTGTGCTCTTTATACTCGGCCCTGAGCACAGCTCTGAGATTTTATATATACACACACACACTACCGTTCAAAAGTTTGGGGTCACCCAGACAATTTTGTGTTTTCCATGAAAAGTCACACTTTTATTTCCCACCATAAGTTGTAAAATGAATAGAAAATATAGTCAAGACATTTTTCTGGCCATTTTGAGCATTTAATCGACCCCACAAATGTGATGCTCCAGAAACTCAATCTGCTCAAAGGAAGGTCAGTTTTATAGCTTCTCTAAAGAGCTCAACTGTTTTCAGCTGTGCTAACATGATTATACAAGGGTTTTCTAATCATCCATTAGCCTTCTGAGGCAATGAGCAAACACATTGTACCATTAGAACACTGGAGTGAGAGTTGCTGGAAATGGGCCTCTATACACCTATGGAGATATTGCACCAAAAACCAGACATTTGCAGCTAGAATAGTCATTTACCACATTAGCAATGTATAGATCAGACCTGGGCATTTTCCGGCCCGCGGGCCGCATCCGGCCCTTTGGTTCATTCTGACCGGCCCGCGTAAGGTTAATTAGAAATTACAAAATAAACGTATTTTCTAATTTTACTCATGCATGAACTGAATGTGCATTGCTTTTATTTTGAAGTTGTGTTCAACAAAAACGCAATGCGCGCGACATGAACATGACATGAAATCCCACGAAACCTAATCCCGCGATAACTGCTTCCGTAATTTGTCCAGACCAACCACAAACTTGTACGTCATCCTTCAAATGGTCCAGCCAATCACATAGTGTGACGTCACCAGCAGGCGCCGGAGCCCGAGCCAATCTGTAGATCTGATACCTACACTGAATCGACTGATGATCATCTGTCAGCTGTGCTTCGCATCTCCACCTCAGACATTCAACCTGACTCTGATGCACTCGTTAAAGACCAACAGAGACTAGATTTCTCTCACTGAACAAATAAAAAACACCAAATGAGGTGATTAGACTACAAATGTGGGCATCATTATTATAATATGATGTATCTTGCTTAATATTTGGAGTAGAAAGACAATATTGTGATGTCTTTATTGTGTTTTGGGGTGAATGTGACTGGAAAAAAATGGTACAAACGTTCACGTTTTGTTAACCATTGTTTTGGGAAATTTGATTGAATAAATGACATTTTTTGTAAGGCAAACTCGTTTCTTCCATACTCTTACCAGTCTTAGCAGCTTGTAAAAACAATGATATTTATTGCTTTATATAAAGAAATACAATTAATATTATGCAGAATTTAGTTCAGCCTTATGGTCCGGCCCGCCACAAAATTTTCTGTTTCTCATGTGGCCCTATGGAAAAAATAATTGCCCACCCCTGGTATAGAGTGTATTTCTGATTAGTTTAAAGTGATCTTCATTGAAAAGAACAGTGCTTTTCTCTCAAAAATAAGGACATTTCAAAGTGACCCCAAACTTTTGAACGGTAGTGTGTATATATATATATATATATATATATTTATATATATATATATTAGTGCTGTCAAAAATGTTGCATTATTAACGCATTAACTTGACTCAATTTTAACGGCGATAATTTTTTTATCGCGAGATTAACGCTCTGTGACATGATGTAGGTTTTTCATAAGCTTTTGAAACTGCCAGGAACTTGGAACAGAGACTTTGCTTAGAAAACTGATAGCAGCTAGACTGTAATGCCACGCCCCGCACAGCCAGAGTCCTCTGCCCTCCCCCCCCAAAGAACCAGCGCGGGCAGGGCGCGATAGTAGAGGTGGGATTTATGGCTCTTTGATGGGATCCGCATCTTTGTGATCCGTTCTTTGAAAAGAGCCGTTCAAAAGACTGGCTCATTTGGCTCTTTTTAAATATTTATTCAGTTTTAAGAAGACAGCGTCTAAAGAAGCCAGATCCCTCTGAACTGTAAACTCAATGCTATCCCAGAAATCCTTCCTGTAATATGCAAATTTGGCCGCCTCTGATTGGACAGTGCGACGCATCAACAGGCAGAAAGTGTAAAAGTACAAAATGTGTTAAGTGAGCTGAAACAGTAAAGATCAGATTCAATGCAATATTTATCAACGAACAACTTAAAGTTAATATAATAGTGTACTTTATATTATAATCAAGCATGTCAAGGCTACCATCACTATGTAACCTATCTCTCTGATTAGAGTTGTAGACACTCAAGCAGTAGATCACTTCACTCATGGTTCTCTTGCTAGCCCCGCGCCGGTGCTTGGCTTAGGTTTCACGTTGCAGTGGCTGTGTCAAGATGTGTTATGCTTTGCAATAAGAAAAAAACATTGGTACAAAGCAAGCCCATTCACTTTTTTATGCTGGTAAGAGAATTACAATGTTTTTTTTTATGTGACAAAAATGTGCGATTAAATTGCGATTAATCGCGAGTTAACTATGACAGTCGCGACATTAATCGCGATTAAATATTTTAATCGCTTGACAGCACTAATATATATATATATATATATATATATATATATATATATATATATATATATATACACGGTAGTACTGTACAAAAGTCTTTGGCCCCCTATTGTATTTTTTTTCATACAAACTTTGTTATAGGTTTCTATTTTCTGACTTCTAGATTATCGAGTCAGGACAAAAACATTTTAGAGTTCCAAACATTTTTTTTTTCCAGCAGAAAATTAAATGTTTGTGATATGTCTTATTCCATAAGAGAGCACTTTTCAGATTAAAAAAGAAAACATAATGCAGGCGACTGGGCTTTGCAAGTGTGACAGTCAAAGTGTCCAGAAGAACTGTGGCTGGTTCTGTAAGATGCTCAGTAAAACCTACAGATCATTTCCGCATAAAACTGCACTCACTGGACCTCAGACTAAAGCAAAGGGTCGTCTCACACCAAATATCAACTTTGTTTCATTTATTATGACTTACTGATTACGGTTTATAGTATTTTTTAAATGTTGAAACATTTAATTTCATTATTTTTTAAGGCATTTTCAGTCTACAGCATTTATTTACATGTGACTAAGACTTTTGCACAGAACTGTATTTATGTAAATAATTGTCCTTCGTTACTGTACTTACAGGACAGTAAGTATTATTTTATGCTTCCACTTCAACTATAAATGGCAGAACAAGGTCAAAAATCTGAAGTACTTTTTCTCTTCAATAGCTTCTTTCTTGTTTGTCATAGAGAGGTGTAATGTATGCGTTTCTTTCATTTTCAAGAACTCATGGCCCTTTTTTTTTTTTGCCATTGGTTCAGCAAGGTCTCCGCCCACGCATCCATCTGAGAGTCTTGATAGTCCAATATTTCAAAAGTGACACTTTAAACGTTAGAAGGGTTTTTATATAGATTTGTCTTCACAACCAGCAGATGAACTGTTGAGATTTTGGAATTTATTCAAAGTTAAAGTCACAGAAAGACTATTTTCAAATGTCCAAAATAGTTTTTCCTGAATAGTTTCTGAGCAGTTTTAAGTTTATTTTAATTAGTAATAAGAAGGACTCGGCTTGATGGTGACTTCCCCGTCAACACCGCTGGCCTCAGCATGGACTGTTTCCACTTTACCTCAAGTTGAATTTAAAGTTAAACTGTGTTTCAGATTTTTCAAGTGTAGGTCATAAAAAGAATTTTCCCGACACCCAATTATTTTTGTTTAGTGACCGAAGCTACTGAATTTGAAACACAGACATCCAGTTTTATTAGCTATTTTTAAATAGAACAATTAATGAATTTATCTCCACATGGCCCTAAATTCCCTGCTATTTTTTCCTGCTTCACCATGACCCGATACAAGATACTACGTCATGCATCACGTGGTGGGCTTTCCCTGTTCACGCAAGGCATTGTGGGATACAAATTTGAACCAGGAGAGAAAAATGGAGGACGTGGGTGTGTGAATGAAACGTGAAAGACCAACTACAGTAACGGAAAGAAAGCAAGAAGAAAAGATGTTATGTTATACATGAAGGAAAAGAAACGCAGGACCAAACTAATAAATATGGGCGCTCAGCGAGCACCTCGGTGTGATCAGCTGTTTGTTTAGCGACAGAATGATGGAACTGTCAGTGCACGCTCAAAGGGAAACCTGTAGATGGCAGTAATGCAACACTGTGGATGCCAGCTGCCGTAAAACCCAAAAGAAGAAGAAGAAGGTAAACCTGCGCATACGGACTTCCTCTGTCTGCTTGACTGCGCCAAGCGAGCGACTTCATGCACATTATTAGCTTTAATCCCCTCAAATTAAATAACTTCCCAGCCACAGAATGGCCTGATATTTTGTGAGATATTACAGAAATAAACATCCATCACAATGACCACATTTCAGACGGAACTAAATTTCAGAGATTTTATGAAATCGAAAGGCCGTCTAGCTTTAAAGTTTGCCTGAGCTTGAGTTGAACAATAAACTTGAGTCTTTTTAAAGATGAATACTTGTTCATTTAATGAGATGTTGATTAAAAAAAACAGTTTTACCATTTCATTTCACCTTTCCAAGAAATATTACTGTTATTTCATCATTTCTAATTCTCCATTTCTTCACCTAATGGCTTTTTCAACACTACAAATCAAAACGTTAGTTTTATCCTCTAATCATTTTCTAATTTCAGTCTCAGATGGAGTTTAGCACAGAGAATCATAAAGTGCAGACAAATTCCACTTAAGTGGATACAGAGTGAAATATTTTACTCAATTAAAATCAAAACAGCACGTCGAGGTTCAAGCATTCGAAGCCTTTCAAGCGTTTAAAAGGAAAATGTTTTTAATCTGAAAGAAACTGAAGTTCAGTGGAAGGACATTGTGTTCCACTCAGTGTTAATCAGATGAAATATCACTGAAGGAGAACAGCAACAGGAAATTGTTTCAAGGTAAAAAAAAAAATCTTCCTGGTCACATGAAGGGAAAAAAAAACATAAATAAAACCTACCGTCTATACGAAACCTGTAAACACTTCTGCAACAATTCAGCACTGTATGAACACGTTCTCTGATGTAAGCCATTAAAGCAGGCTTTCAGCAGCCAAGTGCAAAGAACATGATGATCTTTTGAAGTATGAAGCTTGAAGACGTTATATTCTGCGTCATCGAAGAGAAAATGCAAATGATTTGCACAGTGTGTGTGTGTGTGTGTGTGTGTGTGATGTTAATCCACCTGGTGACTCACCTTTCGATGTGATGTGTCGTGTGAATCTGTGAAGATGATATCACTGAAATATGAACAATTATTATACACACGGGCCACTTTTTCCATGGAATAAAAACGTGTTCTATTCCCTTCTAGTGGGTTTATTGATAGCATGCAATATTGTTAGCATATTGCTTATCCTCCGTGTATTACGCCACTCTACCCAATGGAGAATGAGCGTGAAGTATTGTTCCAATATTGCACGTTGTCTAGACAACACGAAGTCACGTGTCGAAGACGTAAAACTTCTGCGTTAGCGAGTGACTAAAGGCCAATTTATGCTGACAACCCAGTCCTCGCAGATAGCGTCGCAGACAGTGTCTGCGTAGCCCCCCCCACCTTCGCAGATGCTCTGCGCGCACCTCCCAAAAATTGTGACCACCGCAGAAGCCTCGCAGACAGCGCCGCAGACAAGAGGGCTCTGATTGGTCCACTCTACATCCGCTGAACACGCACTT
The DNA here is from genome assembly GCF_027579695.1 of Neoarius graeffei. Taxonomy (NCBI): domain Eukaryota; kingdom Metazoa; phylum Chordata; class Actinopteri; order Siluriformes; family Ariidae; genus Neoarius; species Neoarius graeffei. The sequence goes on along the minus strand of NC_083576.1, from coordinate 5,160,669 downwards.
CCGCTTCCCTACTTTCCCGGTTTGGTTTGTTTTCACGACCGGCATTTTTAAAAACACGAGCGAAGATGGAGCAGCATGAAGAGCGGTTGATTGAGGAAGTACGTACATCTATGCGACTCCAGTTCTAGTCATTATATTTAAAAAAAAGTTCTAGTCATTATAAGTAACAGGAGGATAAACACTCCACTAACCACACCCACCAACTACTCCTAGCGACTTCGCGCCCCCTTGCGTTGTGCCAGTGAATAACATCGCGCACGCCTATTACTCCCCGCTCAACAATAAATTACAACTGTCTGCGAAAAGCTATCTGCGAAAGCCTTGTCGCAAGAGCATGGAGAGGCCTTAACTCACTAACTTGTTCATTCAGTTTCTACGCACTTTAGGATGAGATACCCTCGACTGGTGCGGGAGTATGAGAGGACTTCAGAAAACTGGCAGACATCTTAGCCAGAGAGGATCGTTCATTTTTGTCAACCTGGAACGACCATCACTGAACAGAGGTGGGTGTCTATGACATCTTTTATCAGCCACCTACAATGCAGCCATCAGCATTCTGATTCGGATTCTATGATGATCCATGAGAGGATAAATACTGGATACTCCCTATTAGTCAGACAGAACTGAGGAAGCCTTTCGGATGAGAGGCGAAACGTTTTCAAGAATCTTCAAGCAAGTCCAGTTGCTCTCTTCAACCAACCACAGATTAGCGAGTGACTGTGATAATTTGTAAGCAAACATGGCTGCCAGGTTTGCTTCATTAAAAACAGAAGATTTTGAGAGAATTGTGGCTGCCAGGTTACTCCATTGTTGATTTTAAAAGTAGCTAAGTAAATTACACAGGGAAAATGATAATAAAAATAATAATAATAATAATAGTGGGGCGGCACGGTGGTGTAGTGGTTAGCGCTGTCGCCTCACAGCAAGAAGGTCCTGGGTTCGAGCCCCGGGGCCGGCGAGGGCCTTTCTGTGTGGAGTTTGCATGTTCTCCCCATGTCTGCGTGGGTTTCCTCCGGGTGCTCCGGTTTCCCCCACAGTCCAAAGACATGCAGGTTAGGTTAACTGGTGACTCTAAATTGACCGTAGGTGTGAATGTGAGTGTGAATGGTTGTCTGTGTCTATGTGTCAGCCCTGTGATGACCTGGTGACTTGTCCAGGGTGTACCCCGCCTTTCGCCCGTAGTCAGCTGGGATAGGCTCCAGCTTGCCTGCGACCCTGTAGAAGGATAAAGCGGCTAGAGATAATGAGATGAGATGAGATAATAATAGTTGGCTTGACGGAGCTAGCATTGGCCTTCGCTAACACTACACTGGCTGGAAGGTAATTAGACTAGGGTGACCAGATTTCCCGAGTCTGAAACCAGGACACTTTTGCACGCGACCATGCTCGTGCACGCACACCTTTTTTTTACGTAAACGTGACACTCAGAGAGGTGCTCTTATCATTTTGTTGAAGCTCACATTTATCAACATCTCACATGAAATAAAACAAACAGGCATTTTGTTATCTAGTAACATAGTGGTATACAGATCAGTTAAATTATGGTCAGATAACAGATTTTGTAATGGCTGAGAATAGGCCAGGCTATGTCCATAGGCCACATTTACACTGATTTATTCCACCTGTTTGTGAGAACACCAAGAAGAATGCATATGCACATGTAGGCTATATCTCTAAAATTGTATGCACTATAGCATGAACTTAAAAAGTAGATATGTGACCTCAACATAGCCTCGGTCAGAATCAACCTTACTAACCATTCCCCACAACTGAATGAATAAAGCAAGAAGATGTGGACAAAAGTGAACACTTTAATGGAAGGTGCAACAAGCTGTTCAACACAGCAATATGGCCAAACTGTCAGAATGGTGTGTTAAACAGAAACAAAAAAGAGACAAGTGATTTGAGAATATACACTCAAACAAAACAGCAGTAAAGGAGGAGAGGGGCGACAGCCCGAGGAAAGCCCCCACAGGAGCGCACAGCATTTGCAACATAGGCTACCCAACTCAGTACAAGAACAAAACACAGGAACAAAGCTAAGGCGACTGTCAATCCATCCACCCTGAACAAAATGCATTAGCCTATGTATATTTACAAGAAGAGTTTTAATGTGATCCTGTATATCGGCGTTACCACCGTGGGCTACAGAGAAGGAACACTTACGTACAGTGTGTGCAGTCGGCTTCGTGCGCATTGTTCTGCACCTCTCGGAGGAAGGGGTAGGCGCCCTGTAAATCTTTGGAAAAGGTACATTTTCTTTTTGGCATAATTGCTGCGGCGTTACTGCTGCTAGCTGCTAGACAAAGAACATTCGCACCAGTTAATGTTTATTTTATTGTTGCATGGCAACACATTCTGTTGTCTGGAATAATGTGGCTAAATAAACACCCATGCCACAGGGCCAGTAGCCAGGAAAGTTTGCGATTCCTGTCAATTCATCAAAATAGTACATGCAGACATTTCTCCGCTAATGATTCCCACGCTGCTCAGTCGCAAACATCGCGAGTGGTGAAAACTGGGACATATCCGTGTCCCGACAAACTTTTGTCGGGACTCGGGACACACAACCACAAATCGGGACTGTCCTGGTAAAACCGGGACGTCTGGTCACCCTAAATTAGACTGCCGAGCTACCAGCACCGAGTCGCGGGTAAGCTCACCTTGGCCTTTGCTAATGCTACTGCTACGCCGGGTGGAAGCAAACCGGACGGCCACACTAATGGCACCGAGTCGCCGGTAAGCTAGTGTCAGCCTTCACTAACACTACTGCTATGCTAGGTGGAAGGTAATTGGACTGCTGCGCTAACAGCACCGAGTCACACATAAGCTTGCCTTGGCCTTCGCTAATGCTACTGCTATGCCGGGAGGAAGCTAACTGGACTGCTGCACTAATGGCACCGAGTCACAGGTAAGCTAGTGTTGGCCTTCACTAACACTGCTGCTATGCCGGCTGGAAGCTAACTGGACTGCCGCGGTAACAGAATCGAGTTGCAGGTAAGCTTGCCTTGGCCTTCGCTAATGCTACTGCTACACCGGGTGGAAGCTAACTGGATTGCCATACTAACAGCACCGAGCTGCAGGTGAGCTAGAATTGGACTTTGCTAATGCTACTGCTATGCCAGGTGGCAGCTAACTGGACTGCTGTGCTAACAGCACCGAGTTGCAGGTAAGCTAGCATCCGACTTTGCTAACGCTACTGCTATGCCGGGTGGAAGCTAACTGGACCGAGTTGCAGGTAAGCTAGCATTGGCCTTTGAATATGCTGATATGAAGAGAGTGAGTCTGTATAATAATAATAATAATAATAATAATAATATTGACTGGCTTTTTTCCGTGGTATATCAGATATATTCAATTCAGCTACTCGTCTTCGACTTGTTCATTCAGTATCATGCTAGCTGAATGGAATACATCTGATATACCACGAAAAAAAGGCCAGCCAATATTATTTAAATAAAAGATGATGAATGCACAAGTGAAGCCCGGGTGTGTGTGAGAGAGAGAGGCTTATCCAAGATTTGGGCCGAGCAAAGTTTTCCATTGTTCCTAAATTGTCCTGGCGACTTTTATCTCTCGTACGCATTCCTTTGCCCATGTGGCTTCACCAATCATCATTTTGGAGATAATTACAGACAGTTAATTCAATATGTGCTTTTCTGTGTGCTGCCAAGCAGAGCTGTCTTATCGGAGCACGCGGGAACAGAGCGAGGAAGGGATTTACACACAGAAAGGCAATCTGTGCTTTTAACACACCAAGCCAAACATCTACACACACACACGCACGCACAAAACTTTCATCGAGAGGAGTGTGTTGTGTACATGCTGAACATGTCTTGGTAAATAAACTAAAGCTAGCGTTCGAGTTCGAGTCTAATAATCAGTCAACTGAACAAAACCTTCAGCTGCTTCAACAAAATGATTCTATCATGAATTATTGCAGTGTGAAAACGCAAATGTTGAGAAAACTCAAATTATCAAGGCAACATTAACAAGGCGAGAGGTTTTTGTTGTTGTTGCTGTTTTTTTTTTTTTCCCTCAACGTTTTCCTCCTGTTGTTGACTCTCCTAAGGTTTACAAGTTCAGACAAATAATCCAAAATGATCACATTTCAGTCCACAAAACATCTGGAGGACGGTTCAGGCTGCTCAAACACAGAACCACGCAGACATCTGCGTTGTCGTTATCTACGGGTGTCTAAGGAAAATACATTTGCTGTAATAGGTTGTATTCAGTCACATGACTTTTGCTTAGGGCGGCACGGTGGTGTAGTGGTTAGCGCTGTCGCCTCACAGCAAGAAGGTCCGGGTTCGAGCCCCGTGGCCGGCGAGGGCCTTTCTGTGTGGAGTTTGCATGTTCTCCCCGTGTCCGCGTGGGTTTCCTCCGGGTGCTCCGGTTTCCCCCACAGTCCAAAGACATGCAGGTTAGGTTAACTGGTGACTCTAAATTGAGCGTAGGTGTGAATGTGAGTGTGAATGGTTGTCTGTGTCTATGTGTCAGCCCTGTAATGACCTGGCGACTTGTCCAGGGTGTACCCCGCCTTTCGCCCGTAGTCAGCTGGGATAGGCTCCAGCTTGCCTGCGACCCTGTAGAACAGGATAAAGCGGCTAGAGATAATGAGATGAGAGAGATGAGACTTTTGCTTACAAGTTTACTTCTGGTGAATGAAGTGGTGGTCAGGCAAAACAAGAGATCATGAAACCGTCTCTGACTATTTTCGCAGTTTCAAGGCCAATGCATGGTCAAGATACCTTCAGAAAGTTGCTCTTCGGGATGGATGGGATTAGATCCTTACCTGCTAGTAATGAAGGATTTTTCCTACAAGTTGGAAAATTATCCATCTGTTGATTTCCCCGACATCTCAAACTACCTGGTGCTGCAGACACCATTCCACACGGACACACAGATGAAAACCATGGAGGACTCTGACATTTTATATGACATTTTAAAACATAATGCCGTGAAGTTCACTTACTGCACCCCAGACTTGATGATTTTCCAATAACAGCACGCCCCGAAGTGTTTTATTCCTCTTACGCCACATCAGTTTACCAATACTACAATTCTATTTGTTAAAAACAACACATACTTTTTTATCCATTTTTAGTGATGTTTAATGCTATGGAATGTCCTTCAGTTGTTACCTCACGACTTCCAGCCTCTCTTTTTTTCCCTTAATAAATTAATGTCAAAGAAACGCAGCTTGTCGTGTCACTGAGATACGTAAACGAAGCGTAAACTCCTCTGTCCTGAAGATATCAGAAAATATAAAGTTATAACTTTATCTCTGACACTAGAAACTCCTTTAATCCATGTTACAGAAACACAACTGATAGAAAACTCATAAATTAGTTTTACTAAACAGAATTTGAACACTAGGGTTAGAATAAAATAACACACACACACACACACACACGCCTATGACAAAGAAAAATCGCTCCTCGAACCAGCTCTGCTTTCCCAGATTCGTCTAATGGAGCAGAAAAGCGTCTCATTCATGAGGGTGCAGTTATAAATAATCAAATCCGATTAGGTAGTGAGTTTTAGCGTCTACTGCTAACAGGTGTGTGTGCACGTGGCTGTGATGTAGTGTGTGCTCAGAGCAAGTTATACTCCATGTACATGTCTCTTTAGCTCTCTTTTTCCGAATATGTATCTATCCCAGGCTAGTTCCTCTTGGTTCAAGGAAATGGTTCAAGGAAATCTGGTGTGTGTGAAAATCTGATATATTTGGTGGGAATATGTGTGATTGCGAGGGTCAAGGTTGAAAAGAAACAGGAGAAACAAAATGTGTGGCTTCAGCTACCGTACGATTCCAGGTGAGCTATTTAATTATGATTCATCTAAAAATGACCTACTAGCAAAAAATATGTATTTTATAACTTTTGGAGAGTGAGAGAGAGAGAGAGAGTTTATAGATATGCTTATTAGATATCTGATCATTCATACAACATTACCGTGTCGAAAAATAATCTTGATACGTCAAAAGTTCTCTTGGGTGCATGGAGATTTTATTCCGCGCAACTGGATCCATCATGTGGCTGCAGCATAATGCATACAATCATGCTGAGCTTGGAATCACATCAAGAGCTTTGGTTAATGCTCACATCAAACACCAGAATGGGGGGGGATCTGATCTCACAATCACTACAATTACATGCACGAAATATTCCAGTTTTTGCCCTTATTCTGAAAGACGATATTCCGACTAAGCTGTTTTACATGGTTAATGAAAATGAATTAATATTCCACTAATATTCCCGTTTACATGCAGCCGTGTCTAGTTGCCCAGAGCTCCCACATGTCTTAATCCGATTAAGACCAAATTCTGAATATCCAAGTAGAAAATGTTGTTTACATCACCCGTATCAAATCCTGAATATTGTCATATTCAGAATAATAGGAGAATATTAGTGTGCACGTGGGCAGCATGGTGGTGTAGTGGTGAGCACTGTTGCTTCACAGCAAGAAGGTTCTGGGTTTGAGCCCAGTGCATGACAGGAGCCTTTCTGTGTGGAGTTTGCATGTTCTCCCCGTGTCTGCGTGGGTTTCCTCCAGGTGCTCCAGTTTCCCCTACAGTCCAAAGGCATGCAGGTTAGGTTACCTGGCTATGCTAAATTGCCCATAGGTGTGAATGGTTGGGTGGGAAGTTCTCTACGTCCTTGACATTCATCCAGCTCACGCAACATGTTGTCGGCCAGGGCCTGGATTGTGATCTGCAATCGGCATACAAGGAACACCATAGTACTGAGACTGCTCTGTTGAAAGTAAAAAACGATCTGCTAATGAATATGGATAAGCAACAAGTAACTCTACTGGTGATGCTTGATTTAAGTGCCGCCTTTGACACTGTGTGCCACTCAACCCTGATCAGTCGCTTGGAAAGCAAGTTTGGTGTTAAGGGTGCTGCACTCGAATGGGTCCGCTCGTATCTCTCAGGGCACACTCAGCGTGTATTTATTAAAGGCGCTGTCTCTGAGAAGTTTGATCTTCACTATGGAGTACCGCAAGGCTCATGTCTTGGTCCTTTGCTGTTTTCTCTTTATACCTCCAAGTTATTTGACATTACCAAACAACATCTACCAAAGGTTGTCTGCTATGCTGACGACACACAGCTGTATGTGTCATTCTGCCCTGATGAATCCTCTGGCTCTGGAAAAGCACTTCCTGCGATGTCTGACTGCATACGAGATCTTAGAGCTTGGATGATATCCAATAAACTGATGATCAATGATGGAAAGACGGAGGTATTACTTGTGGGCACTCGTCAACAGCTCAATAAAGTTGACATTGATGCTATCATGGTCGGCTCAAGTAGAGTAGCACCCAGTACATCAGTTAGAAACTTGGGTGCTTGGTTTGATTCTCAGCTGACTATGAATACTCATGTAAACAAAGTTTGTAGGGCCGCGTATTTCCATCTCTATAACATCAAGCGTATTCGAAAGTATCTGTCGCAAGATACAACAGAAAAACTTGTGCACGCTTTCTTTTCGAGTCGCATCGACTATTGCAATAGTCTGCTCTACGGTCTGCCGGCCAAGCAGCTGGACAAGCTACAGCGGGTACAGAACACTGCCGCTCGCATAATATTTCGCCTGCCTAAGTTCTGTCACATTACCCCTGTGCTTGTTCGGCTGCATTGGTTGCCCATCAAGTACCGAATCAATTTTAAGATCTGTTTAATCACATTCAAGGTTTTATATGGCCTGTCACCTAGTTATCTCTCCGACTTAATCTCGGTGAAGAAAACTAGATATCATTTAAGGTCTTTCGAAGCGCCAGTTTTAAACAGACCGCGGACAGCTAGGAAGACGCTAGGTGACAGGTCGTACGCAGCGGCAGCCCCCACACTGTGGAATGCACTTCCACAAGTAATCCGCCAGTCCCAGAATATAGACGAGTTTAAGCGCCTTTTGAAGACTCATCTTTTCAGGGAAGCCTATAATTTATAACTCTATAGAACTTTATTATTATTTTTGTTTTATTTTATCGTCAATCTATCTTAATTATGAATATATAAATAAGATTTTTATTATACAAGTAGCAATTTTAGTATTTTTTGTTTTATCATATAATTTTGGAAATTTTAGCTTGTAAAGCGCAATAGATCATTTGTATGTTATTTTGCGCTATAGAAATAGATTAAATTACAATTAAATTACAATTATCCTGGCAAGCTTTCCTGAGCTAGCTAACAAATCTGTGGTAAACAGTCAACTATGGCTGATGTACGAGAAGAAGAAGTGTATTTTCCTGTGCTAAGGTCTCCTCAGCCTTCCTCACCTTTTCCTGCAGACATCTGTATGTCTGATCCATCTTTTTTCAATCCACCTGTTAACCATCTACCTGTTCCTCACTCACACTGGGTTGGTCAGTGTCCTGCCATCCTGCTCCACGCTGTGACTCGCTCCAGCCTGACTCTCTGACAAACTTTTTATCCCCAATGTCCCCACATTTGAAGCCCTTCATGCTCCAGTGCTGGCGTACAGCATGTATGATCTTCCATCATGCCACACTCTGAATGAGGTATCAATTCAGAAACCTGAGCACCGTGTGCCTGAAGGAGAAGACATGCTTTTACAGTTTATTAGAATCATCCTCATATCACTCACTATTTTCCCAAACCGAGACATTTCCTGCTCCATAGGTGTGAATGGTTGAGAGGAGAAAACCTCTATAATGATCCAGTAGAAGGCAACGGGAAACCACTACTGTAATTCTTCCCTAGAAATTTTGATGGTTGAAGCTGTCAGTGGACCTGCTATGAGGCAGAACTCTAAAGAAGAACAAGAAGTGTGTGTGGAAACATACTGAGTGACTTTGACCATGAGAGTCATCAGAGGAGAACTGCCAGACAGGTTTAACCAGACAGGAAGGCTACAGTTCCTCAAATAAGCACTCTTTACAACCATGGTGAGGTGAACAGAAAAGCAGCCCATGAAGCACAGCATGTCAAAATCTTGAGGGGGATGAGCAACAACAACAGAGATCAGATCAGATTTCACATCTGTCAGCCAAGAACAGGACTCTGAGTCTACAGACTGGACAGTTAAAGAATGAACTGGTGAATCTCGATTTCTGTTACAGATGGTGGAATAATTACATTACAGGTATTTAGCAGATGCTCTTATCCAGAGCAACATACCCAGAGCAGCCTGGGGAACAGTTGGGGGTTAGGTGACACTTCAGCCATTCCTGCAGGTCCAGGGAATCAAACCAGTGACCTTTTGGTCCCAAAGTTGCTTCTCTAACCATTAGGTCATGGCTTCCCCATGGCCTAACCTCGACCTGCCTTGGATCAGCAGGTGGTTACGAAGGTGGTGGTGGTTGTATAATGGTGTGGGGAATGTTTTCTTGGAACAAGTTGGGTGCCATAATATCAATCAGCATTGTTTGAATCCTGCAGCCTATCTGAGTCTTGTTACTGAGCTCATACATGTCTTTATGGCCACAGTTTACCCATCTGATTGCCACATCAGACTCCAATAGAGAACCTTTGGGATGCAGTAGAACGAGCAGTAAGATCCAGCTTGACAAATGTGCCGCAAGGTTGGGATGCAATCATGTCAACAAGGACCAGAATCTCAAAGAATGTTTCCGTGCCACAAAGAACCGAAGCGATACTGATTGTAATGTAATTGATTTAAAATAATAAAAAATGTTAAATAAGCATTAATCTATTATTCATGGTATGTTTTCTGAATCAATACCGCAAGCTGGCCTAGTGGTTAATGTGTTCGACTATCGTCTGGGAGATCACGTGTTCTACTGGCAGTTGGGTCATGCCAAAGACCATCATAAAAATGGTACCTAGTTTCATCTAGTGAGGCACCGCAATACGGATGTGAGTAAAGCTGGGCATACACTGTGCGATTTTTTTCAATCGCGGTATTCAGCTGCTGCTCACACTGTACGAGTGAATCGCAGGGGTAAACAGCACGCAGCTTACGATTCCTGTTCTCACACTATACGATCCGATGCTCGGATGTGATGCTCGGATCCGATGCTCAGGATTTCAAACAGGTTTGATTTTCATCTGATCGATCGGGAGGAGGTCGTGAGGTGTTAATCGCTTGTCGTTACCCCATGTATACTACACGATCCAAGACACACGATTGAGCCAAAACTCGGCCCGATCTCCAAAATAGTCGCACGAGTGAAAATCGTGTCAAAATCGGGCCAAAAATCGCACAGTGTATGCCCAGCTTAAGAAGTCAAACTCTTGCGGTTACCAGAGGACCCGCCCCCAACTGTAACCATAGCTATGTAGTAGGCGAGAGGCCGAGGGTGATAGAAACGGAGATCGGTGCCGCCCAATGTGCCTTAAAGGCCTGATTAGTACTAGGACGGGAAGTACTAACCTGGGAAGACCAGGTCCTGGCATGGGAGGGACTTTGACTTTTTTCCAAACCAATGAAAATGACAGATGCAATCTGTGAAAAAAAAATATCTGAGACAAAAAAGAAAGAAACAAAATGCACCGCTGCTCTAAAGTTTAACAAACCATTAAACCCTGCAGACTTTTTCACACTAAAATTGAACGCAATCACAACTTTAAATGCTATTTCACACACAGTGTCATTAGTTAATCATGTTGAGGAATCCGTCTCGGACCTCGTCTTGTTTCAGCTCTGCTGGCAACCGGCCCAGTCACAATCCACACAAACACACACACACTGCCAGCTCTATTAATGAAGTTCAGCAATTAAATACAACCCTGATACCCCGTGTGTGTGTGTGTGTGTGTGTGTGTGTGTGTGTGAGTGCATGCATTTCCTTTTTTTTTTTTTTAACTATTTCTCTCTGGGGAGAAACGATGCTCATGAAAGTCTTTGAGTGTGCCACACCAGCTCCACTGGACTATTTATTCCCCTTAAACTGTCCCGCTTCACTACATTATCCCTCACAATTACCCATTTCCTGTTTTGCCATCTCTTAATGAGCACCCTCTCTCTAATCCCTGAGCATTGGTGTACCATGTATCATGGACCATTTTGGAGTTTGGAGTTGAGTTTGCAGTTTCTTTACTGTGTTCTGGAGACTTGGAGTCAGTCTCGTTCTCTCTCGCTCTCTCTCTCGCTGTCTTTCCACACCGGCCAGCCGTAATGAGTTGCTAATTATCCTCCTGAGGCCCTTCGCTAACCTTGGGCTTGACAGCCAAGGACTTCTACGCACCCTCAGCCAAGAAGCGCCGCAAAGGAATCAGCATGTATTAATGAGGCAATAACATTACACTTCATCAGGGGACGAGATGCATGAGTAACTAGTATAAATACAAGAGATACAATCAGCTTGCTCTTTGAGTGAACCACAAAGCATGTCCGCTGTTATGATGTGCAAAACACCATCACCTGATTGGAACAAACCAGTCGTTATTAAACAGGAGGCATGAACTAAAATAGTGCGTTTAATGAGTTGGCTGGAAGATGGCTTTGCATGAGGTTTCGTATTCCGACACCTTTGTCTGTCTGGGAGAATCGTTAAAGGGTCTATGTACAAAATAGTCATCAAACCTTTTCTGGAAGATTAATGTCCTTGATTATCCAACGAACCCTTGAAGAACCCTTTCTCCTAAGAGTGTATCTATTAACTGGACAAGTGTGTGGTGCAAACTTCTTGGTATTTGGTACACTACATTACAATACAGGTATTGAGCAGATGCTCTTATTCAGAGCAACATACAATGTACCCAGAGTAGCCTGGAGAGCAGTAGGGGGTTAGGTGCCTTGCTCAAGCACCTAACCCCTACTGCTCATCAGCTTCAGCCATTCCTGCTGGTCCAGGGAATCGAACCAGTGACCATTTTGTCCCAAAGCTGCTACCATCAGGTCTTGACTTCCCCACTCTAGGAAATATTGGTTTCAAAGTGTTTCTTGGGTAATTTTTCAGAGAGAAAGACTCTTAAAGGTTCTGTGTAGAACCTTACAGTGGTTTCTTCAGAGAGACAACATTAAATGTTAAAACTCAACCAACATTTACGGTACCTTAAAGATCCTGTGTTTTTTTTTTTAAATGATTGCATCACTAACTGACTTTCCCACATTCTGCCTGTGCATGTCTGAGTTTCCTTCAGATTCTCCGGTCTCCTCCAAGGTGTGAATGAGTGTATGTAGTGCCCTGTGATGGACTAGCATCCCATCCAAGGTGTATTCCTGCCTCATGCCCAGTAATCCCAGTACAGGCTCCAGCACCACCACAGCTGTGACCAGAATAACACACATACTGAACATGAATGAATGTCTTGGCACTTAATACACACCAAAGGGTTCCTCAAGGGTTCCTCAAGGGTTTATTACATAATTAACAGTTTATATCCACTTAAAATGGTTCTCATTGGAATTCTTTTTCCGTTGTATGGTTTTGCATACAGTCAAACCATACAGGCCTCCCCCAGAGGGACAACCGAAGAACTGGTGGGGTTTGGAAGAAAAAAAAAAAGAAATGAAAAGTTCAGCAAAAGAGTGTATTTTTAATGCACTGAGGTATCCTGTATTTCTCTGGAGAACTTCAGGAATGGACAATGTTCTGCACATCAGCATTTTTCGATATGAAACTTTACCTGAAGATTTACCTGAGCTGATCTGCAGTGTTCTTCGAATTTGCAAAATGTCCAGCACTTAGTTAAATCCTCAGCAGTTCTCATGATATGATATATTTGGATCAGACTATCAGCCTTGAGCAGTCAAGGCTACTCACTAATCAGAATAATTTCTGAAAATATTTTTAATAGCTATATGCTTGGCATATTCCTGATGTTTTATTGTTGGTATTTATGAGAGATCATTTACGAAAGAAAAATCAACCAAGTCTAATGCCAGCTAAATGTAAGAACGAAGTCTTTTGATTAGGATTAATCCAATATGAGCAAATCCATGTTGGAGATTGAGTGAGAAATCCAGGAAAAAGCTAAAAACCAAACAGAAATCAGTAAATTCGAGGAGAAACATTGGTTTCCACTGGTGACACACACTGCAATGGACATAACGTTAATGATATCTCTGATAGCATTGACAGTAGTTACTATGGCAAGTGAAGTGATTAAAAACCAGAAAGACTGAACTTGTTGACAATATCGATGTACAGTGGTGCTTGAAAGTTTGTGAACCCTTTAGAATTTTCTATATTTCTGCACAAATATGACCTAAAACATCATCAGATTTTCACACAAGTCCTAAAAGTACATAAAGAGAACCCAGTTAAACAAATGAGACAAAAATATTCTACTTGGTCATTTATTTATTGAGGAAAATGATCCAATATTAGGGCGGCACGGTGGTGTAGTGGTTAGCGCTGTCGCCTCACAGCAAGAAGGTCCTGGGTTCGAGCTCCAGGGCCGGCGAGGGCCTTTCTGTGTGGAGTTTGCATGTTCTCCCCGTGTCCGCGTGGGTTTCCTCCGGGTGCTCCGGTTTCCCCCACAGTCCAAAGACATGCAGGTTAGGTTAACTGGTGACTCTAAATTGAGCGTAGGTGTGAATGTGAGTGTGAATGGTTGTCTGTGTCTATGTGTCAGCCCTGTGATGACCTGGCGACTTGTCCAGGGTGTACCCCGCCTTTCGCCCGTAGTCAGCTGGGATAGGCTGTAGAAGGATAAAGTGGCTAGAGATAATGAGATGAGATCCAATATTACACATCTGTGAGTGGCAAAAGTATGTGAACCTTTGCTTTCAGTATCTGGTGTGACCCCCTTGTGCAGCAATAACTGCAACTAAACGTTTGCGGTAACTGTTGATCAGTCCTGCACACGGGCTTGGAGGAATTTTAGCCCGTTCCTCCATACAGAACAGCTTCAACTCTGGGATGTTGGTGGGTTTCCTCACATGAACTGCTCACTTCAGGTCCTTCCACAACATTTCCATTGGATTAAGGTCAGGACTTTGACTTGGCCATTCCAAAACATTAACTTTATTCTTCTTTAACCATTCTTTGGTAGAACGACTTGTGTGCTTAGGGTTGCTGTCTTGCTGCATGACCCACCTTCTCTTGAGATTCACTTCATGGACAGATGTCATGACATTTTCCTTTAGAATTCGCAGGTATAATTCAGAATTCATTGTTCCATCAATGATGGCAAGCCGTCCTGGCCCAGATGCAGTAAAACAGGCCCAAACCATGATACTACCTCCACCATGTTTCACAGATGGGATAAGGTTCTGATGCTGGAATGCAGTTCTTTCCTTTCTCCAAACATAACACTTCTCATTTAAACCAAAAAGTTCTATTTTGGTCTCATCCGTCCACAAAACATTTTTCCAATAACCTTCTGGCTTGTCCATGTGATCTTTTGCAAACTGCAGATGAGGAGCAATGTTCTTTTTGGAGAGCAGTGGCTTTCCCCTTGCAAGCCTGCCATGCACACCATTGTTGTTCAGTGTTCTCCTGATGGTGGACTCATGAACCTTAACATTAGCCAATGTGAAAGAGGCCTTCAGTTGCTTAGAAGTTACCCTGGGGTCTTTTGTGACCTCGATGACTATTACACACCTTGCTCTTGGAGTGATCTTCGCTGGTCGACCACTCCTGGGGAGGGTAACAATGGTCTTGAATTTCCTCCATTTGTACACAATCTGTCTGACTGTGGATTCGTGGAGTCCAAACTCTTTAGAGATGGTTTTGTAACCTTTTCCAGCCTGATGTGCATCAACAACGCTTTTTCTGAGGTCCTCAGAAATCTCCTTTGTTCGTGCCATGATACACTTCCACAAACATGTGTTATGAAGATCAGACTTTGATAGATCCCTGTTCTTTAAATAAAACAGGGTGCCCACTCACACCTGATTGTCATCCCATTGATCGAAAACACCTGACTCTAATTTCACCTTCAAATTAACTGCTAATCCTAGAGGTTCACATACTTTTGCCACTCACAGATGTGTAATATTGGATCATTTTCCTCAATAAATAAATGACCAAGTAGAACATTTTTGTCTCATTTGTTTAACTGGGTTCTCTTTATCTACTTTTAGGACTTGTGTGAAAATCTGATGATGTTTTAGGTCATATTTATGCAGAAATATAGAAAATTCTAAAGGGTTCACAAACTTTCAAGCACCACTGTAGATAATTGAATGGTATACAGTTGAATAGCCCCAAACCAGCCCAGTATTCATTTAAGAGCATTTTCAGAATAGTTGAGTCCACAGCCAGGACTAATTCAAGGTTCATTAAGGGGGCGGGGCATTGTGGACTGATTACACCAGTCTCTATGCCGCTTCTGTGCATGCAGGTTTGCAAAATGGCTTTGTTAGATTTTGATCTGGCTGTACTGAAGGAACTTGAATTGACAAACTATGATGTAGGAATGTAGACGTCTGGCGCCTAAGAGTTTCTGCCTCACGGATCGATCCAGGAGCAGTCACTGACAGACACAGCTTCTCAGAGATGATTCTCGGTTTATTGTAGGACAAACATGAGTTTTATATATCCTCCTGAGAACCAACCCATAGACTTGTGTCCTCTGTAGTTGACATTTGTTTTACATGCACACAGTGGTCGAGTTGTAAAATCAAACCAGGGGGGATGGTGAAATTTTTAGTCGCGTGTCGACCCATCGGTCGGTCCGTCGATGGGAAACTGGTTTGCTTTTAGGAGGGTTTGCACACAACGTAGGTCTGTGGACCTTGTTCATTTACCAGACATACAGTATTTTGTGCTGATAAAGTGTGTAGTACACACTGTGTACCCTTTTTATTGTTGTAAAAAACATAATACACTGGTATTTTACTGTAAAACATGCACAGTGTGGATGTCATGTGTCATATTTAGTCAGTCTCCTGGCTGACATACCGACCACATTCTCCATATTAGCGTGAAATGCAGATGACAAATTTGAAGTGTAACTTCATAGTCATGGTAGGCTCCTTTTAAATTGTTTGGTAAATAATTTATTAAAACCTCAGCAGGCAATGTAAATGAACAACTGAATCTTTTCATATCAAGTCAATAGAATTTTTATTCAAAGCTGAACATTGGGAACATTGAGTTAAATACAGAGGTAGGTAGGGAACCAATCAGCTAAAACAAGCAACAGTAAATTGTAAATCAGACTAAACTTCCTAAAAGATGTTTGAGGCATTATGCATTTTTTTTTCCTTTTTGTTATTATTGTGTTTATTCTTATGAGTAATGCAAATTATACATGTCCATACCAGTTATTATTTTAATGGAAAGAAAAGAATCTTTGGAAAGGGGAAAAGGCCCATTGAGGAGACAGAAGAAGAGCCTATGACGAAGAAAAAGAAAGCTGCATTTTAGCAGACACTTTGTCGAGTCCTACACCAATCCTGCTCTGCCTTACATGTTGTGACCGGCTCTCTAACGAGGCAATGAAGCCTTCAAAACTGCTAGTGTCATTTATTTTAGCCTTCCTGTCTTGAAAAACACTTTTTGTTGCCTGAAGAATAACAAACGAACATCCAGGCTGATTAAATTAATGGCCTTATACAAGAAATCAAAGCTAACATGAACCTGAGTAAGCTATCGATAGCTGGCTAGACTCCAAACTAACATTCATTATGATAGCTGTGTTGTTATCCGCCGCCCACAAATTAGGCTCCATATTGGTAACTTTACAGCATGATAGTGGGCTCAAAGAAAGTGTGACTGATATTCGTAACTCTTGACTTACCTCCTGAAATGTTTTTTTCTTGCGATCTTAAATCCGAACTTGCTTAGGTCTTGCTGTCCACTCCGCTTGGCCATGATGCTGCAATCCGCTGCTGTCACTGACGCCGAATGAAATCAAAAATAACGGAACCCCAACTGAATGTCACCTCCTCAAACGCTTCGCTTGTGCGTGCCCTCTCTCGCGGTAGCTTATTGTATGCTCAGTTTCAGCAAAGCTACGTGGAATGGCATTTCTAATTCCAATGTTAAATAGAAGTAACGTCCACATTTATTGATAAAATTGCTCAAGGGAAGGGAGGGGGATGCCCGTTTTAGAGGGGGGATGATTTTGACCATTTTTTATTCCAGGGGGGATGGCATCCCCCCTCAACTCGAGTACAGCATGCACACCCTCATACTCTTTTAAGCTATTCACTTGAATCTTGGTGTCTTGTAAAGAGTACATCCTGGGCTTTCCAATGATATGTGACTAGGATGGTTGCTGGGAAATTCCTAGTTAGAAAATCAGAAGAAAAGAGAAATTGAGAGACACATTTTTTTCTTGGTTCCCAGGAGGATATATTCACATTCAAGAGTGTGTTGTAGCTCTGTGATTGGATGATGATGATTTAAAGGTAGACTGCCTTCCAGATTTTTCAAGTGTAGGTCATAAAAAGAATTTTCCAGACACTCAATGATTTTTGTTTAGTGGACTGAAAGCTACTGAATTCGAATAACAGACTTCCAATTTTATTATTATTTAAAAAAAAGAACAATTAATGAGTTTAGAACCACATGGCCCTAAATACTCCGCTATTTTTTCCTGCTTCACCATGACCCAATACAAGATACTACATCATGCATCACGTGGTGGGCTTTCCCTGTTCACGCAATGCATTGTGGGATACAAATTTGAAACAGGAGAGAAAAATGGAGGACGTGAGTGTGCAAATGAAATGTGAAAGACCAACTACAGTAACGGAAAGAAAGCGAGAAGAAAAGACGTTATGTTCTATATGAAGGAAAGGAAACGCAGGACCAAACCAATAAATATCGGTGCTCAGCGAGCACCTCGGTGTGATCAGCTGTTCGTTTAGTGACAGAATGATGGAACTGTCAGTGCACGCTCAAAGGGAAACCTGTAGATGGCAGTAATGCAACACTGTGGATGCCAGCTGCCGTAAAACCCAAAAGAAGAAGAAGAAGGTAAACCTGCGCATGCGCACACGGACTTCCTCTGTCTGCTTGACTGCGCCAAGCGAGCGATTTCATGCACATTATTTGCTTTAATCCCCTCAAATTAAATAACTTCCCAGCCACAGAATGGCCTGATATTTTGTGAGATATTACAGAAATAATCATCACAATGACCACATTTCAGACGGAACTAAATTTCACCAATTTATGAAATCGAAACGCCGTCTAGCTTTAATTCATGAAGTATGTATAATGTAAGTGGGTGATGAAGCATTACAGCACTGGTTTAGATGACACTCCTGTATGAAAGAAGAGAAACATTATGTACCAGTGATTATGCATCATCTGTCAGGATCATAGACTTATGAAAAGAAGAAAGTCATTACTGGTCAACATCACCTTCATTAAGCAGAGAGCAAAATGTGTGAGTGAAGATAAATCTCAAGGATTTAACTCACCAAAACAAGTACCACCAACTCAGGACCACCTGTACCAGTTTGAAGCATGCCAAACATATATTTCTATCAGGTTCATTCTTATTCAGTACATGCCTTTGGTACCAAAACTCAAGAAGGAAAGAAGAGTGCAGCTTGGATGTCTTCATGCAGGAATACTGTCAAACAAGGAGCTGGATTCGTTCATCCAAGAAGATATTTAGCCATGCAAGTCAAGACAAGATACGTATAATGTTCTCAGTGCACTACAATGTAAACTAATTCCAGAGCTCCAGATGTATAAAAGTCTAGATTTATATAATCAGTAAGGTGTTCCGTGTCCTCCACTGACCACAACAACCATTTCCGCACCCTCACAAAACTTGAAATAGGAAGTGACATGACAAGTTGAACCAACCTTGTTACTCAGGCATGGAACACCAACAGTGGACAGCTACGGTACCACAATGGTGATTGGTTAGATGAGGTGGATGCAGGACACAAGTGCATACAGTTGCCGTGTGCTTTATTTACGCAAATCCATGAATCATTGTCCATCTTCGAAGCAATGACAAGACTTCGCGAGGAATCACAGGACACAAGAGGGCATAAGTACGGAAGCTAATGCCGGTGTCACACATTGGCGTTTCAGCCTTGCGTATGTATGGCGTATCAGGACAAGTGGCAGTAAGAAAGGAACGTCACAGCATCGCCAGCTTACGTAGATAATACTCTAGGATGTGTAACATGATCTCCTTGTATGTATGCCAGAGTGCGGCGTATTTTTAAGTCTGCACTTAAAAATCCATAGCACATACTTAGCAGCTTTGATACACTACCGTTCAAAAGTTTGGGGTCACTTTGAAATGTCCTTATTTTTGAAAGAAAAGCACTGTTCTTTTCAATGAAGATCACTTTAAACTAATCAGAAATCCACTCTATACATTGCTAATGTGGTAAATGACTATTCTAGCTGCAAATGTCTGGTTTTTGGTGCAATATCTCCATAGGTGTATAGAGGCCCATTTCCAGCAACTCTCACTCCAGTGTTCTAATGGTACAATGTGTTTGCTCATTGCCTCAGAAGGCTAATGGATGATTAGAAAACCCTTGTGCAATCATGTTAGCACAGTTGAAAACAGTTGAGCTCTTTAGAGAAGCTATAAAACTGACCTTCCTTTGAGCAGATTGAGTTTCTGGAGCATCCCATTTGTGGGGTCGATTAAAGGACATGGGACATGGATTTTTTTCTGGGTATAATTATGTATAAAGGACATAAGAAATGCCATCTAAATCACTGCAGGGCGTCAAAAATGTGAAAATCATCACATTATTCAACTTTTTTATACATCAGCGTAAAACAATGATTCATTAATTAGCTAGGTGGTCACGTGACCCGTGACATCACAAAAACTTTCCAAGGAGCCAGCGCTTGGGAATCTAATGTAAACAGGTTACCGAAATGGACACCATCGACAGTGACATTCCCGATGTTTCACAGAGATGTGAAGTTAGACCCTATCAATTCGAACCGATAGCTGGAAATTCACATGAACATGGATCTTGTCTTTACTCTGACGGGTCAGATGATTCTGAGAGTGAGAGTTCATTCAATCCCCATGAAACTGAAAGCGGTCGGCTCGATAACACTTCCTGGTAAGTTAAAAACAATTCTGCTCAAAGGCTAATGATCTGTTGAAAGAAGTATTATTTTTGTATCATACATTGAAAGTTCATCATAGATCTAGCTAAAGTCCGTTGCAAGCTAGTTTTTTTTTTGCTGATATTTTTCGAGATTGATTGAGATACAATGCTTCCAGAGTCCGAGATGAAAACATTCAAAATGGCGAAACGAGTCAGAATTATGATAATCAATAATTGATACACCCAAAATTATAATACTAATCCTTACCTCGGCTTTCAGTCGCTTAGCGAATGCACCTCGGCATTTTTCCGCATGAGGCCCATGGTAAAACCACACTTCCAGGAGGGACTGCCGTCTGCCTCCCAAGCTGGCCGAGAGCGCTCCTCGTCAGGCACGGCCAGGCGGGCGAATGCCCTGGTCCGTCCGCCCTGTCTAAAAAATAATGGTACAACTCCGAGTGAAGGTATCAATGCGCTGTCAAAGCGCGCAGAAGGTGTTAGTACACCTGTCATTATAGTGCGGACTTTCCATAGCATAGAAAATCGCTACGTTTCAATTTGTGTAACTGAACTTTGTTTCATGTCACTGGTCATATAAACCTATGTAAACAGGAAAAACGCGGAAGAGTTTGGTCGCATCTAACTACAGCCCCAAAAAATACCATTGGCCATGCTGAGCCTAGCTACATTGCTTACAGGAGTGACAGCGCGTCTGACTGACTGGGAGGTCGCGCAAAGCTCGGAGAGGTACGGAGCAGCTCGTCTCAATTCAGATAAGAGCATATTTCATTATGGAAGTACGGTGGACTGTTCCTATTTAAATGTCCATTAATGTTACAGGATTTCTTGACTGTCTCTACAGTTGTAGGAATGTTAGGCCCTGTATATTATGGCGCTATCACTGCCTCCATGAACCCGGCTATACGGCCTCTTAAATTTGGCTTGGCAATTAATATCGTTCAATACCTGAGTATTAATGTTGAAAGAATCCTCAGTGAAACGGTCCGAACACAGTTTGTGGGAAACAGTAAGTGCAAAGTTTTTTCTACGGCAGTTGTGAGCCCACACTTTCCTCAGCTTCGGGTCCTTGGGGAATGCAAAAAAACTTACTCCAGGGCATTTCCCATTGGAATTATTGCAACCATAAGCAGCACAATACACCATGATGTCCAATGTATGATGTCCAATGTACTTTAAAGACTATAAAAACAATTTTCTTGTCATCCACTTCTCCATTCCTCTACAGTGGTGCTTGAAAGTTTGTGAACCCTTTAGAATTTTCTATATTACTGTATAAATATGACCTAAAACATCATCAGATTTTCACACAAGTCCTAAAAGTAGATGAAGAGAACCCAGTTAAACAAATGAGACAAAAATATTATACTTAGTCATTTATTTATTGAGGAAAATGATCCAATATGGCAAAAGTATGTGAACCTCTAGGATTAACAGTTAATTTGAAGGTGAAATTAGAGTCAGGTGTTTTCAATCAATGGGATGACAATCAGGTGTGAGTGGGCACCCTGTTTTATTTAAAGAACAGGGATCTATCAAAGTCTGATCTTCACAACACATGTTTGTGGAAGTGTATCATGGCATGAACAAAGGAGATTTCTGAGGACCTCAGAAAAAACATTGTTGATGCTCATCAGGCTGGAAAATGTTACAAAACCATCTCTAAAGAGTTTGGACTCCACCAATCCACAGTCAGACAGGTTGTGTACCAATGGAGGAAATTCAAGACCATTGTTACCCTCCCCAGGAGTGGTCGACCAACAAAGATCACTCCAAGAGCAAGGCGTGTAATAGTCGGCGAGGTCACGAAGGACCCCAGGGTAACTTCTAAGCAACTGAAGGCCTCTCTCATATTGGCTAATGTTAATATTCATGAGTCCACCATCAGGAGAACACTGAACAACAATGGTGTGCATGGCAGGGTCACAAGGAGAAAACCACTGCTCTCCAAAAAGCACATTGCTGCTCGTCTGCAGTTTGCTAAAGATCACGTGGACAAGCCAGAAGGCTACTGGAAAAAGGTTTTGTGGACAGATGAGACCAAAATAGAACTTTTTGGTTTAAATGAGAAGCGTTAAGTTTGGAGAAAGGAAAACACTGCATTCCAGCATAAGAACCTTATCCCATCTGTGAAACATGGTAGTGGGAGTGTCATGGTTTGGACCTGTTTTGCTGCATCTGGGCCAGGACGGCTTGCCATCATTGATGGAACAATTAATTCTGAATTATACCAGCGAATTCTAAAGGAAAATGTCAGGACATCTGTCCATGAACTGAATCTCAAGAGAAAGTGGGTCATGCAGCAAGACAACGACCCTAAGCACACAAGTAATTCTACCAAGGAATGGTTAAAGAAGAATAAAGTGAATGTTTTGGAATGGCCAAGTCAAAGTCCTGACCTTAATCCAATGGAAATGTTGTGGAAGGACCTGAAGCGAGCAGTTCATGTGAGGAAACCCACCAACATCCCAGAGTTGAAGCTGTTCTGTACGGAGGAACGGGCTAAAATTCCTCCAAGCCGGTGTGCAGGACTGATCAACAGTTACCGCAAACGCTTAGTTGCAGTTATTGCTGCACAAGGGGGTCACACCAGATACTGAAAGCAAAGGTTCACATACTTTTGCCACTCACAGATATGTAATATTGGATCATTTTCCTCAATAAATAAATGACCAAGAATAATATTTTTGTCTCATTTGTTTAACTGGGTTCTCTTTATCTACTTTTAGGACTTGTGTGAAAATCTGATGATGTTTTCGGTCATATTTTTGCAGAAATATTGAAAATTCTAAAGGGTTCACAAACTTTCAAACACCACTGTACCTGCTTGTGCTGTGCCCGAAAGTTTTTGTGACGTATGATCATGTGACAGCGGCTCTTCCGGTTGTAGAAAATGCATATCGGAAGTCGAGCAGAAATGCCATATAATCATCACAAATATAACGATTTTGCTGAATTTAATAGATGATTTTGTATTTGTTGATGCAATTATTTCATATTTTTAATGGAAAGAAACTGATATAGCGTGCATTTATGTTTCATGTCCCATATCCTTTAAATGCTCAAAATGGCCAGAAAAATGTCTTGACTATATTTTCTATTCATTTTACAACTCGGGCGGCACAGTGGTGTAGTGGTTAGCGCTGTTGCCTCACAGCAAGAAGGTCCGGGTTCGAGTCCCGTGGCCGGCGAGGGCCTTTCTGTGCGGAGTTTGCATGTTCTCCCCGTGTCCGCGTGGGTTTCCTCCGGGTGCTCCGGTTTCCCCCACAGTCCAAAGACATGCAGGTTAGGTTAACTGGTGGCTCTAAATTGAGCGTAGGTGTGAATGTGAGTGTGAATGGTTGTCTGTGTCTATGTGTCAGCCCTGTGATGACCTGGCGACTTGTCCAGGGTGTACCCCGCCTTTCGCCCGTAGTCAGCTGGGATAGGCTCCAGCTCGCCTGCGACCCTGTAGAAGGATAAAGCGGCTAGAGATAATGAGATGAGATGAGATTTTACAACTCATGGTGGTAAATAAAAGTGTGACTTTTCATGGAAAGCACAAAATTGTCTGGGTGGCCCCAAACTTTTGAACGGTAGTGTACATCACACATACGTCACATGTACACCAGAAAAAACAAAAGCTATGCAGCAGTGACACAGCGGGAACGTTACGTGTAAGAACGAAATGCCACGCCAATGAAAGCAACAAAACAGTTACACCGTAGCAACACATCATACGCTTCAGTACGGCATAACTTTATGTCCCTTGAACCCCATACAAACCACACAGAAGATACGCCACAGGAACGTCACACACATGCCGTGTACGTTGCGGGACTTTAATTTTGGACAAATTACACCTTATTTCTTTGCGTTTGACCCAAACATTACAGGGACTTCAAACTAAGTACAGAAGCAGTGCCATTTGATCCCGGAGCCGTGACCTGTGCTGGATCATGTGCTCCCGGGCTCGAAAACAACATTCACCAAATGTACCAAACTCTCAGGGCTATATATAAAAAAAAAAAGCTGCCTCGAGTCATGATAGATCTGCACTCATCAGCTAGCATTTCAATTATCTCAGACTCCCTGCCTGGATGATCGATTCTGTTTGAATCAATAAACATGTCATCTCACTTTCACCTTGATAAAGTGAATCAGAAATCACTGAAAGTGATTCAAAGATCATGAGATCATGGGAGCCACTTGGAAGCAGGAAACACAAGCTTGTGTGAAAGTTTTATTCAAATGGAGTGATTAAAATGTCATTAACATCTGAGCAGTTCTGTCATCTTTATGTGGATTTCAACCCATAACGGCGATCTTTACAAGGAATACGAATCATTATTAGAGCTTAAAAGCTTGTATTTATTTATCTTTACTGTACATGCTGTCGGCTCTGACGCTACATGTTGGGCTGATTTTGGAAAATAATAAATGGTGCGAAGAAGCAGAGTCACTGCTACCATGCCGAAGGTGTTTATTCTCCGATAACAGCATGACAGCAATGACAGCACGTCCCGGATGGTTTCATTCCTCTTCGACAGCATTTTTTTTTCTATTAAAAAGCAAGACGTCATACTTTTTTAAATCAAATTAGTTAAATTTACTGGAATGTCGTGGAATGTCTGCAAAACAAGTCCGTAGCTTTTCTTTTGTCTCTCTCGAGAAGGTAATAAGTAAGAAAAAAAAAAAAAACACAGTTTGTCATTTTACCAAGAAACCACAAGGTGTAAACTGGTGAAAACCGTGACGTTTCAGCTTTAAATCTGAGTGTTACAGCTCTGACACTGGAGACTCCTTCCTTCCATAAATTTTAAATAAATGTCTCCTGATACATCGATCATCCAAGTTCCTGTGAATGAGCTGTTCCTATAGAAATGATAATGCAGAGTGCATTAAAGCAGAACTGAAGGCAATTTTTTTCTGATCAAAATTCTATTTCTCATTTTATTAAATATCGGAATGCATTTTTGATCGCTATTTTGTTGCTGCTATAGCAAGTTACGAGTGTTTGAAATATGCTCTGTAATATATCAGTCCGTATGTCAAAGCAATGGCCGTAAACAGGATTCGTTGAGACCTGTGCGAGACATCGTAGGACGGAAGTAAAACGTACAGCGGAAATCAAAGCGACCGACATCTGCCAACATTGTCAAAAGACACGCGTGCCCTTTTTCGAATGCTGACGTAATCAAGCCGGAAGTTTTGTTTGTTTTGATAGCAATCAGGAAAGTTTGAAAAAAGTAGGCAGTAATCGTCATTTAAACTCGTTTTTGTGCAATACTTCGTTTTGAAAACAGTTTTCAAAATGGCGGCATTGACGCCTGGCTGACACGTCACGTTTCGAAGTCTCGCACAAGTCTCGTGAAGATCGCGCGGATAAGCGACGCCTGCCGTGGACCAAACGAACTAAATTCAACACGGCTAAAAAACGAATAGGCCGATAAGTTTAATATTTAATTGCAATTGTTTGCCAATACGAGCCACGATATAAGGTTACTAAAACCAAAAACGTAACTGAAGAACATGCGAATTAAGAAATAAAGCAAGTTTAAAAATGACTTCAGTTCCCCTTTAATAAAACCTGCCCTACTCTCAGAGTTGCCATTTGAGAAAATCAGCATCTTCTCAACACCTTCTGACCAATCAGAATGCAGAATTCATGAGCTAATAATGAATGCTAATAATGCTAATAATGCTACAGTCTGACAGCAATGTGTTCATGAGCAGGTCACTATTGCATACAATGAAACTGTTGAGTTTAGTTTACAATCCTGAAAGTGGGGTGAAAGGCAGCCCGAGAACTAGTTTTAACCATAAAAGTGGAATTTAATTCGGCAGGAAATGGGGTCTGTCCTGCAGTTGTTATGAGTGTGAGCATGAAAAATGTAATGTAAAACACCTCCGACGCTTAAAAACGTGTTACAGCTAATTTCACACTGCTCACGAGCTAAAAGAACAGGACATAACTTGCGTGACTCTGATGCCCCCTGACTAATAAGCGAGAATGTCATTTTCTCTCTGAGAAACATCCTCATGACATGCTGTTGCATCATTTCTGTGTTTGAAGTGACTCAGCTCAGTGTCGCTCCTCACCTCCTGGACCAAAAGACACGTCTGAACAAATATCAAATACCTCTTTGTGTAAAGTCTGATATGTTCACGCTGACTTTGGCCTTCATGTATTTGCTCTCTTATTTATTTATTTATTTATTTATTTATTTATTTAATATGCTGGAAGAAACACAGATGTCAGATGTTTCAGTGACTACTGTTTCATGTCTGAAACAATCTAATGCATGTGTGATAAAGGAATAACTGGAAAGCTCTGGATGTAAATTGAAAATGAAATAAATAATTTAGAAGAACAAATAATTCAATAAAAAATACTTTAAAAATATTAAAATCAGGGTGGCACGGTGGTGTAGTGGCTAGCGCTGTCGCCTCACAGCAAGAAGGTCCGGGTTCGAGCCCCGTGGCTGGCAAGGGCCTTTCTGTGCGGAGTTTGCATGTTCTCCCCGTGTCCGCGTGGGTTTCCTCCGGGTGCTCCGGTTTCCCCCACAGTCCAAAGACATGCAGGTTAGGTTAACTGGTGACTCTAAATTGACCGTAGGTGTGAATGTGAGTGTGAATGGTTGTCTGTGTCTATGTGTCAGCCCTGTGATGACCTGGCGACTTGTCCAGGGTGTACCCCGCCTTTCGCCCGTAGTCAGCTGGGATAGGCTCCAGCTTGCCTGCGACCCTGTAGAAGGATAAAGTGGCTAGAGATAATGAGATGAGATTATTATTATTATTATTATTATTATTATTATTATTATTATTATTATTATTTAATATACAAGAGAAAGGTTTAAAATGTAAGATGTCTTGGATTTTTTTTTCCTCCATGTCTGGAACTACGGCCTGCTTTAATTCAAAAGTTTTGGAGACTCCTGAATGAATTGGACAAGAAATAAATAAATGAGAATATACAGTATATACAGTGCTGAGCGTAAATGAGTGCACCCCCTTTGAAAAGTAACATTTTAAACAATATCTCATTGAACACAAACAATTTCCAAAATATTGAAAAGACAAAGTTTAATATAACATCTGTTTAACTTATAACGTGAAAGTAAGGTTAATAATATAAACTTAGATTACACATTTTTCAGTTTTACTCAAATTAGGGTGGTGCAAAAATGAGTACACCCCACAACAAAAACTACTACATCTAGTTCTTTGTATGGCCTCCATGATTTTTAATGACAGCACCAAGTCTTCTAGGCATGGAACGAACAAGTTGGCGACATTTTGCAACATCAATCTTTTTCCATTCTTCAACAACGACCTCTTTTAGTGACTGGATGCTGGATGGAGAGCGATGCTCAACTGGTCTCTTCAGAATTCCCCGTAGGTGTTCGATTGGGTTCAGATCAGGAGACGTACTTGGCCACTGAATCACTTTCACCCTGTTCTTCTTCAGAAATCCAACAGTGGCCTTAGATGTGTGTTTAGTCATGTTGGAAAAGTGCACGACGACCAAGGGCACGGAGTGATGGTAGCATCTTCTCTTTCAGTATAGAGCAATACGTCTGTGAATTCATGATGCCATCAATGAAATGCAGCTCCCCGACACCAGCAGCACTCATGCAGCCCCACATAAGGACACTGCCACCACCATGTTTCACTGTAGGCACCATTGTATTCCTCACCTTTGCGACGCCATAC
Source organism: Neoarius graeffei (assembly GCF_027579695.1). NCBI lineage: Eukaryota > Metazoa > Chordata > Actinopteri > Siluriformes > Ariidae > Neoarius > Neoarius graeffei. The sequence goes on along the minus strand of NC_083576.1, from coordinate 5,133,076 downwards.
AGTTTTGAAGCCATCAGTTCCAAAAACATTTATCTTGGTCTCATCCCTCCAGAGTATAGAGTCCCAGCAGTCTTCATCTTTGTCAGCATGGGCCCTGGCAAACTCTAGGCGGGCTTTTTTGTGCCTGGGCTTTAGGAGAGGCTTCTTTCGTGGACGGCATCCATGCATGCCATTCCTCTGCAGTGTACGCCGTATTGTGTCATGGGAAATAGTCACCCCAGTTTGGCTTTCTACTTCTTTAGATAACTGCAGTGAACTTGCATGCCGATTTTCTTCAACCCTTCTCATCAGAAGACGCTCCTGTCGAGGTGTTAACTTCCGTGGACGACCTGGACGTCTCTGTGAGATGGTTGCAGTTCCATCTTTCTTAAATTTTTGTACCACTTCTGCTACAGTATTCTGACTGATAAGTAAAGCTTTGCTGATCTTCTTGTAGCCTTCACCTTTGTGGTGTAAAGAAATTATTTTCTTTGGGGAATTCTGAAGAGACAAGTTGAGCATCACTCTCCATCCAGCATCCAGTCACTAAAAGAGGTCATTGTTGAAGAATGGAAAAAGATTGATGTTGCAAAATGTCGCCAACTTGTTCATTCCATGCCTAGAAGACTTGGTGCCGTCATTAAAAATCATGGAGGCCATACAAAGTACTAGATGTAGTAGTTTTTGTTGTGGGGTGTACTCATTTTTGCACCACCCTAATTTGAGTAAAACTGAAAAATGTGTAATCTAAGTTTATATTATTAACCTTACTTTCCCGTTATAAGTTAAACAGATGTTATATTAAACTTTGTCTTTTCAACATTTTGGAAATTGTTTGTGTTCATTGAGATATTGTTTAAAATGTTACTTTTCAAAGGGGGTGCACTCATTTACGCTGAGCACTATATATATATATATATATATATATATATATATATATATATATATATATATATATATATATGTGACCCCTCACCGAATCCAGGGACACATGTCGGCCGAAACGAATCCGAGATAATCGCAAAAGAAGCATTTTTTTTCGAAATTTGTGATTTTTGTTTTTTTCCATCATGTGCAAGTTGAGATCTTGAAGAATGCAATCAGTATTTCAGATAATAGATTGTTTTGTTGGAAAAGCATACATATTTTGTTGCAAATTGTCTCGTTTTTGTCAGGACTGTAGCCTGCTGGGGGGTGTGGGTAAATTACCATATGGGCCATTCACATGATGATTTAAGTCATTTGTTTTGTTTTGTTTTTTCCGCGAATCAGCTGTATGATCCGGGCTGAGCTCGTGGCTACTTAACCTGCATACAGGTGTGTGATTTCACTATGGAATGAGTTACTAAACAGAGCGCAGAGGAGCTGAAACACCGCGAAGCAAACAGACACTCGGTATTTACATCGGAGATCACCATTTCTAGCAAAAAAAAACACAACCTCGTTTTCCAGATTGAATGGAATACTTGAATGATCGGATGATACACGGACCGTTCTAGGACTACATTATTCCATCGGAGGCATTGGTGTGTGCAAGGCGCCGTTTCTCTTTCTGATGGGGTGAGTTTATTAATCTAAGGCTGTGTGGTTAGTTTTGCATGTAACGGAGAGTGTTGTGGTTTGGTTAAGCCTAGGTCACAACCGGACGTATGATTTTTTGGCCGTGTGATTTTTGGCGTTTCCCAAATTGCTGCATTTTTTTTTTTTTGTTCACGGAGAAAAACGCACGTTGGCCGTAAGTTTGTCTTGCAACCTGAAAAAAACGTAAGCGCCCGTGGAGTTTGTTTGACATGACAAAGAACCTCTGCGGCCGGTCTGTGGCTCGAAAATCAGCACGTCACACGCGCGCTCTCCGTGCGTTTCATGCGCGCTCTCCGTGTGTTTCTTGCGTTTTTTGCATGTAGACCGGCCGTAGGAGCGCGTACTGTACGGCCGGTTGTGACCGAGGCTTTACATGAAACTAGTGTTGTGTTAGTTGTGTTATCATCGTGCTATCTTTCTTTCTTACGGTGTGAGTAATTTTTCAACCACAAAACGTTAAAGTATACTTTAGGACTTATTTTTGTACTTTATAATTGTGTTGGGCATACTTTGCATGGAAGGAAAATTGACGTGGTGATCTTTGTTTACATGAAAGTAGCATCGTGCTAGCTCGTAGGGGGTAGGGCTTTCCTTAATGTCATGCAAATGAGCACCATTATGTGCCCGCCCTGCACCCAGAGTAGCTGAGATGGAAAACTTTGAGGGCGATTTTCTCCCTTTTCTGTTTTAAGAAGTATACACTTTCAAAAGGCCACACATTCTTCAAATATTGTCAGATCTCCACATGGAAGGCATCATTGGAAAGCTTAGAAACTGTACTTTCTGAATCTGTCAATAACTCAAAATGCCCCTGGGCCGACATGTGTCCCTGGATTCTGTGATCTGCCACATATATATATATATATATATATATATATATATATATATATATATATATATATATATATATAAATAATATAACAAATAATACATTAAACTACCATGATTAATGATCAAAGAATATTTAAAAAAATAATACTAATAGAAATGAGATTCAGAATGAGTTGTTATATATATCTTCATTGTGGCCATTCCCGTTCCCCTCTCATCATCCTGATAGCCGCACCCAGCCTCAAGCGCCTCGTTTCATTCTGGAATAGAGATCAGTGTGATTTCGCTTTCCTCCATTCCTGCGCTCTATTTTTTGCATGTACTTCCTGCAGCCTTTCCTCTCGTCCCCAACTGCAATATGACTTCAATCTGTGACCAATTTTCAGCTCCAAGTCCAATGCACAATTACGGCAGGCGCCTCTAAGTGAATTTGTGCAGAGAGGATCACAGCATGCATATGGAGGAGGTTTTAATACGAATCCTCGCTCTGACCTAAATTCAGAAATGCATCAGAGGGAAAAAAAAATTAAAATAAAATAAAATTCCCTCTGCCGGCGTTCAGCGCTTCCACCTCTGTCTGCATATTTGCATCAATTTCACAATTACTTCATAAACAGACATAAACTGTGTGCTGGTGAAAATAAATTAGAGCTGTATGTGTTTATATTTGTGTCACAGCATTTGGGAAGAAGGAGGAAAAAAACTCCCCAGGTCAAGGGGGGGGCGGGGGGTGTTCTAAATTGGTTATTGAGGAACACTTGAGGCGATTACTGAAACTGAAATCATTACATAAATTCCCATGTTTTTCACCCCAAAGATCTAATCACATTAAGCGGAGCCGTCTCTATTTCAGTCTCACACGTGGTAGGACGTTATTATATATCTCACAGAAAGATAGAGAGAGCGAGAGCATGTTTTTTTTTTCCCCTCAGATACTTTTAAATCAGGTCAGGTTAATTCGCATTTTTTAAGAAGTTACGAAGAAGTTAATAAACTGCTAATAGGAACACACATTTGGTGGCCATTTTTATCCAACCTGATTTAAAAGGGAGACTCAATCTAATCCAGACATCGTGCTGGGCAGTTTATTGTGTTGGGATTTACTGCAAACCCACAAAGTTCTCCTCAATAAGAAAAAATAAAATAAAAGTCTTCCTGAATGTGTTGTCTTTCCAGAGAACAAAAACAGGACGTATCTATCAGGGACACTATTTGAATCGAGGTCAGTTAAAACTGATTGAATAATTAAGCAATGAAAAGATGAAACACGTAAACGCTGAGTGCGTCCATTAAAGTCATGTGCATCACAGCGCTGTTGAATTCTAGATTCTGATTGGTCAGAAGGTCTGATTTTAATAACAGCAGCTACAAATCACACCTTTCATGCATTGGGTCCACACTTATGGACAGTCAATTTAAAGGAAAAGGCAACTTTTGTACAAAATCACCACAAATAGATAGATAAATATATAAAGTAATCGATCATGGAATTTATAGAGAAAGAACAGACCGCATGTCAGTATCTTTTATCTTTTAATAATATGGGCTTGCGCTGAGCTCAGCGAAGATGCGTTCCGCCATATTGATCTACTGCGTGACGTCATGCGACCCACCACTGAAAAGAACTCTTCAGTGCTTCATGGTAATAAGGTAAAAAACCAGTACAATCGCTTCTTCAAAGTTTCACCAAATGGTTTTATTTATGCAACTTAAAGCTCATAATACTGTATAACTTTGGTCGAGTAAAAACACGGAGCAAAAACATGGCTGAATCCTGAATGACTCCTATTTGAATTTGTCCTACCAAGCCTACTGCGCATGCGTGAAGCGGCTCGGCTCGGTTTTCCCTTTCGGGCGCTCTCGTTTTCTGTTAGAATTTGGTAAAGAAAAAAATAAATAAATATTATTTACCAGCTTACCGGGTCCATGAACATAAATCTGACAGCTGACAAGGTCGGGATATAAACGAATCGAATACAAGCCACCCGCCGGGACTCCGAATCACAGTGATCTGCTTGTAAACACTGTTTTCATGGGCCCAGTGACGTCACAGATCAGAGGGAGGCGCATTAACGAAAGATTCTGATTGGTTTATAGTTGCCCACAATCTCAAAATGGCTGCCTCCTCCAACTTCGACTCCTCTGTGTCAATTCATGATTTCAAAGTTAAAAATATTTTTTCATGTTCGATATATAATGGAAATAATTAACGGAATTGATTATGTATATGTTTTTCTCCTATTACACACCTGGTTTTGTACAAAAGTTGCCTTTTCCTTTAAGGTGTGTATATATATATATATATATATATATCTCATCTCATTATCTCTAGCCGCTTTATCCTTCTACAGGGTCACAGGCAAGCTGGATCCTATCCCAGCTGACTACGGGTGAAAGGCGGGGTACACCCTGGACAAGTCGCCAGGTCATCACAGGGCTGACACATAGACACAGACAACCATTCACACTCACATTCACACCTACGGTCAATTTAGAGTCACCAGTTAACCTAACCTGCATGTCTTTGGACTGTGGGGGAAACCGGAGCACCCGGAGGAAACCCACGCGGACACGGGGAGAACATGCAAACTCCGCACAGAAAGGCCCTCGCCAGCCCCGGGGCTTGAACCCAGGACCTTCTTGCTGTGAGGCGACAGCGCTAACCACTACACCACCGTGCCGCCCATATATATATATATATTAGCGTGCCAATAAAAAATGAAGTTATCTATTTCTCAAGTCTCACCCCCCATTTTTTTTTTTCCTTTGGGCTAAATATATCATGCTGTGAAATATTAGCTAAATTTATTAATGTTTAGAGGTGGCATAAACTCCCTGAAATCTGGAATTATTGTGTGATTTTGGCTAATGACTTGTTTCAAAAAAAAAAAAAACTTGGATAGCATGTAAGGAAATCATATGAAGCTACTAATTTGCAGAGATGAAAACTTTATTAAACAGTATTGAACACTTAAATACATAGAAGCAATAAAAGGACCAAACATCTTTTTTAAAGAGTACTCTTCTTCACTGTTGGATGCTGTTTTCGATGGTATTCGACAACTTGTAAAAGATACTGTTTTTGATCCTCATGAATGGTGATGCCATCATTGAACTGCTGAACACCTCTTTCAGCTGAATCACTGACAACTTTCAGTCCACCAATTAGTCTCTTTCCTTTCTGTTAATCTTCATCTTCTGGCCATTCCTCCGGGGCGTTTCCTAAGAAGCCTGTTGGAATGTGAAGGCTTGTGAACAAAGTGTGGGTGTGCTTTGTAATGAAGTTTGAGATGCTCAAGGTCTTGATATTTTCTAAATTGGTGTGAAATGTTAGATTAGTACTGTTGAATAGCTTTATTAAAAATAAGAACATAAATGTCCGAAAATTATACAACAGTAGGATTTTCAGAGGCTTTGTGCCACCTCTAAATATTGTTGCATCTTATTCTAAATTTATATTTCATTTTCTTGCTATTAAAGGAAAATAATTAGAGGGTGAGACTTTAAAAAAATGCAAAAATGAATTTTCCCCATTGTTATGATTGGCACCCTAATATATATATAATTTTTTTTTGAGGAAAATATGGTATAAGATGTAAAATCACCACCAAATTACTGCAATCTCCTCCAACTTGACTGTAAATGAATACAAGTGTTGCCAGGCAAAACAAACCTCTCCTGGTAGCACTGACAGTATGATGAATATGAAGGAAGATATCACGAAAAAAAAATCGGTCCCCTATGGGTCCATGTGGCTGCTGCTTATAAATAAAATAGTTTTCTGATCCCTTGTCCATCCAGTAACTATAGCGTATATATTTACTCTATGAGTCAGTAGACACAAAAATGAAGCGTAATCCAAAAATGAACAATTTAAAAATCACAGAAGTAAAATATACCAAGTGTCTGTACTTTATATTATTCTACTCTTCCCTCTTACAGTTTTCGAAACTGAAACCTCCGAACCGAGACTGATATACAGTACACACGCTGTCGCCACGACCCAAACTCTTATTTCCTGGAAATGGCCCGGCGCTAGAGCTCAGTGGTCTCAATACTCTTTTCGACAACTTCCTGTAACAACTCGGAAGTGCGTCACATCGACATCACACACGGGACCACTGGCCGAAGAAGGCGAGGAAAGGGGGACAACCTGGAGTATATTTTAAAATAGGAACACACTTTCTCTCTGTAATAAGCATAAACATGTCTGAAAGCGATTTCTTTCATCTTGTCCATTTATTTCAAAAAGTGAACTGAATTGTATATGTAACCAGCTCAAGTTTAGTCTGAAAGAAAAGGGCACATCTAACTTTTAGTGTATTTTCTCCTGCCTATCATTTTTGCCCAGTAGATGGCAGTGATGGCAGTACTGAGAAGGAGATTACGACTGGTTTTACTTGTATGAGAAGAAGAAAAATCGTGAACAGAACGTTACTGAGCTGAAAACGAATCCATGAGTAGGCACGCAAAAAGTATCTATTAAAAAGTTAAGAACAAGTTAAGAGACAGCTATCAAGCTTTACTACATTGGAGCATTCTGCAATCAAGCACTAAACATAGCACGGGTGGGAATTCAGATGAGAATATTTAGAAAATTACTTCCTTTTTCCCTGGTTGTTTTTTTTTTTGTATGCATTGAGCTGGACGATCCATTGGACGTACGTGTGGCCGCGGTGGTGGAGAGAGTTGAAGAGGAGCGTCTTGCCAGCAACACGAACCATCCCACCTCCCATTTCTACGTTTCAAGCTACAGATAAGCTGAGATCTCGCCACACTTTAAAAGCAAAAACATACTACCCGGGTAGATGAAGATTGGGCTGTTTATTTAGTTCTTTTTTTTTTATACAGAGCTCTGTGGTGGGGCGGCATGGTGGTGTAGTGGTTAGCACTGTCGCCTCACAGCAAGAAGGTCCTGGGTTCGAGCCCCGAGGCCGGCGAGGGCCTTTCTGTGTGGAGTTTGCATGTTCTCCCCGTGTCCGCGTGGGTTTCCTCCGGGTGCTCCGGTTTCCCCCACAGTCCAAAGACATGCAGGTTAGGTTAACTGGTGACTCTAAATTGAGCGTAGGTGTGAATGTGAGTGTGAATGGTTGTCTGTGTCTATGTGTCAGCCCTGTGATGACCTGGCGACTTGTCCAGGGTGTACCCTGCCTTTCGCCCGTAGTCAGCTGGGATAGGCTCCAGCTTGCCTGCGACCCTGTAGAACAGGATAAAGCGGCTACAGATAATGAGATGAGATGAGATTAATCTACTCCTCCTTGAAAAGTTCCTTACTAAAGGGCATTTGGTCATTGAGTTAACATTCTGTACTGAGTGCCACCTTACATATATGCTCACCAGCCATTTTAATCGGAACACATGTATGTGCATGCGCAGTGCGTGACTGTTACACTCTTACAGCATGATGACATAATGGCTAGCGCTTCTGTATGAAGCAGTGGCCACAAAAACCTTGACCTTGACCGGATGACCCCCAAAATGTTGATGGTTCTATTTGAGACCAATGCCCATCTGTCCTGAAAGTTTCATGAAGATTGGTCCAGCCGTTTTCCCGTAATATCATTAACAAATAAACAAAGAAACCCGACCGAAAACAATATCTCGCCCCCTGGTGGACTCCGTTCTGGGCAAGGTAATAAATGTCTGTGGATCTCGAAGCGATTTGTTGTCCTCATTCTTTACTAACTTTCTAGATAAAAGTAAAAAAAAAAAAAATCAACAATGAATCAAGAGTGCTCTGAGAGCACAATATCCCCCGCTAGCAACTCAGCCATAACGCTGGTAAAATGCGAGTGAATTGAACAAAATTGCAATATGCGTATTACCGATATATAACAAAGAATCCTGCCAAGTTTCATGAAATTCCTCCAAAAATTGTGAGAGGAGTTTATTTCAGAAGGTGAGTCCCCTTCCTGGGACGGACAGACGGATGGAAGGATGGACGGACATTGCTACGACTTAATCCCCCTTTGGGCCTTTCGGCCAGCAGGGGGTAACAATCAAAGTAACAAGAATCATCAGGAGATGACGTATCCCCCCCAGCCCCCACATGAAATCCCCCTCCAAATTTTCCTCAGCTGAATTGGTTGCCATGGAAATATGAAAAAAAAGTCAAAAGCCACAACTCTTCTCGTCACTTAACATAACTGTCAGGTTTCATGAAAAAAAAAATATCTAATAGCTTTTGAGTTATGATCTGGAAACTAAAATGTTTACAGACGGATGGACAGACAGACAGAGCTATAACTATATTATATTATATTATATTATATTATATTATATTATATTATATTATATTATATTATATTATATTATATTATATTATATTGAATGCCTTAGATGTTTAAAAAATGAGTTTGTTTTTTGTTTATTTGTTTGTTTGCATGACAATTTCCCTGTTCCAGCACGACAATGTTCCTGTGCACAAAGCAAGCTCCATGAAGACATGGTGTGTTCAGGTTGGAGTGGAAGAACTCAGGTGTCCTGCACAGAACATCCAGACTGAAGTCAACTCCACTGAACACCTGTGTGATGAACTGGAGCCTCGACATCCAGTGTGAACCCTTCAGCCACACCCCAAAATCTAGTGGAAATCCTTCCCAGAAGAGCAAAGTGGGGACTAAATCCCAAATGGAACGAGATGATGTTCAGCAAGAACAGGATGTGAGTGTGATGGTCAGGTGTCTGCATACTTTTGACCATCTACTTTAACACCAGAAACCGGTCTCCTGTTTTTCAACCCACCAACCAGCACTGCATTCCGCACGGGTTTATCAGGGGAAAGAAGCAGAGCGTTTAATGTATTTACGGGTGGGGAATTTTCTCATTTGCATATTCATAACATCTGGATTTCTTGATAATGATAAGTCTGGGTGTATTTTGTGTACTTTTATATCAACTGTTGAATGACATTTTTTGTCGATCTGCTATGGTGATCAATTTAGATTCCAAGCAGAAAAAAAAAAATCATACTAAATAACAAACTGAAAGAGGGTATTAAATTCTGGTCCTTAACTTGTTTTATTGTGTTTCAAGCATTTTTTTTAACGCATTGTTAAGTCATTTTCTAAAACAAGCTAAACAGCCAAAATAACTTGCTTATTAGTGCTGAAATCCATCATGTGCTGAGAATTTTTTTTTTTCATGCTGAGGCATCTGATGTAATTTATAATAATTATACATGATTAAGTAATATAATTTGTAAAACCCAAACAAAGGCTCACTGTACGACTCGTGGCTCTGGGCGTGATCAATGATTTGACCCGTATGAGACCCTTTTATTTATATTTATGCCTCTGAGGGCACCTTGAGCACAATCCGAGGCAATTGTTTCCCATAAAGCATCTAATTCTCCTTCTTTTCGTGTTTCTCAGCGGTAAATAGCAGGGCAGACGAACGCCTAGCTGATGAATTGGACTCTCACTGAGAATCTGCTTCCATCTGGACTCGTGACTGCTGAGGCAGCTAAACTCACACACCTATTTATAAAAGCCATAAATGCATATCACAGACTTAAATGCCCACATTAAACACCGATGTGTTTCGTGATAAGTATCGTATGTTTTCAAGAGGCTCAGGATGGAGCTTACCGAGCTACACGATCTTTTTATGTCTGAAATCCGAATGCAGGCACCACAGAAGGACGAGATTAATAAAACACAGCAAACTAGCATTTATTAATATCGACACGCAGATGCTGCAGAGATCCTTATAGTTTCTGCTCGACGGGTTTAATCAGATCAGACATGAAGAAGAAAGAGAAAAGTTTGAGATTTTTCTCCTGAGCTAAAGACAGCACTAATCTCGTCTCCTTCAGCAGGGATCGCAATAAAGTCCCATGGTCTGATTTATCAGCCTTATCGAAAAGATTTTAAAAAATACAGCTCCCAATATCAACTCGGACATTTCTTATTCTTTATTCTTTTTCTCTGGTTTGATACGGTGGGTATTATTATTATTATTATTATTATTATTATTATTATTATTATTATTATCCATGATAGCATTCATGGTAATGACTGTTACATTGTTAAAGTTGCATTATTAATGATTGCCACATTGTTCATGACTAACACAGTAAAGAGTTTGTTGCTGTCTAATTGTCACATGGTTAATGAGTGTTACACTTTTACTGAATGTTACTTTATCCCAACTGTTCCATTTTTTTTTTCTGAATTAATTGATGTTACATGCATAATAATTGTCACTTTGGCATTAACTGTTGCACTGTAGTGAGGGTTACATGGTAAATATTTGTTACATTTTAAAAAGTGTTACACTGTTAATCACTGCTACATTGTAGTCAGTGTTACACTGTTAATAATTGTTACATTTTAGCGTGTTTCATTGTTGATATTGCAAATGTTAGATTTTAGTCTTACATTGTTAATAATTATTTAATTTTAAAGTGTTACATTGCCGTGAGTGCTACAATGTTAATACAGTAAATGTTACACTGTAGTGAGTGTTACACTGTTAATATTTTTTTTTACATTTTAAAGTGTTACAGTGGAGCGAGTTTTACATTTTTAAAACAGGAATTGTTAGATTTTAAAGAGTTACATTGTAGTCAGTGGTACCTTTTGAATAACTGTTTAATTTTAAAGCGTTACAGTGGAGTGAGTGTTACATTTTTAATAATGTTTACATTTTAGTGTTACATTGTAGTGAGTTTTATACTGTTAATACAATAAATGTTAGGTTTGAAAGTGCTACATTGTTAATAATTGTTACATTGTAAAGTGTTACACTGGAGTGAGCGTTACATTGTTAATAATTGTTACATTTTAGTGTTACATTGGACTGAGTGTTGCATTGTTTAAATTTTAAACAGTTACACTGTAGTGGGTGTTAAATTTTTAATAACTGTTTAATTTTAAAGTGTTACAGCGTAGTCAGTGTTACAATGTTAGTACAGTAAATGTTAGATTTTAAAGTATGTTGTTAATATTTTTTTCGCATTTTAAAGCATTCCATTGTGGTGAGTGTTGCATTCTTAATAATCGTTACATTGTAAAGTGTTACACTGGAGTGAGCATTACATTGTTAATAATTGTTACATTTTAGTGTTACATTGGACTGAGTGTTGCATTGTTTAAATTTTAATCAGTTACACTGTAGTGGGTGTTACCGTAAATTTTTAATAACTGTTTAATTTTAAAGTGTTACAATGTAGTCAGTGTTATAACGTTAGTACAGTAAATGTTAGATTTTCAAGTATGTTGTTATTATTTTTTTTTTTTTGCATTTTAAAGCATTCCATTGAAGTGAGTGTTGCATTCTTAATAATTGTTACATCTGAAAGTGTGACATTGCTATGCCTCTGCCACTTGGCTTTATAGGGTTTATGTTTTCAGATTGTCCAGCTGTTCAGCCGTGTGTCCATTCAAGATCCTCATTAGTGCAAGGGGATGAGTGTTTGTACAATTTATATGGAAGTATCATTTTACCAGCAGATGAACCAACTAGATTTCGGGATTGATCCAAAAAGGGGTCGATGTCACAGTGAGGTCAAATATCTGATATAGTTTCTCATCAGTAGCTTCCTTCATGTTGTCTTTCAAGAATATTTTAAAGTATACAGTACATTATATGGCCAAAACCAAATTCATTCCACAATTAGTCTGTCTTTGTTGTTATAATAAGCTCCACTCTTCTGGGAAGGCTTTTCACTAGATTTTAGGGCGTGGCTGTGAGGATTCTTGTTTAATCAGCGATAAGCGCATTCGTGAGATCAGGTGCTGATGTTGGGTGAGAAGGTCTGGGGTGCAATCAGTGTTCCAGCTCATCACACAGGTGTTCAGTGGAATTGACTTCAGTCAGGGTGTTCTGTACAGGACGCTTGAGTTCTTCCACTCCAACCTGAACATGTCATGTCTTCATGGAGATCACTTTGTGCACAGGGGCATTGTCATGCTGGAACAGGTTTGGACTCAGTTTCAGCGAAGGGACATTTGAATTCTACGGTACACAAAGACATCTTATACAATTGTGTGCCTCCAGTTTTGTGGTAACCATTTGGAAAAGAACCACATACCATATGAGTGTGATGGTCAGTTGTCCACAAACCTCTGGCCATATCATAGATTTGAGGAATACTTACAGTATTTGGAATAAGAAAGACCAAGCTTGTTCATCTGCTTCTTAATATCTGTTAATTGTTCCTTTAGATTTTCACTCAAGATGTTTTTCACTTTCACATCACTGTCATTTTGGAGAATGAGGTTTGGATTTATTTATTCTTACTGAAACTTTTACCGAAGCCATATTCTGTTTTTACCTGCTAGAATTTCTCGAAATCAAATGTTAGTGAGTCGGCCACCCCGAGGCTTCGGCGACCTGCTCGAACAATGTGAGAAACGCCTCGGGGTCGTCCTGCGGGCCCATCTTGGTCACGGTGAGGGGAGACGGGCCCGCGGCCGGGGCGCTGGTGGACTCCGCCGACGCGAGGAGATGCCGGAACGCCTCGCGATCTTCCTGCTGGGCCAGCACCAGGGCTTCGAAGCACCGCTCTTGCTCCTTTCGGAGCGTGACGAGCGCCTGGTGCTGGCTTTGCTGAGCCGTGGTGAGGGCGTGGACCAGGTCCGCGAACGGGGAGGATTCCATGGGGCTGCGAGGTTGGTGCTCCACCTTGTCCCGGGTTTTGGCACCACTGTAGAGCTCTCTGAAGTGTGGGTGGAGCACAGAGGACGGCAGGACAACGCTTCAGATGCAAATAGGCTTTTTATTGCCAGACTTTTCAGTATAACCGCCAGTTTTAATCTGATAGCGAAACACACACTGTGTTCATGTCCCGGGATGAGCTCTTCTCTGCCTCCTTAAATAGGGCGCGGTGACTGGGAAAACACACAACACACAGGTTAATTACCGTCAGGTGTAATGATTCTGCCACTCACCTTCCCTGGCTCCGCCCTCCTGTCACAGACCGGCGCTTGACCACGCCCCCGCTGCCACACACATGTTTTAAGTGTTTCTATGTATCAATCATCAATTGTACAAAATGATTTTCATACATTTATGTATTTGTCATATCTTTCTTTGTCACATGAAGTGTTGTCTTGATAACACATGTGGCACATAATTTTAGCAAATGGATGACAGAAGATTAATTGAAAGATTTATGCCACAGAGCTGCCTTTAACTAATAATTATCACTTATTACTGACGATTGTACGTTTACTAAACAATACAATACAAAGCTCAATACTCCAAGCCTATAACATACTGAATCTCAAGTTAAAATCAACCGCAATAAAAGGAAAATGATGAAAACTGGAATATCAAGGGGTCTACTGTATCAGAAGGCCCACTGCATTTCGCGAGACCGCAAGCTGTCAAGTTGCTAGAATTCAATCTTTCTAGCTATACTTTCACCCCCTACAGCTATCAGTATTACACATAATCATAGATTCATCACACAGCATTCTAATTCAAGTGAAAATGGTCTTTAAAAATACACACAAGTAGTGATTTAGTCAGAGAAACCAACCAAAACAAGTCTTCAAGTCGCCGGTCTTCATTCTCGTCTTCGTTTCTGTCGTCGTCAGAACTGTCCTCATTTTCTTCTGAAGATGAGCGCTCAGGTTCAAATCTGTAATGCTGGATACCACCAGGACATTCAGCTGTCAAAATCTCTACTTGTGGGCCATTTTCTTCTTCTGTATCCGTAAAATCAAAGCTAATTTCCTCAGCATCGCTCCTATTTTCCGGTGCGTCCGCCATTGCAACTGCACCGAGTGGTTACTGGTATGACGTCACGCAGCTGTTCCATTGACTGAGAGGGGGCGCTGCGAATGCGGGAAATTTCAATGGGCATGACCAAATAAGGACCGATTACAACCGCGGGAAGCTTTTGAAAAATCGACGGTCAATTTATTTCGAATCTCGAAAGCATTCTGGTGCAGAATAATGCGACTTTTATCACCACTGCGTGACGCCTTTAAATGATACATTTTCTCAGTTTAAACATTTGATATGTCATCTATGTTCTATTCTGAATAAAATATGGAATTTTGAAACTTCCACATCATTGCATTCCGTTTTTATTTACAATTTGTACTTTGTCCCAACTTTTTTGGAATCGGGGTTGTAGATAGGGTTTCTTCAGGGGGATTGAGGAGAAAATTGTGGTCATGGTAAAAATAGATAAATAAATAAATACTTGGTTGTTTTCAAGCTGATTAGCATTTTGTTGAACATTCCATCCATCCATCCAGCCATTATCTGTAGCTGCTTATCCTGTCCTACAGGGTCGCAGGCAAGCTGGAGCCTATCCCAGCTGACTATGGGCGAAAGGCGGGGTACACCCTGGACAAATCGCCAGGTCATCACAGGGCTGACACATAGACACAGACAACCATTCACACTCACATTCACACCTACGCTCAATTTAGAGTCACCAGTTAACCTAACCTGCATGTCTTTGGACTGTGGGGGAAACCGGAGTACCCGGAGGAAACCCACGAGGACACGGGGAGAACATGCAAACTCCACACAGAAAGGCCCTCGCCGGCCGCAAACCCAGAACCTTCTTGCTGTGAGGCAACAGTGCTAACCACTACACCACCGTGCCACCCCAGTTTGTCAGACACACCAAGACAATTTCAAGTTTAAACTAAGCGGGGGGGGGGGGGAACTGTCAGAATTTCTCTCTGAGCCACTTACAGATCCCATTGTCACACACTGTCCCGCTGTATTAGCTCCTTTATGAATCACAGCACAATCACCTACGATTTAATTAGCCCACCACTTTTTGTTTTAGAATGCAGTGCATTTCTAATCGGGTATAATTACCAAAACACATCAGAACTCTCATTGCTGCCTGTTGAGGAGCGACATTATCACCCCAGAGCATCACACTCAAACACGGCAGCTTTAACTGGAGCTTGATGCCATGGAATGCAAAGTATGCATTTAAGGATCTGTCTGGTTTCTGAAGTTTTGGAAGGATGATTGGCTTTAGACTGGAGGGAAATCCTGGAGAACATCACGTCATCTAGATAGCAGACAACTTTGGCCCAAAACAATTGAGTTCAGGGATAAGGGGTGAGGCCGGCAATGGAAATGCAGTTTGGACTGTATTTGGAATTATCCAAATTTACCCAAGCATCTCAATTCCAATTATACTGGAACAAAAGCGGCTCAACTGTAAGAAGTTCTGGCTGTATGGAGCTGAGTTATGGGCTCATCAGGATGGAATTCTAGCAGCCAGACTGGATCATCCTCGTCCTCCCACGGCAGTGTTTGGGATATATTATTAAACTCATAATTTACGGGCCAGCGCTTAGCCATCAGTCATTTACTCGTCCAGATGTTCAGCATGCTCAGCATGGTTGATGTTTAAGGTCAAGAAACATGGCTGAGTTCTTATTTAGCAATTTATCAATCTCACAGCACTAACATTAGGAGAAACATCTTCAAAATGGACATGCTTTTAAATTCATACTTGACCATATCCATCCATCCATCCATCCATCCATCCATCTGTAGCCGCTTATCCTGTTCTCCAGGGTCGCAGCTTGACCATATACAGTTGGGCGAATTGTTTAATTCTATAAGTCCAGTCCAGGAAAAAAAAAATAGCTCTGGCCATAGCTGAAGCTGTTTGGAAGCATCAGATATTCTGGGAGGCTAAACAGTCTGCCATCGGCTAATAAGCGGTCATGTCCGCTCTGGGTCTCCTCTCCAGATGTTGTCTTTTTTTTTATCTCAGATTCCTGGGTCTGAGCTTTGTGGGTCTGAGCCTCTGGCACTGAGGCAAACCTGTGGGACTGAGCATCAGCCATTTTGGCTCTAGGGCAATAGGACGGATGTGCAAGCCAGAATCATTGGTCATGTTGGTGCTTTTGGCTGGGCTGCCCATGAGATTGGACTCGCTTGGCTCTTGGGCAGCCCAGTGGGTGTTTAGTCAGCCATGTTGGATCCAAAGTGAGCTCTTTAAGGCCAGCTGCAGTGATTTGCTGGGAGCAGCCTGGGGGAATTATTAATATGGCATGACACAGATGACCAGTCTGGAGAAATAGCCTTCTGGAGGACTGGACACAATTACAGAGTCGGAACTCAGTCTTATTTTGTCACCACCACTGAGGAGTTCTTACGAGTTCTCGTCCATCAACTGTTCAGAAAGAGTACAAATATGTACATATGTAGAGTTTAAAATGAGAATGTAAAAGTTAAAAAACAGTTTTTTTCTGTATATTTTTCTTAGTAACATGAAAAGCTAAATTCTTTTCTTAGCAAAAAAAAAGATAAGCTGCTGAATGAATGACTGCTCATAGTTAATGCTATGTTCCTGTTATCACTTACATTAAAGCAGCTGTAAAGTGATAAAGCACTTGAGGACATGCAGCTTGGAAAATAATCAACTTTTGGGTGTAAAGTAACAGTAACTTTGCTTTATCGCACCATTCCGTCACTGAATATTTTCTTATCAAACTGTGTTATATGAGAAAAAGAGTTTAACAAAGAATATAACAAAATATATAACTTAAAAGATATCAGAGGAAGGTGTGTGACTGTTAATGAAGGTGTGTGTGTGTGGAGAAAACTATTGAGGAATCCTTTCATGTGGCTAGCAAGGATAATCAGCAGTTGGAAAAATGAGAGAGTGAGAAAAAGAGAAGTCTTTTGTTGGGATTTTGTTGCGTCCTCGCAGCCGGCTGCTTCCTGTCTCTTCATTACCGTTCAGCTCAGGCGAGGCCGGTATGCCATATGCGACTTCAATTATTCCTGCATAAAAAGCTCAATAAGGCAGTCAGATCGATATGTGAAAAAGGGTTGTTGATGCTTCAGATTTTCTTTTCTTCTTTTTTTTCAGATGTGAATATGAAGGCTGTAGTTGTTGCTGAGGCGAGAGGGATTCCAATGAGCTAAAGAATTTGAGTTTCAAGACCTTCATGCATTCAGAGATGCGTCATTTATTCACCAGGGCTGTAACAAGCTCAGGTTATTACTGCTCAGAAATAACCTGATAGTGACACCTATTCACCAACACTAAGTAGTATGAGGTTGTATGGAGAAACACTTAACTAAAGGTTTCAAATGAAAAACAAAAACCAAAAACACCAACAAAATTGATTTATGCTCTAAACCAGGGGTCACCAAACTTTTTTTCTCTGGCGGCCACATTGTCGTTCCTGACTGTGATGGGGGGCCGGGGTCGGGTCAGCTATAACATAGAATTGTATGACCCAGACAAATATGACCACCAGCAGGCCTCATTGTGTAGCAGAGATTACTAGCCTGGCACAGCCATCCCCACTACTATATCCCCACTACTATATCCCCCACTACTATACCCCCCACTACTATATCCCCACTACTATATCCCCACTACTATATCCACACTACTATATCCCCACTACTATATCCCCACTACTATATCCACACTACTATATCCCC
Source organism: Neoarius graeffei (assembly GCF_027579695.1). Classification (NCBI taxonomy): domain Eukaryota; kingdom Metazoa; phylum Chordata; class Actinopteri; order Siluriformes; family Ariidae; genus Neoarius; species Neoarius graeffei. Next base: position 5,115,286 of record NC_083576.1, on the reverse strand, counting down.
CACTACTATACCCCCCACTACTATATCCACACTACTATATCCCCACTACTATATCCCCACTACTATATCCACACTACTATATCCCCACTACTATATCCCCACTACTATATCCCCACTACTATACCCCCCACTACTATATCCCCACTACTATATCCCCACTACTATATCCCCACTACTATATCCCCACTACTATATCCCCACTACTATATCCACACTACTATATCCACACTACTATATCCACACTACTATATCCCCACTACTATATCCCCACTACTATACCCCCCACTACTATATCCCCACTACTATATCCCCACTACTATACCCCCCACTACTATATCCACACTACTATATCCCCACTACTATATCCCCACTACTATATGCACACTACTATATCCCCACTACTATATCCCCACTACTATACCCCCCACTACTATATCCCCACTACTATATCCCCACTACTATATCCACACTACTATATCCACACTACTATATCCCCACTACTATATCCCCACTACTATACCCCCCACTACTATATCCCCACTACTATATCCCCACTACTATACCCCCCACTACTATATCCACACTACTATATCCCCACTACTATATCCCCACTACTATATCCACACTACTATATCCACACTACTATACCCCCCACTACTATATCCCCACTACTATATCCACACTACTATACCCCCCACTACTACATCCACACTACTATATCCCCACTACTATATCCCCACTACTATACCCCCCACTACTATATCCACACTACTATATCCCCACTACTATATCCCCACTACTATATCCGCACTACTATATCCCCACTACTATATCCCCACTACTATACCCCCCACTACTATATCCCCACTACTATATCCCCACTACTATATCCGCACTACTATATCCCCACTACTATATCCCCACTACTATACCCCCCACTACTATATCCACACTACTATACCCCCCACTACTATATCCCCACTACTATACCCCCCACTACTATATCCGCACTACTATATCCCCACTACTATATCCACACTACTATACCCCCCACTACTATATCCCCACTACTATATCCCCACTACTATATCCGCACTACTATATCCCCACTACTATATCCCCACTACTATACCCCCCACTACTATATCCCCACTACTATACCCCCCACTACTATATCCCCACTACTATATCCCCACTACTATATCCGCACTACTATATCCCCACTACTATATCCCCACTACTATACCCCCCACTACTATATCCACACTACTATACCCCCCACTACTATATCCCCACTACTATATCCCCACTACTATATCCGCACTACTATATCCCCACTACTATATCCATACTACTATATCCACACTACTATATCCCCACTACTATACCCCCCACTACTATATCCCCACTACTATACCCCCCACTACTATATCCCCACTACTATATCCCCACTACTATATCCACACTACTATATCCACACTACTATATCCCCACTACTATATCCACACTACTATATCAACACCTGATTCCTGGCACATATGTTTACTAGTGGTTTGCAAAAGTAGTAATTGAGTCTTCACAATTTGTTTTAATTTGAAATACCACAGATATTCCATTTATTTATTTTCTAATAAAAATAACATCAAAGCTGTCAAGGTAAGGATCATCTGCCTAGTTGGGTGACTGACACTGGCAAAGGTGAGTGGAAAATTATAAATTGTAGGTTGGCCTGTTGATATTATTAATAATATTAATAATAATTGTGTGCAGCACTTAAAGGTCAAATAAATAGGCCTATAAAATAAATACATTTTTAAAAAACAGTGAAATTATAATAATATGAGCAATAGATCAATATATCACAGCAGTTGTGCTGTGTCCTGCACGTCATTGCTCTCATCCATGGCCAAAGTAAAAGACTCGAATTCTGACGCTTTCTCATTCAGCTGGTCATACACGTCGTCCCCCAAATCTTCGGTTCGCCTGATCATAGCAGGTATGGAGAGACTCACCGCGTTGAGCACATCCTTCTTGTCGGGACACACCTCCTCGGCCACAGCAAGCATGCATACTTTAACAAAGTCCCCATCAATAAACAGCTTTCCATGGGTAGCTAGTAGGTGAGCTACCTTATAGCTAGCTCGGACAGCAGCCTGGTTGATCTGGGTTTGGTGAAGGAATACATTCTGTTGTGCAGCCAGTCCGCATTTCATCCTCCGAATCCTGTCTTCTCTTGTTTGCCCTTGCAAACTAGCATAATCTTTGTGACGGGTTTCGTAGTGATGACACAGATTATATTCTTTGAAAACCGGCACACTTTCTTTACATACAAGACAAACTGCACGGTCCTTACACTGAACGAAAAAATAATCGGTGGTCCACTGTTCTTTAAAAACTCTGCACTCTCTGTCAGCTTTTCGCTGACCGCTAGCCATTTTGCTGTCCTGAACACTGACAGTTCTCTGCGCGTGCACTGCCTGTCACTGCTTGATCGCAAGCATATGAAGAAAATTCGGAAAATATGAATAGTTCATTTTATAACTAAATATCAATTTTAATTGATAAAATCAACAAAATACAAGATGCAGACATGTTATTATTTGCCAAAAAGCAATTTAAAAAAATAGGCCATGACCACTTTTGGGGATTGCCTCATAGGGCCAGTTCAAGTGGTGGGGGGCAGAGGGGCTGGGGGGCCGGTCAAAGGGGGGTGGCAGGCCGGAGTCGGCCCGCGGGCCGTAGTTTGATGACCCCTGCTATAAACTGCTTAACTATATAGAAATCAAACTTAACCAGGTAAAGGCTCGGTGTCTAGACGTTATCAGACATTATTCTATCCACATTCACTGGATATGAGCAATTGTGCACTCTGATTGGCTACTCTACTACGAGGATATCAGCGCATATACTGTGAGTAAAGAAAATCAAAATGGCGGTGTGTGCTGTTGAACCAACTGAGGACGAAATAAAAAGTCTACTCGAAAACAAAACACCAAAAACTACAACAAAAAAGCAACAAAATATGGAATAAAAGTATTTGATGGGAAGAACTTTTTTTTATTTTCAAGAATTATTATTATTATTATTATTATCACATTTTTCACAAATTGCTCCTGTCATTTTGCCCGTTTGTTTACATTCTAAGTGGAAATGTTTTTGTCTGACATTTTGTATAAAGTTTTTAGTGATTGAATTTGCAAAATAAATAAATAAATAAATAAATAAATAAAGATTTGTTTCTCAAAATCCAGTGAATGTGGATAGAATAAAACTGTTATTCCATTCAATCTCGCCGTACATGGATTATAGACAACTCGGTGCTACGCGCTTCGTCGGCTATCAGATCATGTACGACTCGATTTTGTGGAATAACTGTTAATTAGACTGTACACTCATGCCCCACTTTGTTAGATATTAGGAAAACCCCGACATCCACCTGCTGTTTTCTGCAGTTCTCTAATCAGTCGATCTCTTGACAGCAGCACAATACATAAAATCATCCAGATATAAATCAAGAGCTTCAGTTAATGTTCACAATGTTCAAACATCAGAACGGGAAAAATCGTGATCTCACAGTGAAGTGTGACTTTCTTTCTTTCTTTCACTGCGGTATGGGTGTTGGTTTGAGCCAGATGAGTATTTTTGGTTTGAGTATTTCAGAAACTGCTGATCTCCTCCTGGGGTTTTCACACACAACAGTCTCTAGAGTTTACACAGAATGGTGCGGAAAACATTCATTGAGTGAGTGAGCGACAGTTCTATGGGTTGAAACAAATGCCTTGTTGAAAAGAGAGATCAGAGGAAAATGGACAGATTTGAGGTGCTTCGACCTTTTTTTTTCCCCCAGGAAGGATATAGTCACTCATATAATCACTCTTTACAACTGCGGTGAGCAGAAAAGCATCTCAGCATACATCAAAAAGAGAAGAACACATTGGGTTCCACTCCTGCAGCCAAGCACATCGATCTTAGAATCAACAACAAGTCCTTATTAAAGTGGCCAGTGAGTGTATATTGCTTTGGAATCCTGCATTCTGATTGGTCAGAAGGTGTGGATTAATTTTCCATAACATCAGCTTCAAATCAGAGGTTTACGAGATGCACTTGGGTGAATAGATTATTGTTAACATAGTAACAAGACGTTTATTTAACATTGATGGAAGGAGTCTCCAGCGTCAGCACTTTGTAACAGTCTCAGGTAAAGCTATAAGTTTTATAACATCTTCAGGACAGAGAATATTACGCTTTGTGGTTTCTCAGGAAAATGACAGCGATGATTTTGTTGTTGTTGTTTCTTTTTTGTCTAATTAACTTTACAAGTGAGAAAAAACAGAATGGCTGAAGCAGAGAAAATTTGTTTCATGACATGAAATGTAACTATACATGAATAAACAGTGTAATGTGATATTCATCTACAAATCACTGGATTGTAAAAGAAATAAAACTTCACCATCAAACACATGATTAAGACTTATTCCACGAAACTGTGTCGTACATGAGCTGAGGCGCGTAGCACCGAGACTGAGTGGAATGTTCTGTTCGGTTCAGTCCCATAACCGCATTGCGGTCGTACGGAGGCATGAGAGATGCTGACATAGTCACTCATCTCTCATGTCTTTTCTCTGGGCTTGGATTGCTTGGTGGCGCCCATCTCCTCTCCAAGCACATTCACACCTACGGTCAATTTAGACCCACCAATTATCCGAACCTGCGTGTCTTTGGACTGTGGGGGAAACCGGAGCACCCGGAGGAAACCCACGAGGACACGGGGAGAACATGCAAACTCCACACAGAAAGGCCCTCGCCAGCTGCAAACCCAGAACCTTCTTGCTGTGAGGCAACAGTGCTAACCACTACACCACCATGCCGCCCCAGTTTGTCAGACACACCAAGACAATTTCAAGTTTAAACTAAGCGGGGGGGGGAACTGTCAGAATTTCTCTCTGAGCCACTTACAGATCCCATTGTCACACACTGTCCCGCTGTATTAGCTCCTTTATGAATCACAGCACAATCACCTACGATTTAATTAGCCCACCACTTTTTGTTTTAGAATGCAGTGCATTTCTAATCTGGTATAATTACCAAAACACATCAGAACTCTCATTGCTGCCTGTTGAGGAGCGACATTATCACCCCAGAGCATCACACTCAAACACGGCAGCTTTAACTGGAGCTTGATGCCAAGGAATGCAAAGTATGAATTTAAGGATCTGTTTGGTTTCTGAAGTTTTGGAAGGATGATTGGCTTTAGACTGGAGGGAAATCCTGGAGAACATCACGTCATCTAGATAGCAGACAACTTTGGGCCAAAACAATTGAGTTCAGGGATAAGGGGTGAGGCCGGCAATGGAAATGCAGTTTGGACTGTATTTGGAATTATCCAAATTTACCCAAGCATCTCAATTCCAATTATACTGGAACAAAAGCGGCTCAACTGTAAGAAGTTCTGGCTGTATGGAGCTGAGTTATGGGCTCATCAGGATGGAATTCTAGCAGCCAGACTGGATCATCCTCGTCCTCCCACGGCAGTGTTTGGGATATATTATTAAACTCATAATTTACATTCACACCTACGGTCAATTTAGACCCACCAATTATCCGAACCTGCGTGTCTTTGGACTGTGGGGGAAACCAGAGCACCCGGAGGAAACCCATGCGGACACGGGGAGAACATGCAAACTCCGCACAGAAAGCTCAGACCCAGAACCTTCTTGCTGTGAGGTGACAGTGCTAACCACAACACCACCATACTGAAAACGTGAATATTAAATAATATTGGCTGGCTTTTTTCGTGGTGCATCAGATATATTCCATTCAGCTAGCATGCTATTGAACGGGTCAAAGATGAGCTAGCGCAGAAGTTTTACATCTCCAGCGTGTCTCTTTTCCAGTTTTTCCATATATTTAATGCAGAAGATTAAATGCGTGAAGAATATCCAGGGAAGTTTTGGTAGCCTTTCGGGTGTTCAGCGCGTCATCTCTTTTAAAATATCTCTCCAACTTTTAATCCCCTACTTTAAATCTTCCACTTTAAATGAAGCAAACCTTGCAGCCATAGTTGTGTAGAAACTGTCACAGTCACTTGTTGGTGTAGAAGTTTTACATCTCTGAAATGTTTCTTTTCCAGGGAACATGAAGTAAGAGGTGCTGATACTTATGGCTTAAATGATGTTTGAATTCACCCAGTATCAAGTCTAATACATTATAAATAACTGGCAGGTTAATGAAAAATATAAAGGGATTAAAATGCTGTTTGGTCTCCTGCACCAGTCAGAGCAGATACTGGAGAAACTGGAGTACATACAGTACTGTGGAAAACTCTTCGGCACACTATTTTATATATATATATATATACACCGTATATACACATTATCAATTCCACAGACTTCTACATTATCGATTCCAAACATTACAAGAACATTTTAGAGTTCCAAACCAGTGTTTTTTTCCAGCAAAAAATTAAGTGTTACAGAAAGAAAAAAATGTCTGAACAGCATATTACAGTGGTGTTCGAAAGTTTGTGAACCCTTTAGAATTTTCTATATTTCTGCATAAATATGACCTAAAACTTCATCAGATTTTCACACAAGTCCTAAAAGTAGATAAAGAGAACCTAGTTAAACAAATGAGACAAAAATAGTATACTTGGTCATTTATTTATTGAGGAAAATGATCCAATATTACAGAGTGGCAAAAGTATGTGAACCTTTGCTTTCAGTATCTGGTGTGACCCCCTTGTGCAGCAATAACTAAATTTTTCTGTTAACTGTTGATCAGTCCTGCACACCGGCTTGGAGGAATTTTAGCCCGTTCCTCCGTACAGAACAGCTTCAACTCTGGGATGTTGGTGGGTTTCCTCACATGAACTGCTCGCTTCAGGTCCTTCCACAACATTTCGATTGGATTAAGGTCAGGACTTTGACTTGGCCATTCCAAAACATTCACTTTATTCTTCTTTAACCATTCTTTGGTAGAACGACTTGTGTGCTTAGGATCGTTGTCTTGCTGCATGACCCACCTTCTCTTGAGATTCAGTTCATGGACAGATGTCCTGACATTTTGTTTTAGAATTCGCTGGTATAATTCAGAATTCATTGTTCCATCAATTATGGCAAGCTGCCCTGGCCCAGATGCAGCAAACAGGCCCAAACCATGATACTACCACCACCATGTTTCACAGATGGGATAAGGTTCTTATGCTGGAATGCAGTGGTTTCCTTTCTCCAAACATAACACTTCTTATTGAAACCAAAAATTTCTGTTTTGGTCTTATCCATCCACAAAACATTTTCCAATAGCCTTCTGGCTTGTCCACGTGATCTTTAGCAAACTGCAGACAAGCAGCAATGTTCTTTTTGGAGAGCAGTGGCTTTCTCCTTGCAACCCTGCCATGTACACCATTGTTGTTCAGTGTTCTCCTGATGGTGGACTCATGAACATTAGCCAATGTGAGAGAGGCCTTCAGTTGCTTAGAAGTTACCCTGGGGTCCTTTGTGACCTCACTGACTATTACATGCCTGGCTCTTGGAGTGATCTTTGTTGATCACCCACTCCTGGGGAGGGTAACAATGGTCTTGAATTTCCTCCATTTGTACACAATCTGTCTGACTGTGGATTGGTGGAGTCCAAACTCTTTAGAGATGGTTTTGTAACCTTTTCCAGCCGGATGAGCATCAACAACGCTTTTTCTGAGGTCCTCAGAAATCTCCTTTGTTCGTGCCATGATACACTTCCACAAACATGTGTTGTGAAGATCAGACTTTGATAGATCCCTGTTCTTTAAATAAAACAGGGTGCCCACTCACACCTGATTGTCATCCCATTGATTGAAAACACCTGACTCTAATTTCACCTTCAAATTAACTGCTAATCTTAGAGGTTCATATACTTTTGCCACTCACAGATATGTAATATTGGATCATTTTCCTCAATAAATAAATGACCAAGTATAAAATTTTTTGTCTCGTTTGTTTAACTGGGTTCTCTTTATCTACTTTTAGGACTTGTGTGAAAATCTGATGATGTTTTAGGTCATATTTATGCAGCAATATAGAAAATTCTAAAGGGTTCACAAACTTTCAAGCACCACTGTACATTTTGGCTGGGTTTTGGTGTAAAATGAAGACGTGAGTGTGACAGTCAAAGTGTCCAGAAGAACTGTGGCTGGTTCTGTAAGATGCTCAGGAAAACCTACAGATCATTTCCGTATAAAACTGCACTCACTGGACCTGAGAATACTGTTTTTTTTTTATTTTTTATTTTAAAGCAAAGGGAATTTCATCTCACACCAAATACTGACTTTTTTGTTACATTTATTACGGCTTACAGTTTCCTGTTTATAGTATTTTTTTTCATCTTGAAACATTTCATTTCATTATTTTTAAGCCATTTTTGGTCTCCAGCATTTCTTTCCATGTGCCTAAGACTTTTGCACAGTTGTACTGTATGTCTGTGACAAACAAAAGCTTAAAAAATAATGTTCTACATCTTCACTGAAGCAGCTAACAAACCTGTTGGCTCCCTTAAAACCTGTTACGTCTGACCATTCCTGCTTCTACATTATGAAATATCGCAAAGGTTCCACACATGAACAAGTACAAAAAGAAGTGTGGGCTGTAATTGGGTGAAGCAGTGACACATAGATAACATTTACACCAACACACACCTGTTCTTACACAAGAGTCTCGATTCTCCCATTAACATCCCTCTTAGCAGAGATGTGACACTTCAACCCAGACCATCTGCTGAGAATTTTATCACAATACAACTGTTATAGTTATTGTAAAACCTTTATCTTTATCTCTGTAATGTATCTACGATGTCGTTCTCCACATGTGTAGATCCAACCAACAACCAAGAGCCATTTATTTGTATTATATAGACACGAGTGCTTTACTGGGAAATACGCCACTCGTATTTTTCATCCGAGCTCCATCCAGGACATGAAGAACTGAAACCATGACATAAATCTCTATATGGCACTCGTGAGGAATCAATGAGTGAGTTGTTTTGATAAATTTGGGTGCTTTTTGTTTGTGAATGTGTCGATATAATAAAAAGAAAAATCACACGTTGGATTGAAGATATGAAGTTTATCTTCTCATGTTGAAAAACTCAGATTTTTCAGACGAAATATCTCACGGATCTGAGTGACAAATTTAAATAAGTTTGGCTGTTTTTTTTTTTTTGTCATGGTACAGTGGTGCTTGAAAGTTTGTGAACCATTTAGAATTTTCTAAGGAAAATGATCCAATATTACATATCTGTGAGTGGCAAAAGTATGTGAACCTCTAGGATTAGCAGTTAATTTGAAGGTGAAATTAGAGTCAGGTGTTTCCAATCAATGGCATGACAATCAGGTGTGAGTGGGCACCCTGTTTTATTTAAAGAACAGGGATCTATCAAAGTCTGATCTTCACAACACATGTTTGTGGAAGTGTATCATGGCACGAACAAAGGAGATTTCTGAGGACCTCAGGAAAAGCGTTGTTGATGCTCATCAGGCTGGAAAAGGTTACAAAACCATCTCTAAAGAGTTTGGACTCCACCAATCCACAGTCAGACAGATTGTGTACAAATGGAGGAAATCCAAGGCCATTGTTACCCTCCCCAGGAGTGGTTGACCAACAAAGATCACTCCAAGAGCAAGGCGTGAAATAGTCGGCGAGATCACAAAGGACCCCAGGGTAACTTCTAAGCAACTGAAGGCCTCTCGCACATTGGCTAATGTTCATGAGTCCACCATCAGGAGAACACTGAATAACAATGGTGTACATGGCAGGGTTGCAAGGAGAAAGCCACTGCTCTCCAAAAAGAACATTGCTGCTCGTCTGCAGTTTGCTAAAGATCACATAGACAAGCCAGAATGCTGTTGGAAAAAATGTTTTGTGGATGGATGAGACCAAAATAGAACTTTTTGATTTAAATGAGAAGTGTTATATTTGGAGAAAGGAAACCACTGCATTCCAGCATAAGAACCTTATCCCATCTGTGAAACATGGTGGTGGTAGTATCATGGTTTGGGGCTGTTTTGCTGCATCTGGGCCGGGACAGCTTGCCATCATTGATGGAAAAATGAATTCTGAATTATACCAGTGAATTCTAAAGGAAAACACCAGGACATCTGTCCATGAACTGAATCTCAAGAGAAGGTGGGTCATGCAGCAAGACAACGGCCCTAAGCACACAAGTCGTTCTACCAAAGAATGGTTAAAGAAGAATAAAGTTAATGTTTTGGAATGGCCAAGTCAAAGTCCTGACCTTAATCCAATGGAAATGTTGTGGAAGGACCTGAAGTGAGCAGTTCATGTGAGGAAACCCACCAACATCCCAGAGTTGAAGCTGTTCTATACAGAGGAACGGGCTAAAATTCCTCCAAGCCGGTGTGCAGGACTGATCAACAGTTACCGGAAATGTTTAGTTGCAGTTATTGCTGCACAAGGGGGTCACACCAGGTACTGAAAGCAAAGGTTCACATACTTTTGCCACTCACAGATATGTAATATTGGATCATTTTCCTCAATAAATAAATGGCCATGTATAATATTTTTGTCTCATTTGTTTAACTGGATTCTCTTTAGCTACTTGGGTGAAAATCTGATGATTTTTTAGGTCATATTTATGCAGAAATATAGAAAATTCTAGAGGGTTCACAAACTTTCGAGCACCACTGTATATAAAATATATTCCATTCAGCTAGCATGTTATTGAATGAACGAGTTGAAGACGAGTAGCTGAATGGAATATATCTGATATACCATGAAAAAAACAGCCAATATTATTATTATTATTATTATTATTATTATTATTATTATACATTTATTTTGGGTGTTCAACACATCTTCCTCCTTCAAAATGCTCTCAAAATATTTAACGACGCAAACCTTGCGGCCATGTTTGTTGATTTACAAATTGTCCCAGTCACTCGCTAGCATGGAAGTTTTCCATCTCCGACGTGTGATGTCATGTTGTTTTGACAACCGTGCAATATCATAAACCATATTCATCGCTCATTCTCCATTGGGTAGAGTGACGTAATACACATAGGACAAGCGATATGCTAACAATATTGCATGCTATTAAACCAAATGAATGAAACCCGCTAAAAGGGAATAGAACACGTTTTTATTCCATTGAAAAAGTGTCCTGGATGTATACACTACCGTTCAAAAGTTTGGGGTCACCCAGACAATTTTGTGTTTTCCATGAAAAGTCTCTCATCTCATTTCATTATCTCTAGCTGCTTTATCCTGTCCTACAGGGTCGCAGGCGAGCTGGATCCTATCCCAGCTGACTACGGGCGAAAGGCGGGGTACACCCTGGACAAGTTGCCAGGTCATCGCAGGGCTGACACATAGACACAGACAACCATTCACACTCACATTCACACCTACGCTCAATTTAGAGTCACCAGTTAACCTAACCTGCATGTCTTTGGACTGTGGGGGAAACCGGAGCACCCGGAGGAAACCCATGCGGACACGGGGAGAACATGCAAACTCCACACAGAAAGGCCCTCGCCGGCCACGGGGCTCGAACCCGGACCTTCTTGCTGTGAGGCGACAGCGCTAACCACTAACCCAGCGCTAACCCAGTTCACATTTAAAAATGTATCAAGGAATAAAGCACAAAATGGTGGTGCGATGCGGTCTGACACACCCCAAAGTGTATCATCCTGTATATCTTAGAAATGATTGACACATCATGATTTTTTGACCCTTTCTAGTTACTTTTAATGTGAATGTCATGGGACATCCATGAGACAAGTTAGTTCCTGTTAGTGCTGACGTTATAGCAGCTATAAACAGTCTTTCCCTCACCAGGTACAAAGCACTGACACTGGAGACTCCTTCCATAAATGTTACCTAAATGTCTCCTAAGAGAAAATATCACCATACTAACTTATCTGTTTATCAGTTTTAGACTGTATGATGCATCTGCAGTATGAGTCCCTGTGAAAGATCTGTTACAATGGAAACGATAACGTATTAGAGCAAGCATGTTAAAATAAACCCTCATGTTACTCTCCAACCAAAACGTCTGTCAGAGCTGCTTTTGTATAAAATGAATCAAGACCTTGTAATTTGAAAAGTCATCACTTTTAATTCACAACAGTGACACACTCTTGACCGCCTGCTCCTGGACAATCAGAAATTGAAAGGTTTGGGTAGAAGACGTGCAGTTACGCCACGGCAGAAGCGCAGATGCTAATGGTGTCGAATCAAGTTAAATTTAATCAACAGCACTAATCTGAGGAAGTCGGCTGAAAAGTCGGAGAAAGTCAAGAGGAATTTAGTGCAGCTCATTTTTCATTCTGTTTTATTCAGCACTGAAGTGTGTGTGTGTGTGTGTGTGTGTGTGTGTGTGTGTGTGTGTACTGGAAGGCAGATCTTTCTGTTCCTATCTGCCTCACACTCCTCATGCAGGTCCTTGCATTTTAATGGTGCTTTTCACTGAATCACTCACACAACCTCTGTGACTCACGTACAAACCTCCAGCATGTTAAAGTCACCTCGCACTTTTTCTTTTTCCCACTGAAACTGTGTGTACGCTTTCTTTAGAGGTCACACACAGCCAAATGCCTGCACTCGAATTCCTCAGGCGTCAAATAGAAATTTAAAAAGAAAGTGCAATTTTTTTTTTTTTAAATTAAACAACGTCTTACAGTAAGTCTTGCATATTAATAACCTATTATTATGTTAATTTAATAAGTCATTAAGTTCCCATATAGTTTTTTTTTTAATTCTACTTAGTTACTACTGGATGACTAATTAATTACAATTCTAATTAATTATGCTTACATACTCATTAACTCACCATTTGCATCAGGAATAAAACACTCCATATCATGCTCTTATTGGAAAATAAGCAACAACAGGGGTGGTGTGATGAAGAAGAAGAAGAGGTTACTCTCACTACCCTGAAGTTGATTCTTTTCTGATAACAGCACACCCCAAAGTGCTTTATTCCTTTAATAAAACAGCAATTTGCTGATTTATTTATTAAATTATGACAACATAGGTTTGTTTTTTGGTTTTTTTTGGCGGCACGGTGGTGTAGTGGTTAGCGCTGTCGCCTCACAGCAAGAAGGTCCTGGGTTCGAGCCCCGTGGCCGGCGAGGGCCTTTCTGTGTGGAGTTTGCATGTTCTCCCCGTGTCCGCGTGGGTTTCCTCCGGGTGCTCCGGTTTCCCCCACAGTCCAAAGACATGCAGGTTAGGTTAACTGGTGACTCTAAATTGAGCGTAGGTGTGAATGTGAGTGTGAATGGTTGTCTGTGTCTATGTGTCGGCCCTGTGATGACCTGGCGACTTGTCCAGGGTGTACCCCGCCTTTCGCCCGTAGTCAGCTGGGATAGGCTCCAGCTTGCCTGCGACCCTGTAGAACAGGATAAAGCGGCTACAGATAATGAGATGAGATGAGACGTATCTTCGGGCATTTTCAATCCACTGTGACAGTTTACTGCGAGCACTGATGGCGAACAAAGAAATGCTTCTGCGCATGCGTGACAGAAAACTTTCTCATTGAATATTTGGATCAGCTCCGACATGTGACGTCATGTTGTCTCGACAACCATGCAATATCGTAAACCATACACAATGCTCATTATCCATTGGGTAGCATAATGTCATACATGTAAGATAAGCGATATGCTAACAATATTGCATGCTATCAGACCAAATGAATGAAACCTGCTAGAAGGGAATAGAACACATTTTTATTCCATCGAGAAAGTGTCCTGTATGTATAATAATCTATGATATTGCATTGAAGTGAGAAATCAACATGGTTCACTAAAATATTTGCAAATAAAACACGTTAAAACTCCACAGTGTGACAGCTATCCATGTCCGTGAATCAAGACTGCAAAATTGACCAAGCTGAATGTGTTCGAGGAGCAGATGGTGTGTTCCTTTTAAACTGGGAAGCTGGAATTTCCGAGTTCCCAGTCAAAGATTTCAACTGGAGTGCACCTTGAAGTTGGATGTCTGACTCAGAAAATCAGAATAACCTCACCAACCCTGACTTCAAAATCCAAGATGGCTGCTCTGTGCATCAACAAAGTCAAATCTGTAAAAATATACTGTTTATTAGAACTCCTGTCTTATTTGTGTCTCATTACATCAGTTGTACACGCAATACTGTCCAACCTCTGTGTGGACATGTTGCAACAGTGTTTGTATGCGCAAAATACTACGGACAGTTTTGCTAACATGGTTAGAACTGGTATTGTGGTTACCCGTAACGCAGTCAGCTAGGCTGTGACATCACTCCCAAGTCCACATTCCAATTTCCATAGCAATGTTCTCTCTCTCCTTTCAATCACAGCAACACTTTTTGTCAGCACTTGTGGCCATCTGTGAACCAAGTACATGTATGTAGAAGACGGTATATAGCTGTTTCCTCTGAGTGTGTGTTACACTGCTCTGTGAGCAGCCGGTTAGAATCATGAGCACCAGAATGGAGTCAATTTGTGTTCACTTAAAGTGATTTGCAGTATACAGTAAATACACCTGTTTCCTGTTTCTATAAGAACCTTAAAGGACCTGAAAGAAACAACATTATGTCTAATAAGGAGCTATCAAAACAAAGTATCAATCAGAGTTTGTTTATATCCCAAAATCTATCCCAAACTTCAAACTTGATCCACCAGAGCAACATTAAGTCCATTATGAATGCTGTTATCATGATGCAAGGACAACAACATGGGCCTTAATATCTCCAAGACTGCAGAGATGGTTGTAGACTTGGAGGGAGAAGTAGAGCATCCACTGCACACCACTCACGATCTACAGAACCCTGGTGGAGAAAGTGAGCAGCTCCGAGTACCTTGGAGTTCACATCTCTGAGGACCTGACATGGAACACACACATCACAACCCTGGTGAAGATGGCAAGGCAGCACCTTTATCACCTCAGATGGCTGAGGAAATTCAAGATCTCCACAGAAATTCTTCGACACCACCATAGTTGAGTCTGTGATCTCTGGAAGCATTATCTGCTCCAGCAATTGCAGCACTGTGGTTAGGAAAGCTCTTCAAAGAGTGATCTGGTGAAATAAACGCCTCACCAGGACAGCACTCCTCTGCCTCTGGGATATCTACACCATATGGTGCAAGATCAGGGCAAATCCAATCAATCACCACCCCAACCACAAATCATTTCATTGGCTACCCTCTGGCATGTGTCTCTGCTCCAGAAGGAGCTTCTTGTCCTGGGCCATATGGACCATAAACACTTATCCACTGTAATAACACACATCCTGCATTTTTTTGCAGCTCAGCACCTTTTTTTATTTCCCTGTATTTCCATGGTATTTCTCAAGGTCACCATGGAAAAAAAAATACCATGGAAATACAGGGAAATTTAAAAAAAAATGTCCATGGTATTTCTCAAGGTCATCCCCTCCTAGAACTGCCACCTTATTGTGGTGGAGGGGTTTGTGTGCTTGAATGATCCTAGGAGCTATGTTGTCAGGGGCATTATGCCCCTGTCAGGGTTTCCCAAGGCAGACAGGTCCTAGGTGACAGGCCAGACCAAGAGCAGTTCACCAAAAAACCCTATGGAGAAAAAAGCAAGGACCGTGATGTCACCCAGTATGACGCAGCTGGGGCCCCACCCTGGAGCCAGGCCCGGGGTTGGGGCTCGTATGCGAGCGCTTGGTGGCCGGGCCTTTGCCCATGGGGCCCGGCCGGGCTCAGCCCGAAGAGGTGATGTGGGCCCGACCTCCTGTGGGTTCACCACCCACAGAGGTAGCAGTAGGGGATTGGTGCAGTGTGGATTGGGTGGCAGTCGAAGGCAGGGGCCTCGACGACCTGATCCCCGGACACAGCGGCTGGCTGTTGGGACATGGAATGTCACTTTGCTGGGGGGGAAAGAGCCTGAGCTTGTGCGGGAGGTTGAGAGGTACCGGCTAGAGATAGTCGGGCTCACCTCCACGCACAGCTTGGGCTCTGGAACCCAGCTCCTCGAGAGGGGTTGGACTTTCCACTTCTCTGGAGTCGCCCATGGTGAGCGGCGGTGGGCTGGTGTGGGCTTGCTTATAGCTCCCCAGCTCAGCCGCCATGTGTTGGAGTTTACCCCAGTGAACGAGAGGGTCGCCTCTCTGCGCCTTCGGATTGGGGAGAGGGCTCTTGCTGTTGTTTGTGCCTACGGGCCAAATAGCAGTATAGAGTATCCGGCCTTCTTGGAGTCCCTGGGAGAGGTGCTGAGGGGTGCTCAGACTGGGGACTCCATTGTGCTACTGGGGGACTTCAATGCTCACGTGGGCGACGACAGTGACACCTGGAGAGGCGTGGTTGGGAGGAACGGCCTCCCCGATCTGAACCCGAGTGGTGTTTTGTTATTGGACTTCTGTGCTAGTCATGGTTTGTCCATAACGATCACCATGTTCGAGCATAGGGGTGTTCATAAGTGCACATGGCACCAGGACACCTTAGGTCGGAGGTCGATGATCGACTTTGTAGTCGTTTCATCTGATCTCCGGCCCTATGTCTTGGACACTCGGGTGAAGAGAGGGGCTGAGCTGTCAACTGATCACCACCTGGTGGTGAGTTGGATCCGCTGGCAGAGGAGGAAGCTGGACAGACCTGGCAGGCCCAAACGTATGGTGAGGGTCTGCTGGGAACATCTGGCCGAGCACTCTGTTGGGGAGGTCTTTAACTCCCACCTCCGGGAGAGCTTTTCCCAGCTTCCGAGGGAGGCGGGGGACATTGAGTCTGAGTGGACCATGTTCTCTACCTCCATTGTGGACGCAGCTGTTCGGAGCTGTGGCCGCAAGGTCTCCGGTGCCTGTCGTGGCGGCAATCCCCGAACCCAGTGGTGGACACCGGAAGTAAGGGATGCCGTCAAGCTGAAGAAGGAGTCCTATCAGGCCATGTTGACCTCCGGGACTCCTGAGGCAGCTGACGGGTATCGGCAGGCCAGGCGTGCTGCAGCTCGGGCAGTTGCGGAGGCAAAAACTCAGAACTGGGAGGAGTTCGGGGAGGCCATGGAGAAGGACTATCAGTCGGCCTCGAAGAAATTCTGGCAAACCGTCCGGCGCCTCAGGAGAGGTAAGCAGTACTCTGCCAACATTGTTTACAGTGCGGGTGGGGAGCTGTTGACCTCGACTGGGGACACTGTCGGGTGGTGGAAGGAATACTTTGAGGATCTCCTCAATCCCACCGTCATGTCTATGGTCATGAGCTTTGGGTAGTGACAGAAAGAACAAGATCGCGGATACAAGCGGCCGAAATGAGTTTCCTTCGCAGGGTGGCTGGGCGCTCCCTTAGAGATAGGGTGAGAAGCACAGTCACTCGGGAGGAGCTTGGAGTAGAGCCGCTGCTCCTCCACATCGAGAGGAATCAGCTGAGGTGGCTCGGGCATCTTTTTCGGATGTCTCCTGGACGCCTCCCTGGGGAGGTGTTCCAGGCATGTCCCCCCGGGAGGAGGCCCCAGGGAAGACCCAGGACACGCTGGAGGGACTATGTCTCTCGGCTGGCCTGGGAACGCCTCAGTGTTCTTCCCGAGGAGCTGACCGAGGTGTCTGGGGAGAGGGAAGTTTGGGGCTTCCATGCTTAGACTGCTGCCTCCGCGACCCGGTCCTGGATAAGCGGAAGAAGACGAGACGAGACGAGATTTCTCAAGGTCAGTGGTGACATGATGGCTGGATTGGTTTGCGTCCCTCTCTCTTATTTTTCCCCAATCCCTTCACATTTTCTTGGTACATAAGCTGACTTCTCCATCTTGAGAGTGATCAGGAGAAACATTTCTGAAGATATATTTTTGTGGGCAAAAAGCTAATCTTCTTCTTCCTCCTTGACCAGCACTATTGCCAGGTCGGGGTCCATGTAGACCCTACTGATCCACAAGTCATATTCATTGGAGCATAGTTTTATGCCGGATGCCCTTCCTGCCCCAACCCTCCCACTTCTGGGCTTGAGAAACGACCACTCACACACACATTCACACCTATGGGCAATTTAGAGTAGCTAGTTAACCTAAACGAAGGTTAGGGGTAAGGGCCTAATGGTTCAAGAAGAAACAGCTTTGGAACCAAAAGGTGACTGGTTTGACCAGTTCCCTGGACCAGGGGGAATGGCTGAAGTGCCCTTGAGCAAGGTACCTAACCCCTGATGTGTGTTGTACATCACTCTGGATAAGAGCATCTGCCGTTAATGTAATTAATGGCATCTTTGGACTGTGGGGGGAAACTGGAGCACCTGGAGGAAACCCATACAGACACAGGGAGAACATGCAAACTCCACACAGAAAGGCCCCCGTCGGCTACTGGGCTCAAACCCAGAACCTTCTCGCTGTGAGGTGACAGTGCTAACCACTACGCCGCTATGCCACCCGGTAAAAAGCTGAACTTTACACACAAAATAAACATCAGGGTCTGAAGATCAACACCACTCTCCTGGTTTCTGACTCCGAATTTATACCCATTTGGTGCCGTGACCCAGATATCTCTAGAAAACCTCTCAAATGAGTTCTGCCATGATTTGCAAATTAAAAGAAAAAAGTGCAGGGTTTATATCCTTAGTAGAAAGGAGAGACAGAGTCAGAAGTGTAAGGAATAACCCTCTCAGGGGTTTAGAGTCGACCAGGAGTTTTTGCTGTTTCATCCACAGTCTGTTATAATCTGGGAACCAACACTTCTGCAAGGTGTGACTGTATATTTCCCTAAACTGCTCCTTTCGTGAATGATAAACTGAGCTCTCATTTAACACTGGCTCAATTACTAAACGCTAAATACTTCATCTCATACTCAGTAGTGACTAAGGCTTAAAAAGATTAAAATCGCTGGATAATATATCACTTATGTGTAATTAATGACTCATTAAAACCACAATAAATTATCCTTACACTCTCCTTAATGTAAAGTGTTCACTAAAAGCAAACCAGTGCTAAGATTGATCCTTTTAGGAACAGGGTAATTAATTACATCAAGCCCGCAAAAACACGTGCATCTGGCCGATTCTGTGGCCTCCGTTTTAAAAGCATGCTAATGCGCTCGCCTTCAAATCGTCCTCTTCTGATTAACATACATATTTAAACACAGAACTTTATGCAAATTCATGTCGGCTCCAGATTGCACTCGAAGATTCACAGTTCAGTGCCGAAATATAATTTTGCACGCATTAACCGTCCACCTATGGCAAAACAGAGCTGTTTTTTCCTCATTTAATTACCCCACAAAACATTAAAACATCATTTCAGGCTGTTTGTGTGTGTGAGAGAGAGAGAGAGAGAGAGAGAGAGAGAGAGAGAGAGTATGAAGGGGAGGGGTGATGACCTGTAAAATCGACTCATTAAAACACTGAGCAGAGGGAGAAGCTCTCCAAGGGGGGCTTTAACCCACATTTAGCCCACGTTTCCATCATGGAGTGGAACGACTCCCTAATGGAGGTGGGTGTGAGGTGACCTAAAAGTGACCTATGATGACCCCCTTTTATCCAACAACCCCGTCCTACACACACACACACACACACACACACACACACACAAAGATAATACATGAGCTGGAAAGTTTTTCCAATGTGTCACAAACGCCTCAACTTTTTTTTAGCCCCTTTGGTCCTGTTTGTAACTTTGCCACAAATAGAACACAAAGAGAACAACAACTGGGAGCTGAAATGCACAATTAACATCACAAAGCCATTTATGTATGTATTTATTTATTAATTTTTCCTTCTCTTTAAAATAATTCAGTTTTTTCATACATTTTCAGAATTAAGCGACTTTTTTCCCTGCTCATGACTCTCTCGTGAGTTTGTGTTTGCCTCGCAGTGAAACTTAGGTGTGTGTGTGTGTGTGTGTGTGTGTGTGTGTGCGCGTACGTGTTTATGTAGAATGCTCCACCGGTTGCTATGGAAACCAGAAACAGGGTTTTTCCAGGTCCCTGTTGCTAACGTGTCGCCCCCGGCGATATCTCTCTTAACGCTTGGTCGCTTCCCATCAT
Organism: Neoarius graeffei; assembly: GCF_027579695.1. Lineage (NCBI taxonomy): Eukaryota > Metazoa > Chordata > Actinopteri > Siluriformes > Ariidae > Neoarius > Neoarius graeffei. Next base: position 5,095,342 of record NC_083576.1, on the reverse strand, counting down.
TCTCCCTGTTTGTCGATGGGTCGATCTGGGGAGGGCAAGTTCCTGAACAGAACCAAGCTGTCACTCGTCACACTCGGATGTTCTGATGTTCGGATGTCTGTTCTTTAAGAAAATAGCATGTGATCTTGTCTACTGGAAGCGGATTTATGCTATCATGATGTTGTCTGGAACTTCTCTACCATGTCAATCAGTTAAAAAAAAAAGTCTAATTGTTCATAATTACCGTATGTCACACTGCTTACGATGTGTTTACACAATTATAAAGTGTTTATTTCACATTTATGGAAGGAGTCTCCAGTGTCAGTCTCAGTCAGAGCTGTAAGTTTTGTGATATATTCAGGGAAATTTACGCTTTGTTGTTTCACTGTGGACAACAACATGTCATTTATTTTCTCATCTCATCTCATTATCTCTAGCCGCTTTATCCTGTTCTACAGGGTCGCAGGCGAGCTGGAGCCTATCCCAGCTGACTACGGGCGAAAGGCGGGGTACACCCTGGACAAGTCACCAGGTCATCACAGGGCTGACACATAGACACAGACAACCATTCACACTCACATTCACCCCTACGCTCAATTTAGAGTCACCAGTTAACCTAACCTGCATGTCTTTGGACTGTGGGGGAAACCGGAGCACCCGGAGGAAACCCACGCGGACACGGGGAGAACATGCAAACTCTGCACAGAAAGGCCCTCGCCGGCCATGGGGCTCGAACCCGGACCTTCTTGCTGTGAGGCGACAGCGCTAACCACTACACCACCGTGCCGCCCTGTCATTTATTTTAATTAATAAAATTAAAATAAAGTGTGTGAGTGCCCGAGCACTGGAGGTGCTCAGCCTCTGGTGTTCACCAGAGGGCGCTGCACCAAGGTGCAAGGCCATATTGTTTTCCTAAGGATTCTTATCATCATCATCACCCTTCTACCCCATAGCGGAGCCTAGATCATCAAGAATTAGCTTCCATCGAACACGATTTTGGGCCATCTTCTCCAGTCTTTTCAAGTTGTAGCCCTCTGCCACCATCTCTCTTCGACATGTATGCCTTGATCTTCCATGGCGACGTTTTCCCAATGGGTTCCATGCCAGTGCCTGTTTGGTGATGTTTTCCTTTGGCTTTCATAGAGTGTGGCCAAAACTGTTAAAACTGTCTGACTTTATTGATCTGAAACTTGGCGGAATTCAAGGACCATCTTAAAGAAAGTCCAAGCATTTATCAACAAGTTCCTTCGACAGATTCTGAGAATTTGGTGGCCAGAAACGATCAGGGATGAAGCTCTGTGGGAGAGAACGGGCCAAGAACCAGCTAAAAGTATCATCAGCAGAAGGAAATGGTTATGGATTGGCCACACAAGGATTCTTATTACATTATTCTGATTATTATTATTTTTCTTCAAGACTTGGCCATTTTTGTGGTGGTTTCCATGGACAAAAACTCATGAAATTTGGTACACACATCAGTCCTGGCCACCACTATTCAAAGACAGAGGCTTGGCTCTGGGTGTGTCTGGGGGACTCCATAGTGCCCCCACATGCTATTAAGACTTTTACCCAGTATATAGTTTCACCTGTCTGTGTCAAAGTTACAAAAATGTAATGTACATTGTATTAGCCATACTCAACAGGAAGTGAGTTATTTTTGGTTCTGTGCATTTTTACACATTACATTTTGACATTCTCCTCTTGGCAGTTTGTTAGGTTCATGCCAGATTTGGTGTACCGGAGGTGCTTGGGCCCTTCAGATTTGGTGTACCGGAGGTGCTTGGGCCCTTCATCGCCACTTGCTTTTATATTTAAAAGGTAATTGTTGGCAATTTGCAAGGTGATGTACAGTAAGAGGAATAAAACACATCAGGATATGATGTTATCAGAAAATCATCAACATCAGAGCAGCCAAACAAACTCTGCTTCATCACACCTCCTGTTGATTATTGACCTACAACATGACAACACAAAGGTTTTTTTTTTCTTTATTCATATACCTTATCATGTGAAATAATTACATGCTTTAAATATAAACTGATCATGTACTGTATCTAAATCTACGTTCACCATAACATCTCTCAAATAGAAACAAGACCAACATGGCTCGCGCTACGAGTGTCCTCATTCCTACAGAAAGCCCCACATAAATTATTCATCTGGTAGAAATGAATATTTAACAGGCACACGCTGATTAAAGCTGCTTTCAAGTTGGAATGTGAAATGATGATGATCGTATGGGTTCCATTCACATCTTTCTTAAGCTTAAATGTATCCATTTTTGCAGATAATAGCTGTGAATATTATAAAATATTCCACCGTTTTCTCTCCAAGTGTGCACTTTTTTCCAGGTTTCGTATTCAGACGGTTCAATTTGCTCAGATATCGGCGCAGTGTCGAGCTGTCTGTTCTGCTGAGGACACGATGGACACGATCCAGTCTGAATCCATCATCAGACAGCCGTCAGACTTTCAATCCTCAGACTCCTGCACTGTGTGTGTGTTTGATGACTCTGTTGGCACTATGTTGATGAGCTCAGGGTATTGTATGGAACGGCTGGGAATAAACACATGGCAGAGAGAGAGAGAGAGAGAGAGAGAGATGCCTGGCTTCCTGTGTCCCTCATTGAGACATCACTGTAACCTTCAATGCAAATTAATATTTAATTTCTATGCTTTTTTCCCCCACATTGATATGAAAGTTCAGTTTAAGGTCAGTTACAATTAAGAAAATCACTCAAAGTCCAAAAACACACTGGAAAGAAAAGAAACTTTGGATCAAGCTTTGTGTGTGTGTGTGTGTGTGTGTGTGTGTGTGTGTATATATATATACAAATAATAAAAACATATAACATAACATACACATAACATACAAGTAATAAAAACATATTTATATGCCAAAGTCAAGCCTATGAGTTCTAAAATGATGTCTGTTACATTACTTCTGTTACGATTGTCCATCTCGCGTCTGTTACAAATTAATTACAATCTAGCTATATACCATGTTAATCTTATTGAAAGAATGTGTATGTTTATTCTACTACACATGTTTATTAATTATATTTGCTAAAACATCACCTTCCTATGTTTCAAAAAGTAATTCTACATTGTCGGGCGGCATGGTGGTGTAGTGGTTAGCGCTGTCGCCTCACAGCAAGAAGGTCCTGGGTTCGAGCCCCGGGGCCGGTGAGGGCCTTTCTGTGTGGAGTTTGCATGTTCTCCCCGTGTCCGCGTGGGTTTCCTCCGGGTGCTCCGGTTTCCCCCACAGTCCAAAGACATGCAGGTTAGGTTAACTGGTGACTCTAAATTGAGCGTAGGTGTGAATGTGAGTGTGAATGGTTGTCTGTGTCTATGTGTCAGCCCTGTGATGACCTGGCGACTTGTCCAGGGTGTACCCCGCCTTTCACCCGTAGTCAGCTGGGATAGGCTCCAGCTTGCCTGTGACCCTGTAGAACAGGATAAAGCGGCTAGAGATAATGAGATGAGATGAATTCTACATTGTTAAAATTGAGAATATATATGTCCACAACACTTCTGTTACGTTCTGACTTTGGCATATAAATATGTTTTTATTACATCTCAGAAAATTAAAGTTATCTTTTAACATATCATTCATTAAAGATTACATGTCTTGTGACCTGATGGTAAAAAAAGAAATGGTTTTAGGTGAACTTTTAAAAATAAGTTCATGTCCCCATTTCAGTACCCATAAGCGTGGAATCACTCGCATTGGCCTCGGTGATGAAGATGTACATCCATTTTATATATATATATATATATATATATATATATATATATATATATATATATATATATAAAATGGATGTACATCTTCATTACCGAGGCCAATGCGATTCATATCTTAACATCATTGCCAATGACCTGATTAAAGATTGAAGCAGCTACAATATGATCAGATTCACCCCTGTTGCGATGCAGCACGATTCAACACGATCTGATTCAACAGAATGCAATTCAACACAATATGATGCGATGCAATTCAATTCGGTAGCTCTTCCTCCTCCATGATCATCCTCCATGTGATTTGAAGGAGGGTCCAGTGCAAGAAGGGACTTTTATTTTCAAATCCCATTGGAGCCCGTTGAGTGAGCTACCTGTTCTCATGCCGTATACCCTCATGTGACTGACCCAGACACGCCTCCAGTGTGAGACTTGGCCAGGAGACTTGAAGAGAATTGGCCACTGAAAGCAGTGGAGATCAGAGAGTGTCATGGAGATACAGTTTTGAGATTAGGAATCAATCTAAATGTAAGTTTTTAAATCAATCTACATTTTGAGTTCTGTTTAGTTGTATTTTATATGGTTGGTTTGTTTGCTTGGCTGTTTGAATTTTGGTATTTCAACAGAATATTACACTCAGTATTGCTGTCACTTGTTCAGTTGGCACGAGAACTTTCTTGTCTAGAAGTTCAGCTCTTTGTGGACCTGACTTTTGCACTCGTTGTACGGCGCTCTGGATAAGAGCATCTGCTAAATGCCATGTAATGTCATGCAAAATTATTGGTCATATTTCTAATTGATAAAGGCATTGGGCCTCTACTAATAATGGATTAATAATTCAGATTTTACTGAAGCAAAGATGTTAGAAACAATGCATCATCCCAAATTGTATCCAGTGCACTTTTTTTTTTATTGCATTGTGAACTTTTAAATTGGTGCATCTTACCATCCCTGAGTTTTATATATATCCTCTCACCCAAAGTCAGCTGGAATTGGTTCCAACTTTCCTGAAACCTTAACCCCAGATAGATAGATAGATAGATAGATAGATAGATAGATAGATAGATAGATAGATAGATAGATAGATAGATAGATAGATAGATAGATAGATATCCTCACACCCAAAGTCAGCTGGGATTAGTTCCAGCTTCCCTGTGACCCTAAATCCCCGATGGATAAAATCATAGATAGATAGATAGATAGATAGATAGATAGATAGATAGATATCCTCTCACCCAAAGTCAGCTGGGATTGGTTCAAGCTGCCCTGCGACCCTAACCCCTGATGAATAATATAATAATTAGATGGATGGATGGATAGTTTTATTAATCCCCTGAGGGAAATTAAATAATCAGAGCAGAGAGATACATTGAAATATATTAAAATACAAATATCAACAGATATGTTAAAATGCAGATGAAAAGGTAAGTCCGAGATGAGAAACAGTTCTGATATGTTCAGCTGATCTGGTAAACCATTATGTACAAAAAATGGACTGCAATGAGTAAATGTCCAAAGAGCAGAGGGTTAAAAATCAGCAATAAAAGTAGAGTCCATGAGCAGGTTACTGTTAATAGACCTGGCAGAGGCAAATATATTGTACAGTCTGATAACACCCAGCAGGATTGGCCTCCTGTAGTGCTCCTTTACACACCAAGGTTGAATAAGTCTGTTGCTAATAGCACTCTTAAGCTTGTCCAACATGTTTTATCGGGAGTGGGAGGTGTTGCCCATGATCACCAGCAGTTTTTCCAGCTTTCTCTCTTTAACCACCTCCTCCAGTGTGACCAGATGGGAAGCAATGACAGACTCAGACATCTTTATGAGTTTATTCAGTCTGTTGGCATCCTTTGCTGCGATGCCTCCTCCCCAGCACACCACAGCACAGAAGATGATTCTGGCAACAACAAACTGATAGAACATGCAGAGCATCACATACATTGAAGGACCTGAGCCTTGTCAGGAAGTCAAGCCGACTCAGGACCTTCCTATAGATGGCCTTAGTGTTGGTGGACTATTTCAGCTTGTCATCCAGATGAATGCCCAGGTACTTATAGGACCTAACGTTCCCCATGTCACCCCCACTAATGCAGACTGGAGAAGGTGAGGCAGTTTTGTTCCTGAAATCCACCATGATCTCATTTGCATTTGGCCACATTCAGCTGTAGGTGGTTTTCCACACACCACTTCGCAAATTGGTCCACCAGGCTCCTGTACTTCTCCTCCTGGCCACCCTCCACAATGGCAGAGAATTTCTGTAGATGACAAGATTCAGAATTGTACTTAAAGTCCGATGTGTAGATGGTAAACAGGAAGGGAGACAACACAGTACCCTGGGAGACACACAGTTCTGTAGCCTTACAAACTGTGGTCATTCTATGAAGCGACAATTCATGTGACTATGTGGCCATCCACCTGTGTGTCCTCCAATTTATCCTTCAGCAGTCGAGGCTGAATGGTGTTGAAGTTACTTGAGAAGTTGAAGATCATGATCCGCACCATACTATTGGATTTGTTCATGCAGGAGTGGGTTCTCTGCAGCATGTATGTTATTGCATCATCCACACCCACATGTGGCTGAGATGAAAACTGCAGGAGGTCTCATGCTGAGCTCACCAGTGGTCATTGATATGTTAGGACCGGTCTCCCTCATTATGATCCTCATCATGTGAGACCTCAGTACTTTTGGTAGGGACTGTGGGACATTCCTTCTTCGGCATTTGGCACCAAGCATGATGTTTTCCACAGCACAGGAACTCTCTTGAGGTGCAGATGCATGCTATAAAGATGCTTCACATTGCTGGTCAGCACACACCTTCAGTACCTGGACACCATCTGGTCCAACGGCCTTGCTCTGGTGATGTCTCCCTAGCTCTTTCTTCACCTGATTGACTGTGATGTAAAATCCAGCCTGGGGAGTGAGGGGCATGAGAGGGTCCAGAGGGATAGTTTGGGGGCTGCTGGAAGTCAGGGGCATGAGCCAAACTTGTTGAAAAACTGTCTTTGCCCCTCTAGATTCCCTTCAGCTGCACTCTCCCCCCAGACAGTTGGTGGTCACTTTCAGTCTCTTAGCTTCTTCTGTACATGGGCATTTCATATTCCCTCTTGGTACCTGGTACACTGATTCTACATAGAACCCTTTCTGATAGTAAATCACTTTGTTGAAGGGTTCTACATATAACTGTTCAGGATCACCTCAGAGTTCCTAAATATTTGAAGACTGCACTGTTTCTCATTTGAATATTGGAATCTGATTGGGTCTTACATTTTATGATGCAATAACACTTGCTTAAAATAATTTGAAGACTTTCTTTTCACACTATGATTGCCTCCCCTCCTCCTCCTGAACCTCATGCCAGCATGGCATTGAGCCCACCAGTGCCACTGAACTCCACCATCTCTCACAGTCAAACTCAATAAATGGCTCTTGTGGGGTGGTCGTCTGTGCAGCGCAGGACATGTCTGAGCCAACGAACATGGCACTGTGTGACGGTGCAGAGGATATTTGGTTGGTTAGTCCTCTGACGGAGCTCCTCATTGGAGACATGGTCATACCAATGCACCCCCTCAATGGTCCTGAGGGCATGGATCTCGAAGCCAAGAACACAGGTGGTCAAGGTCTCGGTGCTGTAGAGCAGCACAGACAAAACTGCAGCATTGTAGATGCATAACTTGATGCATCAGGAGATGTCACATCGTCTCTAGAGTGGTCTCTAAAGGCTTCTCCTGACACCTGCTGCCAGTCCACGTTATCTATTGATCTCAGTGAGGAGGTCGCCATTGATGGCGACTTCCCATCTCAAGTAAACAAATAACGTGACAAACCTGACATGATCGGTGCTATGACTGACTGTCTGCTTGCTTTAATCCCCCCTGAATAATTCAATCATGAATATGTGTTTTACGTACACAAGTTCTAAATGCTAAATTCCAGAACCAGGTGAAAGAATCACAGCTACCAAAGTCAGTGTGTTGGTTGAGTATTATAGTATACTGTATAGATTTTTCTTCATTCTTTGCTTCTTACCCATTTGCTCTACTTTTAACCCTCTTCAACACAATGGAGGAACCCTCTGTGGTGAGGTTCTACATAAAAACTTTAGGACCCTTAAACACGCAGTGTGTTTGAGTAGACTGGCCACAGCAGTGCTGTGAAGTAAAGACAGGAAATATTGATTTGTTTTGAAGCTGCTTAGGGTGTTGTGTGTGTGTGTGTGTTTGGAATGGATAAGCTCTGTGTGATTTAGAGTTTCGAACCGTTTACTCTGTGCCCTACCGCTGTGTAAGGAACCTTGTGGAGCCACACACACTGAGTCTGATGGGTTAGTTAGACAGAATACTTAGCATAGTTTTTGGGAATATCAATTATATTCTCTTAGAACTGTCAGAAAAAAGGGTTCTTCAGTGGTTCTTTGGATAGCTGAGGATTCCAGCTTCTAGTTGGAACCCTTTCAGATGGGGAACCACTGTGATAGGGTTCTTCAAGTGTTCTCACAGAGAGAGAAAAACTTTTTAGAGTTCTAGATTAAGCCTTTTTTTTTCTCGGTGTGGTAAGTAAAGTATGAAACGCACAGGGGAATAAAACACTTTACGTCATGCTGTTGTAGGAAAATAATTAATTATGAGATGGTGTAATGTTACCACCCAGAAGATGATTATTTTCCTGTCGCAGCATGCCCTGAAATGTTTTATTCTTCTTATACTACAACAATTTGACAGCTGAATTTATTTTTCACAGATTTAAGAACTAGATGTTGTACTTTTTATCTGCTTAGAGTTATATTACTGTTGTGGAGCATAGTATGTGAAAGAAGTGAGTTTCTGTGGTTCCTTCTCCAGGTTCTTTCTTGAAATAAAAATAAATAAATAAATAAAAAATTGCAAGATGTCAAGTTACCGGGAAACTAAAATAAATTAATAAAAATTATAATAATAAACAAATACATAAATTTATTATTATAATTATAATTAAAATTATAATATACCCGTATTATTTTTGATAAAATTATAAATATAATTATATATCAGAAAAAAATATATTAAATTGTATAATATTTGAATAGTATATGTTTATCAATAATTAATAAAATTAATTATAATAATAACCATGTAAAAATTACAGCTTTACCTCTGACTGTCTGACTGTTACAAAGTGCTGGCACTGGAGACTCCTTCCATTGATGGTCAATAATTTACACCCTTAAAAAAAAAAGTGTTGATCTCAAACCTCAGCCATATGAGTCCTTGTGAATGAGTTGTTACTATCGAAACATTAAAGTATATAACCTGCACATTAATATTCATATCAGCTTGTGATTTGAAGCTGCACAACTGTCAAAGCTGCTGTTATAGAAAATTAATCAACACCTTCTGTCCAATCAGAATCCAGAATTTGAGGATCTTGACGTGCGTATTGGTTATAACTGGGTATCGAGTCGAGACGCTCCTTCATCTCAGTGTATGTTGATTTTTATGTTATTTTACTTCATACAACTCGAACAACTACGTACAATTATATTCATAACAAATAACTGCATCTTCATCGAGCTGCATAATTTCATTTGATGTTAATTTTATGACATTTCATTTCACTTCATGCTCGGTGAGCGCAGATTTTTATTTTTTTTTTACATGAGTAAATTATTCAACTGCAGTAATTATTACATTGCGTTTTAGATTTCTTTTATTCCTTGTCGTATGATGTGCATCTTTATAGAAGCGTCATGTTTATTTGCCATAGCTGCCAGTAAATCCTTATCGCTCTCGAATCTTGTGGTATATTGGATTTTTCTGACATTTCACTGTTTATTTGTAACAACAGTGAGCCAGATTTAGCAGGATGCCCTTGAATGTGATTTGCTCAAGCTTGTTCAATATTAATCATCAAATATACATCAGATTGCTGGTAAATATGTTTAATAAAGAGAGAATCATTGATGTAATCGAAACAGATACACATGCTGACACCAGGAGAGGCGGCGAGAAGACGCGAGGACGGCTGTGACGTTTCTCTCATCGAGTCACTCGATGTAATTGTAGGTTTAATGTTAATACTGAAGAAGGTCAAAATTGTTCAGAGTGTTTAAATTTTCTCCCAACATGGAGGAGTGATAATTCAGTGATTTGATCAAATATATATATATATATATATATATATATATATATATATATATATATATAATTTATTTATTTATTTTTTAAATCAAAGGCCTGTAATTTACGACAACAAATGTAGCCATGCTAGATGAGGCAACTCATAAGTGTGTGTGAGTTTCTTTCTTTTTTTCTTTTATTAACTAAAGACATTAAAGTCTGTTTCTGAAGAAGAAGAAGCTATATGATATTGTCCTGAATTGTTTGCTCATTATCCCCCACCCAAATGAAGTCTGGTGGGGGATATTGAAACGGGTTCCGTCCGTCCGTCCATCTAGCTGTCCATCCAGTCGTGTTTTCATTTCCAGGCCATATCTTTAAAACTACTGAAGATATCTTCATGAAACTTTGTATACATATCAAGCAACATGTGAACTGGTGCCTTTTGCTATTTTAGAATTTTTGGAAAAAAATCTTTCAAATTTTTACATAAAAAATAGATTTTGACTGAGTTTCTAAGAGCGATGTTTGTTTCTGGAGCGTATATCCAAAACTATTCATGATTTGGATTTGAAACTTGGTGTACATGTTAACAAGGTGATGTAGATGTGCCTTTTCATACTAAGAAATTTTAGAAATTTTCATTTTTCATGTTTCCATGGAAACAATTTCAGACTTAGTGTCTCAGGTGAGTCTTCGGGGTTGGTTTTGTTTCCGGAGCAGAACTTGAAAACTATGAGTGGTTTGGTCTTGAAAGTTGGTATATGTGTTGATTAAGTAATGTATTTGTGCCTTTTGATACTAAGAAATGTAAGAAATTTGAATTTTTAGCTCATCAGGACCAAAGGTCCGGTGGGTTTATGTCATGGGCTGCTGAGGTCAGTGTAAAGAGGTCGGGTTGGTTTCCTGCAGCAGAACTTGAAAAATGTGATAAATAATATCTTGAAACTTGGTATATAGTTGGTATACAGGGCAGGGGATATAGATGATTCTGTCTTCTTGTTTGTTTTAGGAAACAGTTAAACAGGAAATAAGAAAATCAAAATAAAAATTCAGCAAATAATTCAAACTTGACTTCCTTTATCAACAAAACCATGATTCGTTGTGGAATTATAGCCATGATAGATGAGGTGGCTTGTATTTTTTTAAATTGTAAAAGTTTTCCTTTCTTTCTTTCTTTCTTTCTTTCTTTCTTTCTTTCTTTCTTTCTTTCTTTCACTAAAGAGTAAACTAATGTCTGGTTCTGAAAAAAAAAAGTCAGAGTTGTGTGATGACTGGACTGGACCATTTGATCATTTGGTTCAAGGAAAGTTGAGTATGATATGGAAATTTCACATTTGAAAAATTTCGCTCAAATGAGGGTTGAGTAAAATTAATTAGCTAACTAGCAATAACCTTCCAGACTAAAAAATTGAAAAAAAAACAAAAAACAAAACTTGGCTTCCTGTGTCAAGAAGCACCTTGTGATTTGTGATCCACAGCACAAAAAAAAAGGCCGTCATGCAAGATGCATTGACTAGTAAATTGTGTAATTTTTATTAAAAAAAAAAGCAGTGCCACCAGAAGTGGGTGACATTTTACTCAATCGTTTACTCACGTGGTCCAAGGAAAGTTCCTTATGGAAATGTCATATTTCAAACATCTCCATCAGTTGAAGTTTGAGTAAGATGTCTTAGCTAACTCGCAATATCCTGCTGGAATTCTGACTTCCTGCATCATTGCTCTGAAACCTAAGTGTTACACTCTTAGACCGAAAGGTTCTTCATGATGGTTAGTGAGTCCAACTTTCTATAATATGTGAAAAGTGAAAATGAAAACTACTTAGGAATCGGTATTAGGATGAAGGGCGAGGCAACAGGAATCCAGATACAGATATGGATATTTGGACCATTGAACAGGTGAAGATACAGATCATGAAATGCGTGGTCTGTTTTTTTCTATAAGTCATGGTGAAATCTTGATGCTTGAGGAAGACGGTTGAAGTCTGATCACATAAATGAACACAAGAGGATTCAGCTGTGAAAGAATCAGTACAGGAACAGTACAGGAATTCCTGATCCCCAGCTCACTTGAGTATAGTACAGTGTTAGCGTGGTTTACAGGCCACGTTCCTGACACTCAGTTTGACAAACAGTCATGCTCTAGTTTCCATCTGGATCATTTTATCCACACTGTGGTTTACTTTATCACTGAACAGCAAGCAGATCCAGCGCCTGACACCTCACATGGATCTGGAAAAGCACAGTTGTGGTTTTTTGGGAGTTATTTCCCAATGGAAGCTGCTGTCACTCGCACCGTCAGAGCACCGTGTGACCGATAAAAAGAAGGAAAAGCAGTGGTGTGTACTGTGATGCAGTAAATGCTGAGCTGGCTGGGAAAGAAAGCAAGCACTTCTGGATGTGCATGTTGGATTTAGCACACTGCCACGGTGAGTTGTTAAACGTGTCCTGTAAAGGCAAGTGCATGAGGCGAGAGACAGAGAGAGAGAGATAGAATGAGATGGTGGCGGGGAAGGCATCCGAAAATAAATCCCTCTCCTTGCAACATCTGGGCGCACACTAATGGGATTCTTTATGTATCAAAAGCCATTGTTTTACATTGACGAATATTGTTTGCATAGCAGTTGATTAATGAATTCTCTGGTGTTGCTGTCAGCACAACCCTGCACACTTAGTAAAATTGATGGCTAAACGACTTCCACAGACAAAGAGGGGTCAACAGCTTCGTGCATTCTGCCGAAAATATCAACAACGCCCGGCAAAAAGAGGTGCTTATGCTTCCACATGACGCTTTTGATTTAGTAGGCGTGAGAAACTTGCGCAGAAGGAGGCCAAAGTCTTCATTTATCAAGTCCGTCCTGAAAAAAAAAAAAAGATTGCGGGTGGATCGTTTATTATCTAGATACGAAGGAATCAGAATTCAGCTTGGACTGAAACCTGAGGTCCGAGTTACATCTGTTTCCACTGGTTGATGTGGGCGAAGGAATAAATGAATAAATAAATAAATTGATGAATGAATAAATGAATGACTTTCTGTTTTAAAATTGTACTCTTTAATTTGAGAGAGTGTACACCTGGGATGTGGTGCGACACGACGGCTTTTTGGCAGCAAAGACAAAACAGGAAGAGAAGGAGAAGAAAAGTCATTGAATAAGAAAAGAGAGAGGTAAAGAAAGAGAAAGAGAGAGCGAGAGAAAGTGCAGAACTGCATATTGTGCTTCGAATCTATAAAGAGAAGCGCTGACGCTGGAATAACACTCACAAGGATTAGGCATGACTGCGGCCGTGTGTGTGTGTGTGAGAGAGAGAGAGAGAGAGAGAGAGATTGATTGGGATGTAAGGACAGGTGGCTGTTGGACATAATTCATGCTGGATTGCTGAAATCATCACTGCTACATGTTCTTCGGTTTTGTGCCACAGTGGAGCTTTCATTTAATGAGTACATTCCGTGTGTGTGTGTGTGTGTTAGCATAAGAAAAAAAAAAGATTTTAATGATATAAATCATTTAAAAAGAACTTTTATCTCTGTATTTCATGTCATTGGTGTTTTCAATTTTAGAAACTGATATTTTGAAATCACAGAATGTTCTATGAAATCATAAACGCTTCCAGGTTCAAAGTTCAAAAGAATGAACGGCCATTTTAACCAGCACCAGTTGAGTTTCCTTCCGCACTCTATTTAACAGTTATTCACCAAAGGTGAAGTGAATATTGGTGAATAATAATCAAGACGAAGTCAAGGTTATTATTTAAATAATATTGGCTGGTGTTGAGTGGTCTATCAGATACACTACCGTTCAAAAGTTTGGGGTCACCCAGACAATTTTGTGTTTTCCATGAAAAGTCACACTTTTATTTCCCACCATAAGTTGTAAAATGAATAGAAAATATAGTCGAGACATTTTTCTGGCCATTTTGAGCATTTAATCGACCCCACAAATGTGATGCTCCAGAAACTCAATCTGCTCAAAGGAAGGTCAGTTTTATAGCTTCTCTAAAGAGCTCAACTGTTTTCAGCTGTGCTAACATGATTGTACAAGGGTTTTCTAATCATCCATTAGCCTTCTGAGGCAATGAGCAAACACATTGTACCATTAGAACACTGGAGTGAGAGTTGCTGGAAATGGGCCTCTATACACCTATGGAGATATTGCACCAAAAACCAGACATTTGCAGCTAGAATAGTCATTTAGCACATTAGCAATGTATAGAGTGGATTTCTGATTAGTTTAAAGTGATCTTCATTGAAAAGAACAGTGCTTTTCTTTCAAAAATAAGGACATTTCAAAGTGACCCCAAACTTTTGAACGGTAGTGTATATTCCATTCAGCTAGCATGATACTGAACGAGTCGTAGAATGGAATATACCGGTAATAATAATAATAATAATAAGTTAAATTTATATAGCACCTTTCAAGAAACCCAAAGACACTTTACAATTATAGACAAGGAAAAAAATAAATAAATAAATAAAAAATAAAAATAAGAATAAATAATAAAAAAAAAAGTCCACCAAGTAGGGGTCAGGATGTAATTCACGTGGTGTAGCAGCCACAGTCCCACCAAAAGGCGCACGAAAACGAGTCCCACATCTCCAGCACCGCCACCGTGACGCCGTCAACAACATCACTCGAACACCACGCCGTGGATCCACAAAGCAAGCAGAGAAGCTCCACCATGCAGAGCGCTGGTGTGTCCCAAACCGCCTGCACAGCCAGTGTGACGCCACCGAGCAACATCGCTCGGAGCAACATCGCTCGGAACACAACGCCAAGCAGTAAAGCACAGAGCGCTGGACAACCACGATGTAAAATGAGCAACAGGCTCACTGCAGTCCACAGCTGGGAGCACAGGCATCACCCACAGTGAACCAAGGCCTGGAGGGAACCGACGCCCAAAACTGGGTCCGGAGCTACACCACAACCGGCAGACAAAACACTCAAATAAACATCAAACTACACAAACACACAGAGAAAAAAAATGAAAATAGAAAAAGAAAATAAAAATAAAATTAAAAAAAGCTCTGGTGAGAAGCGGCAGCCAGAACGCGCACGACGTACTCTCAACCAGAAACGGAAACGAAAAAAAATATATATATATAATTCTGATAGAATATATCTGATAGAACACAAAAAAAGCCAGCCAAGATTATTATTATTATTATTATTATTATTATTATTATTATTATTATACATTCCTTTCAGGTGTTCGACGCGTTTTTCTCTTTCAAAATTCTCTCAAAATCTTCTGTGTTTAACGAAGCAAACCTGGCGGCCATGTTTGCTTGTTAACAAATTGTCCCAGTCGCTCGCTAGCGCAGAAGTTTTACGTCTCTGACGTGTAACATCATGTCTTGACAACCATGCAATATTGTAAACCATATTCAACACTCATTTTCCATGGGGTAGAGTGACATAATACACATAGGACAAGCGATATGCTAACAATATTGCATGTTATCAAACCAAATGAATGGAATCCGCTAGAAGGGAATAGAACACGTTTTTATTCCATCGAAAAAGTGTCCTATATGTATAATAATCACTGATATTCACTGAGCCTGAGACAGATAATTGTTTTAGTATAAATACACACTTGATTATTATTTTTTAAATAGCTCAAAAATCATATCAAATATAATTTATTTCAAATTTCAAAAGCACCATGCAAATGTAATAACTCTGCAGTGCAGACTTGTGTCACTTATCGCCACCGAGTCGCATAAAATACTTTGTTTTGAAATCGATAAAATAAATCACACTTTGTAAAGTATTGATGTAATTGGTTCTTTCACAAACAGAGCTACTATGCTAAAATTGACAGTGTAGTGATGTAGCTAGACTGGGATGTACAGTAATACTAGCAAGCAGACATGGCTATAAGTTTTAAACACACAATATAATATTTAGCCGAATAATAACTAGCTTTTTCCCCCACAGTCCAAAGACATGCAGGTTAGGTTAACTGGCGACTCTAAATTGAGCGTAGGTGTGAATGTGAGTGTGAATGGTTGTCTGTGTCTATGTGTCAGCCCTGTGATGACCTGGCGACTTGTCCAGGGTGTACCCCGCCTTTCGCCCGTAGTCAGCTGGGATAGGCTCCGGCTTGCCTGCGACCCTGTAAAACAGGATAAAGCGGCTAGAGATAATGAGATAAGATGAGATAACTAGCTTTCAAATTCAACACATATACAAACCTGGGAAACCACTGATGGAGAGGTAATATTCGCTAAACTGACTACTTAGCTGGCTTGCCTTAGCAAAGTGTTGTGTTAAGATATAGATGCTAAATAAGGATTCTGGAACACATGCACACTTCAGTACTGGCCATCTGGGTGCTAATAAATATACCAGCCATAAATACAGTAAATGCCCCTCAAAATTTGAAAGAACTTTGAAATAGGATCACAATAACATGCAGAAATAATGGCGAGGCCTGTTTGGTAGGCTATTCCTTTTCCTGTCATGCCGACGGGGAAGCAGTTAGAGAAGCAGCTTTGGGACCAAAAGGTCGCTGGTTCGATTCCCTGGACCAGCAGGATTGGCTAAAGTGCTCTTGAACAAAGCACCTAACCCCCAACTGCTCCCCAGGTTGCTCTGGGTGTGTTGTACGTCACTCTGGATAACAGCGTCTGCTAAATACCTGTAATGTCATGCAGTGATGATGAGCTTAATATTTCTTAACTTAATAGTGAGGCGTTTTGCCTCCATTTACCTCAAACAAAAGGAGCAGAGAAGATTATTTGAAGGTCCCTCGCTGGAAAAAAAAGAACTGATGTCTCAACATATACAGACTGACAGGTGTTCAAATCAGTTTCATTGTCGCTAGCATTATTTCCCAGAGGTACTGTTTTACCTGAGCGATATTTTTGTCCAAGAACTTGCAGCTGAGTTAACTACACTTTAGTCATTTATGGAATAAAGCCTTCACAATCCTGTTCTTGTTTTCTCTAACCATATTCAGTAGCGATATTGAGTGGTGTTTTAGCATTCTCTTGTTTTGAAATGTATGTTAATGTGACCCTTTGGCAGGATTGCACTGGCCAAACAGCAGCAGCAGCCCAGAGGGGGGGTTTCATGCCACTCCGCGAGACTCCAAATACAAAAACACAATGGAATTGATTTGTGTTTGCGAGTCTGCCAGCCCGGAGGGCTTGTTGTGACTTTTCTGCTGTTGTCCAACTGGGCCGTTTGTTTGTTATGTGCATGTCAACGTAAGCCCTCTCTCTCGGCAACAGAAATATTGCTAAATATTTGCATTTGATAACATTTAGATAGCATGTTTCGGTATTCTGAGCACTCTGTCGTGTTACAGGGTGTGCCATGGGTAACAAGCATCGTGCCCTAGTGATATCTCATGTGATGGAGAACCTGTGATGGTGAATAAAGACGAAGTGGACGGGTAGAGTGGGAGGCATGAAAAACCCACTGTGACCCCCGGACCCTGGTCGATATCCGGACTCATTTGATATTGAATATTGTCACTGGGGAAGGCTCGGGCTCCGGTTTTCCACAAAAGGCCACTCAGCTGACATTTCGCACTCACTCAAGTGACTCATGGTGGAACCAGCTGTCTGCCTTGTAGTGGAACCCTGCTGTTTTTTCATAAAGGTAAAGCATTACAAAAGCTTTATTTATTTCTCCCTTTTTTGGGAGCACACTGTGCCAGGCCCGGGAGGTGAGCTGTTTGTTCTCTTGCTTGGAAAGGTACGGCATTGTGTGCCATAGCAGCAGTGGTGGCATTCTCCATAAATACCTCAACAGATTCTGATATTTTATCATGACCATGGCTGGAGATGACATTTCAGCTGACATCCAGTACAGCTGCATTATGAGTTTAGCGCCACAGCACTAGGCTCAGACCATAACTCAGACGGCACCTTCTTTTCCTTCTTGCCAACTATTGTTTATTAGATGAGTCTGCCATTTAGAGAATGGACCAGGACTTTCCAATGGCCGAATTGCTTCAGTAGATCCTTTTGACCAAAGAGCGTCGCTTTCACAAGTCTTTCATGTCACTTTTAGTTTGTCTCTTGTGAGCATGCTGCAACTGCATCTGTTGTCACTTGTGAGCAGGAGAAACACCAGTAACCAAAATGTACAGTGGTGCTTGAAAGTTTGTGAACCCTTTAGAATGTTCTATATTGCTGCATAAATATGACCTAAAACATCATCAGATTTTCACACAAGTCCTAAAAGTAGATAAAGAGAACCCAGTTAAACAAATGAGACAAAAAAAACATTACACTTGGTCATTTATTTATTGAGGAAAATGATCCAATATTACATATCTGTGAGTGGCAAAAGTATGTGAACCTCTAGGATTAGCAGTTAATTTGAAGGTGAAATTAGAGTCAGGTGTTTTCAATCAATGGGATGACAATCAGGTGTGAGTGGGCACCCTGTTTTATTTAAGGAACAGGGATCTATCAAAGTCTGATCTTCACAACACGTTTGTGGAAGTGTATCATGGCACGAACAAAGGAGATTTCTGAGGACCTCAGAAAAAGCGTTGTTGATGCTCATCAGGCTGGAAAAGGTTACAAAACCATCTCTAAAGAGTTTGGACTCCACCAATCCACAGTCAGACAGATTGTGTACAAATGGAGGACATTCAAGACCATTGTTACAAAGAACATTGCTGCTTGTCTGCAGTTTGCTAAAGATGACATGGACAAGCCAGAAGGCTATTGGAAAAATGTTTTGTGGACAGATGAGATCAAAATAGAACTTTTTGGTTTAACCTCCTAAGGCCCAAGCTGTTTTTTTACATGCATTTTTTTATTTCTCTTTGCTATTTGGGCTTATTAGAACCTGATTAGAATAAAAACTAAGCATCATCTTTTGATAAGATGTACTTTTAGAGAAAAAGTATGTCCACATATGTGGATTCTTGTTCCGAATTTCTAAAAAGTGCTGTCCACTCATGTGACCGCTAAGCCCTAGGAGGTTAAATGAGAAGCGTTATGTTTGGAGAAAGGAAAACACTGCATTCCAGCATAAGAACCTTATCCCATCTGTGAAACATGGTGGTGGTAGTATCATGGTTTGGGCCTGTTTTGCTGCATCTGGGCCAGGACGGCTTGCCATCATTGATGGAACAATGAATTCTGAATTATACCAGCGAATTCTAAAGGAAAATGTCAGGACATCTGTCCATGAACTGAATCTCAAGAGAAGGTGGGTCATGCAGCAAGACAACAACCCTAAGCACACAGGTCGTTCTACCATCTCATCTCATCTCATTATCTCTAGCCGCTTTATCCTGTTCTACAGGGTCGCAGGCAAGCTGGAGCCTATCCCAGCTGACTACAGGCGAAAGGCGGGGTACACCCTGGACAAGTCGCCAGGTCATCACAGGGCTGACACATTGGCCCTTTTCCACTACCCTTTTTCAGCTCACTTCAGCTCACTTCAGCCCGACACAGCTCGCGTTTCGACTATCTAAGAACAGCATGACTCAGCTCGCTTCAGCCCTGCTCAGCCCCCAAAACTCGCACGGTTTTGGAGTGGGGCTGAAGCGAGCCAAACCGAGCTGAGTGAGGCTAGGGGCGTGAGGAGACACTCCCCTGTGCACTGATTGGTGAGGAGGAGTGTCCTCACACGCCCACACACGCCCCGCGAGCACGCTGGGATCTTTAAACACCATAAACCCGGAAGAAGGAGAATTACGAGAATTATGAAGCCTTATGCGCCTCGCCTCATCTATATGGTCTTGCCAGTATCTGTTGGTGTTGTCGGCGACAACAAGCCACAGCACCAAGACCAGCAACACTAACGACTCCATGTCCTCCATGTTTATTGTTTACTCTCCGGGTCGTGAGACTACTGCTTAAAAGGTCACTGATGTCACTGTTTGCGCCGCCTAACGACATCACCTGACGTCCACCCACTTTCGCTAACTCCACCCAATGTGTCCACCCACTTCCAGCCAGCACGGTTCAGCGCGGTTGTAGTCGAAATGCAACTCCAACAGCCCCACTCAGCTCGACTCAGCCCAACTCAGCCGCGTTGGTAGTGGAAAAGCGGCAATAGACACAGACAACCATTCACACTCACATTCACACCTACGGTCAATTTAGAGTCACCAGTTAACCTAACCTGCATGTCTTTGGACTGTGGGGGAAACCGGAGCACCCGGAGGAAACCCACGCGGACACGGGGATAACATGCAAACTCCGCATAGAAAGGCCCTCGCTGGCCACGGGGCTCGAACCCGGACCCTCTTGCTGTGAGGCGACAGCGCTAACCACTACACCACCGTGCCGCCCCGTCGTTCTACCAAAGAATGGTTAAAGAAGAATAAAGTTCATGTTTTGGAATGGCCAAGCCAAAGTCCTGACCTTAATCCAATCGAAATGTTGTGGAAGGACCTGAAGCGAGCTGTTCATGTGAGGAAACCCACCAACATCCCAGAGTTGAAGCTGTTCTGTACGGAGGAACGGGCTAAAATTCCTTCAAGCCGGTGTGCAGAACTGATCAACGGTTACCGGAAAAATGTAGTTGCAGTTATTGCTGCACCAGGGGGTCACACCAGATACTGAAAGCAAAGGTTCACATACTTTTGCCACTCACAGATATGCAATATTGGATCATTTTCCTCAATAAATAAATGACCAAGTATAATATTTTTGTCTCATTTGTTTAACTGCATTCTCTTTGTCTACTTTAAAGACTTGTGTAAAAATCTGATGATGTTTTAGGTCATATTTATGCAGAAATATCGAAATTCTAAAGGGTTCACAAACTTTCAAGCACCCCTGTACCTGTGGTAATTTGTGTGAAAATCAATTAACTGTTTTACAAGCTACATGCTTGGATTCTTACTCGTTTTGTATTCAGATTAGATTAGCAAAGCAACCTCACTTAAACTTGGGTTGAACTTCAAGTCTTATTGATCCAAGGCGATAATTTTTTCCAGAAAGTTCTTAGTTGGGAACTGGAAAATCTTTAGACCGTAATCATTAAAGGATTTCATCCCGGGATCATTCAAGCCAAACGTTTGGACTTGTTTGGACTTGGACAGTCATCTATCGCTTTCCTACTTGCTAGTGTGACCATAAAATTAGATCTGGATTATCCTGCTGGTACATTGCTGCATCAGACGTACCTGTACATCCATCCCTTTCACAGCTGATGCATTCTTTGCAGGACGCCATCAGCATGCTAATCAGAACAATGTCTTGATATGCGTGCTCTTTCACCCCTTTTGTCATATGTACTAACATCAATAAGAACAAGCCAGAGATTAATAATTAATAAACCTCTGAAATGCATTGACCTTCAGGCTTGAGCCAAGGACCCTCAGCATGTCATATTGTCTTCACTCATCTGGAAGACGTGCCGTATTCGGAGAGATATGAGAGAATATTTAATGATCAGGGCTGACTTACGTCACCACAGCGCTACAGTTGATGTGGCAGTGGATTTGGCAGAAAGTTCAAGACTTTGCTGATGAAATCCGTTAAACATGATTCTTTGTGAATAATCTGTCAGTCTTTGAGCAAGTCTGTGACTCGGTTTTAAAATGATGTGTTCTTCCCCTCGCTAAGGTTCTTTCAGCAGGTGAGAAGTAGAGCTTCACGAAATCCTTGTTTTCAGCTTCCATTTTGTCAAAGTATGATGTTTTTCATTTTTTTGTGACTCAAAATGCTGTGACCTTTTTTATTGAAATTTTATGACTTAATTGTCAAAATGTTACAGCTTGTATTCCCAGATATTACAACTTTTTTTTCTGAAAATCATGATGACTTTATTCTCACAATATTATGTTTTAATTCTTAATATATATATATATATATATATATATATATATATATATATATATGTGTGTGTTATTTACCAGCTGGGAGGTCCATATCCTGAAATACCGTGACCGAGGTCTTGAAAGTACTGAGCGAGGCCCTCTGAGCTGAGGTCAGTATTCAAGGCCGAGGTCACGGTATTTCACCATACGGACCGACCTTAAGCTGGTAAATAATATATTTATTTTTTCTTTGCCAAATTCTAACAGAAAACGAGAGCACCCGAAAGGGAAAACTGAGCTGAGCCGCCATTTTGAATCCTCATTCACGGCTGTAATGCAAATTGCTTCTTCCTTGGTATACAAGTGCACTTCCATGGCAGGGAAAAAGAAATTACATTTGGCCGCCTATGTAGTCCCCTATTTATACAAAATTGAGTCATTCAGGATTCAGCCATGTTTTTGCTCGGCGTTAGCAAGTTACAGGTTTTTAGCTTTCTCTTGAAATATTTTTATTTTGTCTTCCTCAGGGTAGTAAAACTCGCTTTCGCTGTGAACACTGTCGTTATCGCTGTCCATGCTGTAAAATTAATGCTATTTTGAATCCTCATTCACGGCTGTAACGCAAATGGCTTCCTCCTCAGTATACAAGTGCACTTCCATGGCAGGAAAAAAACTAGATTTTGCCACCTGTGTAGTCCCCTGTTTATACAAATAGGAGTCATTCAGGATTCAGCCATGTTTTTGCTCGGCGTTAGCAAGTTATCACTATCCATGCTGTAAAATTAATTCTATTCTCTTGAGAAATGCTGGCAAAAATTTATAAGATTTTTGATAATCTTATTGTAAGACTTTGAGCGGGTGGGTGGAGCACAGAAGTACGGCAGGCCAGAACTGAATTCCAAAAAAACTCTTTATTTGCAGCTTTTCAGCTTTACAATCTCCCAGTCACACAGACACATGCACACACACATCAGTCACCTGGTTGGGAAGAGAGCTCCCTTTCTCTGCTCTCTCTTTCCTTATATCGGGCACGGTCACTGGGGAAGACACACAAACACAGGTTAATTGACATCAGGTGCAGTGATTCTGCCACTTACCTTCCCTGACTCCACCCACCGGTCACAGACTGATGCTTGACCATGCTCCTGCTGCCACATACCCCCACCGCCCGACTCAGGCCAGGCAGATGTCCAGCCTGCAGCCGACTCTCCCCCCCCCCCCCCTTGACGGAAGAGGAAGTCCACCATGACCATCTGCGCTCCTGGCCTGTGGATCACCTTGAAGTTAAAGGGCTGGAGTGCCAGATACCAACGGGTGATCCGTGCGTTGGGATCCTTCATGCAATGGAGCCACTGGAGGGGCGAGTGGTCCGAACAGAGGGTGAAAGGGTGTCCCAGCAGGTAGTAGCGGAGGGTGAGGACCACCCACTTGATGGCTAGGCACTCTTTCTCTATGGTGCTGTAGCGCCCCTCATGCACCGACAGCTTTCTGCTGATGTACAGCATGGGGCAATCCTCCCCCTCTACCTCCTGGGACAAAACAGCCCCCAGCCCTCTGTCCAACGCATCTGTCTGCAACATAAAGGGGAGATAAAAGTCAGGGGAGTGTAACAGTGGCCCCCCACACAGTGCAGCCTTCACCTCAGAGAAAGCCCGCTGGCATTGCTCTGTCCACTGGACCGGATCTGGTGCCCCCTTTTTAGTGAGATCAGTCAGCGGGCTGGTGACGTCCGAATAATTAGATATAAGCCTACGATAGTAGCCAGCCAGCCCCAGGAACTGTCTCACCCCCTTTTTGGTCTTGGGCCTTGGGCAGGCCACAATTGCTGCTGTCTTATTAATTTGGGGACGCACCTGCCCATTGCTCAAGTGGAAGCCCAGATACCGTACTTCCACCTGCCCAATCGCACACTTCTTCAGGTTGGCGGTGAGACCCGCTCGCCTCAGCGACCTAAAGACGGCCCTCAGGTGCTGCAGATGCTGCAGCCAGTCATTACTATAGATTATGATGTCATCTAAGTATGTGGCCGCATAGGTGGCGTGGGGGCGGAGGACCCTGTCCATAATCCGTTGGAACATAGCGGGCGCTCCAAACAGCCCAAAAGGAAGTGTGACAAATTGGTGTAACCCAAACGGTGTGGAAAAGGCCGTTTTTTCTTGGGATAGTGGAGTCAATGGGATCTGCCAATAACCCTTTGTCAAATCCAGTGTTGAATAAAAGTGAGCCGTGCTTAGTCGATCCAGCAACTCGTCAATACGAGGCATTGGGTACGCATTGAATTTAGACACCGCGTTGACTTTTCTACAGTCCACACAGAACCAGACCGACCGGTCAGCCTTGGGAACCAAGACCACTGGGCTGCTCCAGTCACTGTGGGACTCCTCGACGATGCCCATTTCGAGCATGGTCTTGAGTTCTTCCCGAACCACCTTTTTCTTGTGTTCGGGCAGCCTGTAAGGGCAGCTGCGCACTACCACCCCCGGGGGTGTCTCAATGTGGTGTTCTATGAGGCGGGTGCGGCCGGGCAGGGGCGAGAACATGTCCGAAAACTCGGCCTGCAACTGGGCAACCTCCGTGAGTTGGGTCGGGGAGAGGTGGTCTCCACAGGGGACCGGAGAGGTAAGAGATGTCAATGTTACCTTTTGAACCTCTGGCCCCAGCTGCGCCTTCTCTGGAACCAATGCCACTAACGCCACGGAGACCTCCTCATTCCAGAGTTTGAGCAGATTGAGGTGGTAAATCTGTAGCGCCCCACCCCTGTCCGTTCACCTCACCTCATAGTCAATGTCCCCGACTCGCCGTGTGACCTCAAAGAGTCCTTGCCACTTGGCGATCAATTTGGAGCTCGACGTGGGCAACAGTACGAGTACTTTATCTCTTGGTGCAAACTCTCTAAGGCGCGTACCCCTGTTGTACAGGTGGATTTGCCATTCTTGGGCCTGCCGCAAATTCTCCTGGGTTAGGTGTATGAGTGTGTGGAGTTTTGCGCGCAGGTCGATAACATATTGAATTTAATTTTTGTTTGGTGAAGGTCCCTCCTCCCAATTTTCCCTCAGTACATCTAGGATGCCGCGCGGCTTATGCCCAGAAATAATGTGAATGGGGAGAACCCTGTGGAGGCTTGTGGGACCTCTCACACTGCGAATAACAGGGGTTCAAGCCATTTATCCCAATTGCATGCGTCCTCACGTACAAACTTTTTAATTATATTCTTGAGGGTGCGATTGAACCGTTCGACTAAACCGTCCATTTGTGGGTGATAAACGCTGGTGCAGATCAGCTTAATTCCCAGTAACCCATACAGTTCGCTCAGTGTGCGTGACATAAACGAAGTGCCTTGATCAGTCAGAATCTTTTTGGGGATTCCAACTTGGGAGATGATGTGGAAGAGTGCTTCCGCAATACTACATGCTAAGATATTATGAAGAGGCACTGCTTCCAGGTATCGCGTTGCATAGTCCACCTGAACTAAAATAAAGCAATACCCTTGTTAAGATTGCGCTGCGTGCTGTTCAGATGCGTTATCAGGAGATCTCCGAGGACAAGAAGAGAGCGAACCACATGAGTTAAATCAATCTGGTTTATTCTCAGCGTGTCCTAACACACAGCTGCGTCAGGGCTTTATATACACTTCGTAGGGAGTATCAGCAGTGGAAAGTTATGGAATGTGCTTTGCACACTCAGTATCAAGGTCACACAGGAGTTATGCACAGTTCAACAAGATGTTTCACACAAAAACATAGACAAAATCAGAATATGAAACGGGAACAGAACATGTGAAAAGTACAAAATGTACAGAGCAGCACGTATTATCTCTGGCCTAAAGTTAACCCTAAACTGCTACACTACACGACAGTCACCCTTGGGCCGCGCATTTACAAGAGTAGGTTTAGGAGTATTCAGGATTATATTCTTACAATCCCCTCTTTAATACTCTGACGCAAGCCCAGAGTATTATTCACACCCCAGTCTTGGCCGACACAGGGATATAACCTGTGTGCGAGACCATCATATTATATATACGATCCATGCAACAACGGAAAAGAAACGGGCCACAGGCTGAGCCATGTCATATTAACCTTAGAGTAGTTAGATGGGGCTATTCGGACCGGAAAAGGATCGCTGCTGTCATGGGGTAACAAAGAACACACATAACAAGGTATACTCATATTCATTGATGTTTTTACAGTGAAGTTTATATATTTCCAAAACTCGTTATCCCTTGGGTCCCGGTGTATTGCTTGTGCGGGTAACCCTGCCCCAAGCGTTGAGATCAGCACGATGATGAAGAAAGTCATACTGGTCACTGACTTTGTTCTCTAATGCTCACAGGGTGCAGACGGCGAAAAATATCACAGGCTCCCGTGCTTTTCAGACTCTTCAGCCCAGAACTTTGCAAGACTCACCAACCATCCCCTCTTTGTAGATCAGCCGAAACTGGATTGCTCCAGATGCTGGAAGGGGATCCCTGAAAAGGCCGTCAGCTATTGTCACAGCAACTTTCTGAAACACAAAAGTCTGTTAAGCATCAACAATATAGATTTCTATTACATTGGAGCCTTCTTTATTCTGCTGGCATGGATCCACTGTGGAAAAAGGTCCGTTAGCACAGCCGTGCGAGTTACAGCGAGTACATCGGTGGGCCCACTGTAGGGTGACTCCTCCATGGGAGCGTTTAGTTTAGCGAATCTCTTTACTAAAACTCTGTCCCCTACCTCAAAGGGGTGAGTGTGTGCCTCTGGAATGGGAGGCTTTTTGGAATTTACTCTCGCCCAATACTCATCCAGCACCCGCATGAGACCCACCGCGTACTCGCTGAGATGTACTTCAAGATCACCCGTTCCTATAACCTGCATGCCTCTACGCCAAGGGACAGGAAAGGGGCGTCCCATGACGAGCTCGTACGGAGATAAATTGTCGAGAGCGACCTGAGCAGTCATGCGCATATCAGCGAGGACCAACGGTAAAACTTGGACCCAATTTTTCGTGCCTGCGTCTTGCATAGCCTTACGCAACTTACCCTTAATTGTTCTATTCGCGCGCTCCACAATGCCAGAGGACTGTGGATGGTATGGGATATGAAAACGCCAATTGATCTTGAGGTCTTTACATAGCTCCTGCGTTACCTTAGAGGTGAACGGCGTTCCCTTATCAGAGTCAATTCCTACCGGAAGACCGTAACGTGGGATAATTTCCTGTGTAAGTTTGTTCACTGCTGTTCGGGCGTTCTCTTTGCTGCACGGGAAAGCCTCAATCCACCGTGAAAATTTGTCAATCATGACCAAAAGGTATTTGAACGGGCCCTGCTTTGGCATGTGAGTGAAGTCGATCTGCCATTCTTGGAAAGGCGTGTCGGGTATGGGAAGGTGCTGATGTACCGCGCCTGGTTTAGATAGATTATTCTGGGCGCACGTTAAACACTTGTCCAGAATGTTGTGTGCGTCTGTGTGCAAATTATTGATGCAAAATGTTCTGTTCATATCCTCCACTACCCCTCTTCGGCCGCGATGAGTGGGACCATGGAACTCGCGGACGAGAAAGGGAGTACAGTGACGAGGTAAACAAAGACGGCCCTGTGCGTCAAGCAAAACGCCACCCTTCTCTGTCGCGCCCTGGGCGTCCCAGAACTGTGTATCTGCCACAGAGGCCGAGGCCTGGATAGAAATGAGATCTATGTCAGGTAAGACAGCGCTAACCATGCGATCAGTAGAAACTAAAGCGCAATTAAAGCCTGGAGGCAGGACACCGGATGCGGCTGCAGCTTTAGCGACTCGATCAGCGAATGAATTGCCCTTTACTTCAAATGAGTCCCCTCTTGTGTGCGCGCGTGTCTTAACAATGGCCAACGTGCACGGAAGGAGACAGGCGGTGATTAAATCAGTAACAAGTGAAGAATGAGAAATGGGCTTACCGTCGGCTGTCGTAAACCCCCGAGACGCCCAAATGCGGCCGAAGTCGTGCGCCACGCCGAAAGCGTAGCGTGAGTCGGTGTAAATAGTAACGTCTGTGTCTTGAGCCAAAATACATGCGCGAGTCAAAGCATAGAGCTCCGCAGCCTGAGCAGAAGAAAAAGGCAAAGAATGAGCTTCAACAATTTCATCAGGGAGGCGACAAACAGAGTAACCACACAGGAACACACCATCCGCAGGGCGGGAACAGGAACCATCTACAAAAAGAGAATCGCCTGTGGAAAGAGGGGTGGAGTGTAAGTCTGGGCGGATGCTAGTCTCAAAAA
Source organism: Neoarius graeffei (assembly GCF_027579695.1). NCBI lineage: Eukaryota > Metazoa > Chordata > Actinopteri > Siluriformes > Ariidae > Neoarius > Neoarius graeffei. The sequence goes on along the minus strand of NC_083576.1, from coordinate 5,067,551 downwards.
CGATATTAGAAAGACAGTCATGTGAGTCAAACGCAACATCGTCATCCTGTGAGTTAAGAAGACGCTGAAGAGCGTGGGCGACAGAATCAAACGACGAGGAGGGCTTAACAGTGAGATGCTCTGTGGCCAAAAGAATAAACTCATAGCCAGAGCGACGCTGAGCAGACAAATGCTGAGTGCTAAGATTCCGCAGAATGTACACGACGTCATGTGAAGTGTGTAAAATGAGCGGATGCGACAAAACAAGTTTTTCAGCGTCCGTGACCATGAGAGCACACGCAGCAACAGCCCTAAGACAGCCAGGAAGCCCTTGTGCCACAGCGTCAAGAGTTTTAGACAGAAACGCGCAAGGTCGCATGCCCCCCCCGTGCTCCTGAGCCAGCACCCCAGAGGCGGTCCCCTTCTGATTGCACACATACAGGTGAAACGGCAAACGATAGTTCGGCAGCCCGAGAGCAGGGGCGGAGCACAAAGCTTGCTTCAGAGCCTTGAAGGCCGTTAGCATGTCCTCAGTCCAGACCAGGGGCTGAGTCAAAGGATCTGAGTGACTTATAGCTGAACGCAAACACTTGTCATAGATTGAACAGTCAGGGATCCATTGACGACAGTAATTGATGAGGCCCAGAAATGCCATGAGAGCGTGCTTGGTTGCAGGTACCTGAGTGTCCATAATGACTTGAACGCGTTCCGGGCTAAGCCTCCTGGAACCCTGGGAGAGGTCATGTCCCAAGTAGCGAACAGTTGTGAGGCAAAACTGCAACTTCGTGCGGGAGACCTTGAAACCCTTCTGCGCCAGGAGTGTGAGGAGAGACAATGTGGCGGCAGCACAAGCGTCTTGATCCTCCGCCGTTACCAGAAGATCATCCGCGTACTGGAGCACCGTGGAGCCCCGGGGAAGACAGAGATCAGCCAGCGCGTCCCGCAATACGGCAGTGAAGACCGCCGGTGAGTCAATGAAACCCTGTGGCAACCGCGTCCACGTGTATTGTCTTCCCCTGTGTGTGAAAGCAAACAGGGGCTGAGTCTCATGGCCCACAGGAACACTGAAAAAGGCAGAGCACAAATCAATCACAGAGAAATAAGCATGGTCACACGGAATAGAAGACATAAGAGAAGGAACGTCAGGGACCACTGGAGCCACGGGAACGATGAGTTCATTTATTTTACGTAGATCTTGAGTGAGGCGCCATGTGCCATCCAGTTTTGGGACCGGGTTCACTGGGGTGTTATACGGGCTGACACAAGGAACCACGACACCTTGCTGCAAAAGAGATTGTAGAATATTGTCAATACCATCGAGCTTACTAGGAGACAGAGGGTATTGTTTAACATAAACAGGTGTAGAGTGTTTAATAACAGCTTCATACGGAGAGCAGCTCACAGAGCCCACATCGTCCTTATGATCCGCCCACAGGGTGTTAGGAAGAGCAGAGAGAACAGGGGAAAAAGCTTGGGACGTACAAGCAGCGTTCAGAATGTTATGTGGCAGCACAGAACTGGATAGAGCAAAAACATCAGGCGGAGCACCGTCCGGGGTATCAACAATCATGTGTGAGCCGCTAAAGGAGATCGAGAGTCCGAGAAGACTCATGAGGTCGCGACCTAAAAGATTAAAAGGGCACTCTGGCATAAAAATGAAAGAGTGTGAAAAACGCAATGAAGGGTCCAGAGTGCAGATGACAGGTAAGGGTGGTGTACAACTAGAGTCAAAAGGAACCCCTTCTATCCCCACAGAGCTAACAAACCGTGTAGATAAAGGACCCTCATAATCCCTCCCTACTGAGGACATAGTGGCCCCAGTATCAAGTATAAACGGATACTCCCTACCTGCCAAACACAGAGGCACAAGAGGGAGCTCCGCGTTACGAGGAGAGCTAAAAGAGAGATTTAACATGGCAACGGCTGTGGATTCCGTACCCTGGGGGCAGCCCTATAGCGGGGCGTGATAGCGCTGGTCCTGTCCGTTATTCTGCCGATAGCCCTTAGGTCCGGGATTCTGGCCTTGCAACACATCCCCTAATTCTCCCGTCCTACTCTGCTCATCCCTCCGCCGCGCATAGCATTCCCTCATCCAGTGGCCCTCCTTTCCACAATAGTGGCACCTGCCTGTTTTCTTCCGGTTCCCACCCGACCATGTGCGAGGCCCGGTGCGTGTTTTGTCATTATTATGACGATACGACCCGGGGCCCTGTGGGGCCACAGATAAACATGCTTTATTAGTCTTACAATCTAACAACCCATCACTTTCCATTGTCCTCAACCGTTCACCCGCTTGGCGAAGGACCAAATGAGTCCTATCGCTCAAGTGATGTTTCAAAACGTTCTGAACCTCAGGGCGGCAGTTAGATAAAAAGGTGGACAGGAACATTGGATTGGGTTGAGTCATGTCCAATTCTAACCCACCCAGGTGCTGCCAAACTTCACCAAAACGTTTCCAAAAGGCCGACGTCACTTCTGACTTTTCCTGTTTACAGTTAGTAACCTGCGACAGATCACGGTTCGCTTGTTTCATAGCCAGTAAATACCTAGTTAACTGCTCACGCAGGAGCTGCAAAGCATTCGGTGTGTCCCTCCAAAAAAATGTCGACACGGTGCGCTGACGCGGACGGCCACCTTCCTGAGCCGGAGCTATTTCTTCCTTTATATTCATAGCGACGTCATTTCTAGGTTGCAACACATCGACTATTTCGAGCAAACGCTCCTCATCATATAATCTGTGTCAACTGATGAGGTGTTCAAGTGTGCGAGCTGATCTGAACAGAGCTGCCAGACATACACATACAGAGGGCTTCCAAACCCATACTGCACACTGCACATTTCACTTACTTCAATCAATAGTTAGTCCATCTGGAGTGGATGTGAGATTTACTTCTAATTTGCACATTAAATCATGTGCTAACAAATTTACTGGACATGTATATGAGATGAGGAATGAGTGGGACGTAACTATTCCTCCCTCGCTTTACATGGGAGGTTAACTGAGAAAGTTTTGGTTTTGGAATAGCCTTTAAAACAGGTCTCGGGGTGTAAACACCCTTTGATTTATCCCATACCTTCTTCATGTCAAACCATTTATCATACCCTGCGCGCATATAAGGGCGGTCCCAATCCGGATCGCCTAAGCTTTCATAAATCATACGGTGCGCTGAAGCAAGAAAGCCTGGATTAAACGTCCCATCACGGGGATACGATGGAATCTGAGGATTTGCCTCCGTCCACCCAGCCAAATTGTCCAGCCACGGCGTAACGTAATAGCCTAAACCACACTTATTCATCCATTCCGCCGGGGTGTCTGTGACCTCAGGTTTAGGATACGAGCCCCCCATCGTACAGTAAAGCAAACGGATCTGAACAGAAACAAACAGCAGATATTTATCTAAATTTCTATAGCACGCTCTTCCTGGACTCGAACCAGGGAAAACAAAGCCCTCCTTAGGGCACTACACAAATTTCTATAGCGCGCTCTTCCTGGACTCGAACCAGGGAAAACAAAGCCCTCCTTAGGGCACTACGGAACTACTTCCAACCAGGTAGTCAATCAAACATGTCTTACCTGATTGAGAGTATCACGTCGGGGTCACCAAATTGTTAAGATTGCGCTGCGTGCTGTTCAGATGCGTTATCAGGAGATCTCCGAGGACAAGAAGAGAGCGAACCACATGAGTTAAATCAATCTGGTTTATTCTCAGCGTGTCCTAACACACAGCTGCGCCAGGGCTTTATATACACTTCGTAGGGAGTATCAGCAGTGGAAAGTTATGGAATGTGCTTTGCACACTCAGTATCAAGGTCACACAGGAGTTATGCACAGTTCAACAAGATGTTTCACACAAAAACATAGACAAAATCAGAATATGAAACGGGAACAGAACATGTGAAAAGTACAAAATGTACAGAGCAGCACGTATTATCTCTGGCCTAAAGTTAACCCTAAACTGCTACACTACACGACAGTCACCCTTGGGCCGCGCATTTACAAGAGTAGGTTTAGGAGTATTCAGGATTATATTCTTACAACCCTCGTGTTGACCAATCTAATGGCCCGACAAGATCCATCCCAATTCTTTCGAACGGGGTCTTGATTAATGGTAGAGGCGCAAAGGCGCTTTTAGAATGGCTGCTGAATTTACTAACTGGCATTCGCGGCATGCCGTACACCACCTACGGACATCGCCGCGAATCCCTGGCCAATAGAACCGGGCCATTATTCGGGCTAGTGTCTTATCCTGCCCCAAGTGTCCAGCCATGGGATTAAAGTGAGTCACCTGGAATATCAATTTCCGGCAGCTCTTTGGGATCAAAAGTTGTGTGATCGGCTCCTTAGTCTGAGTGTCCTGCTTCACTCGGTATAACCTATCCTTAATAATGGAAAAGTAGGGGAAGGACGGGGTGGTGTTTGGCTGGAGTATTTGACCATCGATTACTCTCACTTGGTCAAACGCATGCCGCAGAGTCTCTTTTCGTGACTGCTCTAATGGGAAATCCATGAGGGATTCCCCGAGAGAGGGAGGAGGAGCCTGCTGCTCCTCACTCTGATGCAGAGATGATGTCGACGGCTCTGTGACAGCTGCTCCCGCCAATGCCACACCGGGACCTCCCCTTGCTGAACTACGGCAGGACCCACTCTTCACTAAATGAGTCATTAACTCCCGAAATCCTGGCCAATCAGTCCCCAAAATTATCGAGTGGGTAAGGCGAGGATTAACCGCTGCCTTTACACTAAATTTCTCCCCTCGAAATAGAATGTGGGCCAACACCAAAGGGTAGTTGTGAACATCCCCAGGCTTCTGCTGCTTGCTCGAAGAGCACTAGGAAGGCCTCGGGGTCGTCATGTGGGCCCATCTTTGTTAGGGTGAGGTGGGGAGGGCCTGCGGCGGTGGAGGTGGTGGACTCCACCAATGCAAGGAGGTGCCGCAATGCCTGACGATCTTTCTGTTGCGCCAGCACAAGAACCTTTGTGTTTGCTCCTTTCAGAGGGTGGCCAGCGCCTGGTGCTGGCTCTGTTGGGCCGTGGCGAGGGCATGGATCAGGTCCGCGAAGGGGTAGGACTCCATGTGGCTGTTCTCCTCTGTGCTCCTTTCCCAGGTTTCAGCACCACTGTAGGACTTTGAGCGGGTGGGTGGAGGACAGAAGTACGGCAAGCCAGAACTGAGTTCCAAAAAAACTCTTTATTTGCAGCTCTTCAGCTTTACAATCTCCCAGTCACACAGACACGCACACACGCATCAGTCATCTGGTTGGGGAGAGAGCTCCCTTCCTCTGCTCTCTCTCTCCTTATATACGGTGCGGTCACTGGGGGAAGACACACAAACACAGGTTAATTGACATCAGGTGCAGTGATTCTGCCACTTACCTTCCCTGACTCCGCCCTCCGGTCACAGACCAACACTTGACCATGCCCCTGCTGCCACAGTATAAATAAATCTTATAAAAAAAGATAAAAGTTGACAAAAAATGCTAGTATGTTTGTTGTTGTTGTGAACGAGCGAGTCGCCATAGGTCCATAACCAGGGTCCGTAACTGGGGTCCATACCGTAGGATACCTGCTGCTTCTTTTCATTTCTAAAACATGATAGGCTTTCTCAGTGTCAGCTGTGGGGAAAAAAAAACAATCAGTAATTACTAGGGTCACGTCTATAGACTGTATAAAATCAAGTTCAGTGATTTCTCAGCAGCGTTATTTGAACACAATCAGTTGATGGCAGAATGGAAGGATGCGGTACTTCTGGGGAACGCATGCACTCATGGCCATATCTAGAACCCATGTTTCAGTTTTCTGAAAGGAATAACGATTCATTTTGTTTTAAGTGTTTGCCTAAAATGAACCACATCACAGCCTACAAAAACTCGTCTTCCAACCCACTGGAGCATATTGAGGTATGTAAAAGTTTTATTCCAAGAGAAAGCTTGCAATGAAGTTGTCTATGCTTTTAGAGCTATGCAGTCTGGTTAGTCAAATGACCTTTCTGTGGATTTGCCTACCTCGTTGCCATTGCCTTGTCCACGGCCAACGATAACACATAGCTAGTTAACGTGGACATTGTTAGCATGTAAAAATGGAGTTACACTAACATGAATAATGTTAACTTATCTGAAGTCCTTTCAGAAATATGTTTCAGCATAATCTTGCCAAATAAACAGAATATAGAAATATGTGTTTATCTGTTATTAAAGGTGTTTATTCTACATGTTCTATAAGGTAGTCAGGAAATCCAGTAGGTTGTTTCAAAGGCATTAGGTTTTGTAAGCATTGTGGCAATAATACAACAATGCATTGACTGAAAATGTACTTTTAATACTTAAGTATTTTTAAAACCAAGTACTTCAGTACTTAAGTAAATTTTTGACTGTACAACTTTCATTTGGATCGGAGTAACATTTGACCAGTGGGATCTGTACTTTGACTTAAGTAATGAATTTGGGTTCTTTGTCCACCTGTGAAAATTAGATATTACAAATCCTGTACAATTTTTTTTTTCTTGAAATATATTTGTTTATTTTATTAAGTGTTCATCTTCATCATTTTGGTTTGATTTTGCTTTTGGAAAAGAGGAACGACAGTCCATGGTGTCATTCATCATTAAATCTATAACATACAGGCTGCTGGAACATAAACTTACTGAAATGTTCATGAAATACACCAATTAGTGATAAGATTATGACGACTGACAGGTGAAGAAGTGAATTACTTTGATTATTTCATTACAATGGCACTTCTCAAGGGGTGAGATATATTCTGCGGCAAGAAAGAGAACAGTCAGTTCTTGAAGTTGATGTGTTGGAAGCAGGAAAAATGGTCGAGCGTAAGGATCTGAGCGACTTTGACAAATTGTGGTGGTGAGAAGAATGGCACATCTTGTAGGGTGTTCCTGGTATGCAGTAGTTTGTACCAACTAAAAGTGGTCCAAGGATCTGAAGGACAACCAGTGAACTGGTGACCGGGTCATGAGTATCGAGGGCTCATCGATTCATTCACATGTGGCACGAAGGCTAGCACATTTGGTTGAATCCTGAAGAACAAAAAAGCTTCTGGAGCACAAAGTGCTGAAAAAGTTAATGCCGGCTAAAACAGAAGGGTGTCAGAATTAACTTTTTCAGCAGTTTGTGCTACAGGAGCTCTTCTATGGGATTGGAGCATATGGGCTTGCCTTCATGTCCCATGTGAATGAATCGATGAGCCTTTGACACCCATGACCCTGTCGCCGGTTCACCGGTTGTCCTTTGGATCCTTGGACCACTTTTGTTCAGTACTAACCACTGCATACCCAGTCATCTCGCCGTCACAATTTGTCAGAGTCACTCAGATCCTTAAGCTTGCCCATTTTTCCTGCTTCCAACACATCAACTTCAAGAACTGACTGTTCTCTTTCTTGCTGCTGAATATATCGCACCCCTTGACAGCTGCCACTGTAATGAGATAACCAATGTTATTCACTTCTTCACCTGTCAGTGTATTTTCCAAATTTGCACATTTGTAAATGTTGTGTTCGTCTAAAGTGAGCCTACTTGTTTGGTTTCGTGCAACGACTGTATACTCAATGAGTTGTCTGAATGAACTGCCATTTTTCCTGTTGAGTTTTCTAGCTGGTATTTCATAAATACATTCCTTGATGTATAGCTCACAGTACATGACTCTAATCAGTGCCGTGAGTGATTGCTTCATCATTATGTGTTTGCTCTTGGCTGGTAGGAGTCTAATTGGGCAGAGTTCATAACTGAGTTTCACATTACAGCAATCATGCCAGGTTCTACCCGGTCTAATGCACATTATGTCAGAGAAGAGCTTGAAAGCTGTACTTCGCTGTACTTCACTAAGCACACGAGAAGAACGGTTCTGTGTTATATGTCAGATTAAAAAATTAACAAAATATTTAGACAGTGCTCGATTAGTCTACAGCATGGTGTTGCCATGTGGCAACAATGAAATGGATCTCATTTTTCGAATAGGCAGGACCAGAACACCTGTGTTTTATTATTTATTTGTGAAAATGGGGCCATTTGTTTGCTCGGAAACATAATTGTCAGGTTGCATGACCAGGAAATGCTGTTAGCGCTTCCCTTTTCAGCGGATGCTTGAGGCTCTCAAGGTCATCACCCGAGGGCTGTCAAAACTGAAGTATTGTTCAGTATTCAGACAACAGGCCTTCAGAAAAACAAATAAATAAATAAAACGCTGTCTGTGGTAAGTAAACATTTCATTTTTATCATTAAAACAAGTTTCAATGTAATGAGTCATTCATAAAACAGTAAAATGTTGTTGCCATGTGGCACCAGCACCAACATATCTGTCCATTCAACTGACTGGAATGTACTGTAATAGGCTTACTGAAAACTAGGATACTCGAAGGATATGTTGACAACTTTTGAGAATATTTTAAAGTAAAACAAAAGTGTTATTTATATCTGTGTTTGAAATTTTAGACATTTTGTAATCTGATATTGTCGACATTGTAAATATTTAAATGCCGTTTTGCAAATAAACTGTGAAACATGGAGCTGGTCATTAGAACTGTATCATTGTGCTATTACCATTACAGCGCAAATTACAGTTGGGTTTACATATTTTATATATATATATATATATATATATATATATATATATATATATATATATATAATTTATTTTTTTAAAGGTGGACTACCTTTCAGATTTTTCAAGTGCAGGTCATAAAAAGAATTTTCCCCGACACCCAATTATTTTTCTTTAGTGACTGAAAGCTACTGAATTCATATCACAGACTTCAAATTTTATTAGTTTTTTTTAAATAGAACAATTAATGAATTTATCTCCACGTGGCCCTAAATTCTCCGCTATTTTTTCCTGCTTCACCATGACCCAATTCTAGATACTACATCAGACATCACATCACATGGTGGGCTTTCCCTGTTAATGCAAGGCATTGTGGGATACAGATTTAAAACAGGAGAGAAAAATGGAGGACGCGAGTGTGCTAATGAAATGTGAAAGACCGACTACAGTAACGGAAAGTGAGAAGAAAAGAAGTTATGTTATATACGAAGGAAAGGAAACGCAGGACCAAACTAATAAATATGGGCGCTCAGCGAGCACCTCGGTGTGATCAGCTGTTCGTTTAGCGACAGAATGATGGAACTGTCAGTGCACGCTCAAAGGGAAACCTGTAGATGGCAGTAATGCAACACTGTGGATGCCAGCTGCCGTAAAACCCAAAAGAAGAAGAAGAAGAAGGTAAACCTGCACATGCGCAGACGGACTTCCTCTGTCTGCTTGACTGCGTGAAGCGAGCGATTTCATGCACATTATTTGCTTTAATCCCCTCAAATTAAATAACTTCCCAGCTACAGAATGGCCTGATATTTTGTGAGATATTACAGAAATAAACAGATATCACAATCACCACATTTCAGACGGAACTAAATTTCACAGATTTTATGAAATCGAAAGGCCAGCTAGCTTTAAGGAACAATTTGATTTTATAGCACTTTCCACGGCGGCACGGTGGTGTAGTGGTTAGCACTGTCGCCTCACAGCAAGAAGGTCCGGGTTCGAGCCCCGTGGCCGGCGAGGGCCTTTCTGTGCGGAGTTTGCATGTTCTCCCCGTGTCCGCGTGGGTTTCCTCCGGGTGCTCCGGTTTCCCCCACAGTCCAAAGACATGCAGGTTAGGTTAACTGGTGACTCTAAATTGAGCGTAGGTGTGAATGTGAGTGTGAATGGTTGTCTGTGTCTATGTGTCAGCCCTGTGATGACCTGGCGACTTGTCCAGGGTGTACCCCGCCTTTCGCCCGTAGTCAGCTGGGATAGGCTCCAGCTTGCCTGCGACCCTGTAGAACAGGATAAAGCGGCTACAGATAATGAGATGAGATGAGATGAGCACTTTCCACCTTTACGCATTGTTGCCATATGGCAACAATTTACAAACTACCCCGATTTATTTTTTTTTCCAAATCATTTTCAATTTTTCCCTGATTTAAGCCATATACTGTTCGAAATTTTTTTTTTTTTTTTAATGTATACGTCACAATTCATGCTGTGGAGTGTTAATTACTTGAAAATAATTCATGATTTCACTCAGCACCAGAGTATTTACTAAAGACTAGCTTCAAAAGAGGGTTTTAAAGAATAACTCCTTCCATAAATGTGAAACTGATGTATTTATAATCTTTAACATTCACCATATGATTTCCTGTAATGTAACCGTTTACTATTTAACAATTATTCACTGAAGGTGAAGTGAATATCGATGAATAATAACCGAGACAAAGTCAAGGTTATAATTTCAATAATATTGGCTGGCTTTTTTTCATGGTCTATCAGATATATTCCATTCAGCTAGCATGATTCTGAACAAGTCGAAGACAAGTAGCTAAATGGAATATATCTGATAGAACACGAAAAAAAGCCAGCCAATATTATTATTATCTCATCTCATCTCATTATCTCTAGCCGCTTTATCCTGTTCTACAGGGTCGCAGGCAAGCTGGAGCCTATCCCAGCTGACTACGGGCGAAAGGCGGGGTACACCCTGGACAAGTCACCAGGTCATCACAGGGCTGACACATAGACACAGACAACCATTCACACTCACATTCACACCTACGGTCAATTTAGAGTCACCAGTTAACCTAACCTGCATGTCTTTGGACTGTGGGGGAAACCGGAGCACCCGGAGGAAACCCACGCGGACACGGGGAGAACATGCAAACTCCACACAGAAAGGCCCTCGCCGGCCACGGGGCTCGAACCCGGACCTTCTTGCTGTGAGGCGACAGCGCTAACCACTACACCACCGTGCCGCCCCATTATTATTATTATTATTATTATTATACATACACACTCTTCATAGCAGCATTCTTGAAGGCCAACACTAGCTTACCCATGACTCAGTGCTGTTAGCGTGGCAGTCCAGTTAACTTCCAGCCAGTGTAGTGTTAGCGAAAGCCAGTGCTAGCGCAGCCAAGCTGAATATTATTTTCCCTGTGTAATTTACTTAGTTACTTTTAAAATCAATTTCAACAACTACACACAATGGAGCGACCTGGCAGCCAAAATTCTCTCAAAATCTTCCATTTTTAATGAAGCAAACCTCGCGGCCATGTTTATTTACAAATTGTCAGTCACTTGCTAGTGTGGAAGTTTTACATATCCGACATGTCTCTTCCAGTTTTTCGATGTCCATTGGTATGTTTTTCTCTTGTAAATATGCATGAATATATATAATGAAGTTTTGGCAGCCTTTCAGGTGTTCAGCGCGTCTTTGGTTTCAGTTTTTAGTTCATTTATTTCGTGCTTAATCCTAGCACTGGATTAGCCTCGTCTTCTCTCTTTCCCAGCGGAGAAAGAAATGATTGTGTGCATGCACAGCAGAAAAGTTTTGTCATTGGATATTCATGTGAGCTCTGATGTGTGATGTCATGTTGTCTTGACAATGTGCAATAATGCAACAATATTGCACGCAAATTCTCTATTGGGTAGAATGACGTAATACATGTAGGATAAGGGATATGCTAACAATATTGCATGCTATCAGTAAACTCGCTAGAAGGGAATAGAACACATATTTTTATTCCATGGAAAAAAGTGTCCTGTATGTATAATAATCACTGATATTCACTGAGCCTGAGCTGGATAATTGTTTAAAAAAAAAAAAAAGATAATTTATTCCAAACTTCAAAAGCAGTATGTAAATGTAATAACGGCGTGGCACAGACTTGTCACTTATCTACACCGAGTCACATAAAATACTTTTGTTTTGAAATCGATAAAATAAATCACAACTCCACCTTACCTTTGAATAGTTTTAGACCAAACTTTGTAGCGTCTTTAGTGCTTTTATTTCGGAACAGCATATTCTTTAATCATTTGTAATTCTTCCTCACTCATGGTGATGAAGCGATCAGCCGCCATTTTGCCGAGTCGCTCGAGGTGAATATCGAGAAATAGTTCAAATCTCCCGACCAATCAACACGCACGATTTTCTATCATCGCCTCCGTATTTATACTAAATAAATGACTGCGTATTAGAACGAGTGCATGAGCTTAAATTTGCAGCTACACTCCTATCAGGGCTGAAGAGAAAATTCAGACCAGTCAGAGTCCAGAATCTCAGCGGCGCTGAGGGAAAATGAATCGTGTTTGCTGTAAATGTGGATGTTTTTGTTATTTCCATGCATTTATTGATCATTTTGAAGTGCATAGTTTTGTATGGTGTTATAAATATAAAGTGTCAGTGATGTTACATGTCTGAAAGCAGAACGGATCATCTTAAACATCTGAATGTGGATTTTTTTTTTTTTAAACAAATGCATGCGGGTCATTAAATTTTTAACACTGTTAAGAATAGGAAAATTCATCCTGACAGTCAGTCCATGCCGATCTGTCAGAGCAGCTCAGGGATCAGAGCGAAGTGGAGCTCACCTGCCTGTCTGCCCCGAACGCTGTGGTGTGAGGAGAAGATCAGTTAGGGAAATGTGTAATGATTTAGTAACTGCTCTGTAATGGAGTTCTGTTTGCTCTCTCTCTCTCTCTCTCTCTTTCTCTCTTTCTCTGTGTCTCTCTTTCTTCTTTTCTTTCTGCGTAGAATGATTACAGGGCCCAGGCAGCAGCCATTTCAGCTCAGTCGTGCGCATAATGACTGTGCTGTTGCAAGAATGAAGGAATGCAAATGGGAATATTTAGGAAGGCGGTGTTAGAGGTCCCACTTGGCATACAGAAAAAAGCCTCGTGCAGGTTTCCCCGGCCAACACAGCCATGCTCGGTGCTTTTTTATCTTTAATATGGAAATGCGCTTGAACAGCAAGCCGCTCCCTGAAGGCCAGGAAATAACAATATGTATCCATGGCAGGCATGACTGAAACGCGAAGGCTGTGGGATCAGACATGAAACCGGAACAGGCCTGGAAATTGAAAGAGAGAAAATCTGGCATGGTTGCTGGCCAGAGATTCCTGTTTTTACCCGAAGGTCCCTCAACAGGCTCAGTTTGAGCCACTAAGGCATATATATATATAATATGTGTGTGTGTGTGTGTGTGTGTGTGTGTGTGTGTGTGTGTGTGTGTGTGTGTGTAAGCCTGTGTATGTATGTGGGTGTGTGGGAAAGAGGAAGCGATTAAAAGAGAGAGCATATTGGCTCCCTGTTACTAAATAATAGATTTAGAGCATCTGTCTAGTGTCGTAAGGCAGGGAGAAATCAGCAGCAAGATGAAGAAAGAGAGGAAGCAAGGAAGCTTTTTGGTTTTTCTGTGTATACGTGCACAATTCTAGAGCTTTCTGGGAACATCAAGTAAGAGGTGCCGATACTTAAGGTTTAGATGATTTTTGACTTCTTGCTACAGCAAAATCAGAGAAAATTATGCTTTTTGACCAAAGGTAAAAAAAAAAAAAACTAGATAGAGACTGTGACTAAAGTCACAGTAATTTGCACTCGCTCTTACAAACCGAGACGTCTGGTCACCGTACCCTATAGCTCCGGAACGGTAAGAGATACAGAATGACACTTAATGAGAAAAAGTTGCATCCTGCTGCCCTGAACATCCATCTATTATCCATAACTGTGTATCCTGTACAGGGTCACGGGCGAGCTGGAACCTATCCCAGCTGACTCTGGCCGAGAGGCGGGGTACACCCTGGACAAGTCGCCAGGTCATCACAGGGCTGACACATAGACACAGACAACCATTCACACTCACATTCACACCTACGCTCAATTTAGAGTCACCAGTTAACCTAACCTGCATGTCTTTGGACTGTGGGGGAAACCAGAGCACCCGGAGGAAACCCACACGGACACGGGGAGAACATGCAAACTCCACACAGGCCGCTGGGCTCGAACCCAGACCTTCTTGCTGTGAGGCAACAGTGCTAACCACTACACCACCGTGCCGCCCCCACCTTGAACAAAATAAAATAAAACTGATTTTTAAAAATCATGAAAATTGACAGAGTTATAAGTGATTGAAAAAAATTCTGTTTTTCATGGATCATTCTGGATCAGTGATCCAGATCAGCACCAAAAGTCATAGCAATGTATGTCAGTCCAGAGGTTTTCTTCATGTGAAATTTGATCATGATTGGTTGAAAACTGAGGGAGAAATAGCATCCTAAAGACATAATAATAATAATAATAATAATAATAATAATAATAATAATAATAATAAGAGAAGAAGAAGAACGTAGAAAGACCCTGAGTGAGAATAACAATTTGCACCAGGACTGCAAGCACAAATTAACAGTGTCACTGTGTGTATCTGTATTTGTATCTGTATTCAGAATTAAACCAGAAGTAGGCGTGGCCTAGGCAGGAAGCACCAAAAAGTATGAAACAAACAAAAAAACCAATATGTCTGTATGCCAGATTGTTGTGTGAATTCTGGCTCTGTCAGTTCCTCAACCTCAGCTACATCACTCCAGTTTGTTTGTTTGTTTTAAAATCTCATGATGTTATGACTGGCATTTGTCCCTACCTGTGAACAAAATATAAAACAAAATACAAACTAAAAATTCAAAATATAAACAAACTTGCACCCTGATATTAAACCTCTGTAATTTTGACCAGGCAGTTACTAACGATGAATGAATGGTTTAAATGTAAAACACAGTGATGCACGTTCAAGTTAAAGCTAGACGGCCTTTCAGATTTTTCAAGTGTAGGTCATAAAAAGAATTTTCCCCGACACCCAATTATTTTAGTTTAGTGACCGAAAGTGACTGAATTTGAATCACAGACTTCCAATTTTATTATTATTTTTTTAATAGAACAATTAATGAATTTATCTCCACGTGGCCCTAAATTCTCTGCTATTTTTTCCTGCTTCACCATGACCCAATACAAGATATTATGTCATGCATCACATGGTGGGCTTTCCCCGTTCATGCAAGGCAAACAATTGTGGGATACAAATTTGAAACAGGAGAGAAAAATGGAGGACTTGAGTGTGTGAATGAAATGTGAAAGAGCGACTACAGTAATGGAGAGAAAGTGAGAAGAAAAGACGTTATGTTATATACAAAGGAAAGGAAACGCAGGACCAAACTAATAAATATGGGCGCTCAGCGAGCACCTCGGTGTGATCAGCTGTTCGTTTAGCGACAGAATGATGGAACTGTCAGTGCACGCTCAAAGGGAAACCTGTAGATGGCAGTAATGCAACACTGTGGATGCCAGCTGCCGTAAAACCCAAAAGAAGAAGAAGAAGAAGGTAAACCTGCGCATGAACTGATTTTATGAAATTGAAAGGCCGTCTAGCTTTAATAATCACGGTATTACTTTGTCCCTGAAAGCTTCGTATCTGACCATTCAGAAACCATTATGTCTTCATTCCCACCAATGCTTTTGTATTAAGTCCCTACAATTCACTAAAGGGGAAAGGACGCAGGACATCAAATTCACGTTTGTTTCCAAGTCGCAGTTACTTTCTCTTCATGCACAATTTCGCTCCATGAACTTTGACGTCTCAGTTCATCATCCTCCATCTTGTGAGACAATAGAAAACAAGACTGCAGTCTCTCTGATTGGCTGATAAAAGGAAAATGGAGGAGCTGATTATGATTCAGTTGCACAAACTCGAGAAATTTTCTTGCTGTTTTCTCACCATTGCTTGGAGCATATTTGTAAAAATATTCATAAAAATTAATGTTATTATCTGGCACGAGCTACTTCTGGTAAAATCGTGCGCTCTGATTGGTTCCTTGATGGGCAGAATTTTCCCGTAATGCCCGTGGGCGATTCTGGAGTTTCTTTCCAAAGCGCCGGGTTTTAACACTTCAAAAAACAAACAAAAACAAAAATAAAATGACAAAAAATGATGAATTGGAAATCAAAACGGAATCAAAAATGGCCAAAAGACAAACAAGAGTCGGCAAGTTATTCAAATGTGCAAATGTGATGTGACTGAAAGCAGCGTCGTGCCTCATTATAATGATGTCTAATTTAATCTTAGAAATAAAAAAGACATATAATAAACTCCTTATTGACCGAGCAAGCAAGGTTAATAAGTAGTTTTTCTTTTTTTTAAGTTGAGTTCAATAAAAAAAATCTTATTAATTGTTAAAAATAATTTAAAGTTAATTTTAAAATTAATTTCTCTTGATTGAACAATAAAGAGGTGATTTGCCTCTAAAAAGTCTGTAAAAGCATTTTTTTTCCCCTTGGAAGAAAACTGAAATAAAATTTGGCTGTATTTTAATCCTAACATCATTCAAAAGCTAGATTTATCATTTTATTAAATATAAACGTTAGTTGTCTTGTTGACCAACATATGCTTCAGGTTTTCAACTTTTTTTTTAATTAGTAATTTCAACACATTTACGCCTTGTGTATCCTCTCTTTATCATAAACAAACAATCTGCATATAATTCCGATGTTTTTTTTTATTCTTATGGAAAAAAAATCAGCACTAATTCTGGCATTGATTGAAGATGTTACAAGCTTGGATAGACATCTTGCCAGGAGATATCAAAATCAACAAAACAGTCATCTGTCAGTCTCATCTCAGGATCTCATGAAGATGTGAAATGGAGACTCTGTCGCCGTCTCTTTTCTGAGCTCGCAGCTCAGATTTAAATCACACAACTGCTCCAAAATACAAATTACAGCTCGGAGCGGTTTGGAGATGTTTGGAGATGAACGCCGCAGAGCATCTGGAGACCCTATTTAAAGAAATGAGCGCTGGCGTACACAGAGATGATGTTTGTACATTATCTTGGTGTTTTAAATGATCTATGCGTCACTGAGCTTTCTAAAAAAAAAAAAGAAGAGGAGGAGAAAACAGCTTTGCGACAAAATAATCACTCCCTGCGTACAAAATGGTGTCCGACAAATTGGATATTCACCCTGAGCACATGCTGGAAGATTTCATAAACACGCAAAGCTTTCTATGGCTGCAAAATGGCAAAATATATTGAATAGGGAACAGAATAATTTAAGGATTTTAGCTCCACCCACTCAGCAGCACCATGTGATGTTTTACATATATTCTCTCCACAGTCACTGGATACAAGCAATCGTGTGCTCTGATTGGCTACTCTACTACAAGGATATCAGCTCATATACCGTGAGTAGAGAAAAACAAAATGGCAGCGCATATTGATGAACCAACCAAGGATGAAATAAAAACTCTACTCAAAAACACCCCCCCCCCCCCGAAAAAAGCAACAAGATATGGAATAAAAGTATTTAATGGTAAGAATGTGTGTGTGTAATTTTTTTTTCAAGAATTATTATTATTATCGCATTTTCCACAAATTGCTCCTGCCATTTCACCAGTTTGTTTACATTCTAAGCAGAAATTTTGTCAGACATTTTGTATAAAGGTTTTATTTATCGACTTTGCAAAAAATAAATAAAAATGCCCTGTTTCTCAAAATCCAGTGAATGTGGATAGAATAAAGCAGTTATTCCACTCAATCTCATCATACACGGATTATAGACAACCCAGTGCTACACGCCTCATTGGCTATGTACGACTCGAATCTCATTTCCTGCTCAATAAATAAATAAACATACATACATGTAATGTTCACTTATATGTATTTATTTACATTATTTTAATGAAAATCCCAGCTTTGTAATAAACTATAAATTTACTATTTGCATTAAAATCCACCAGTTTACTCATTCAGCTTCAAACCATTAATTTGCCTCATCTGAAACATAATGAGAAAGGTATGTAATAATATATCATGTGATGCTAAAAGACAATACAATTTTATGATGATTTGAATCGATATAATAAATATATATTAATATAAATATATATATATATATATATATATATATATATATATATATATATATATATATATATATATATATATATATATATATATATTTTATTTTTTTTTATTTTATTTTTTTTTTTTATTAATCATGATTATTATCAGGCTGAAGAAATTATCAATCTGTTTTTCCTTGCTGTAATTGAGTTGTTTAGACAGCAGAGGGCAAACTAATGTAAAAATAGCTGGAGTGCACGTGACTTCACTGTTGGCGAAAGTAACACAGCTCTAATGCTGTGAAAGCGCACAAAAACATCCAAAATGTGAAAGAGCTGTTGTGTGATTGTGTACAAATAGATTTAACAAGAGATCAGCGCTCTCTCTCTCTCTCTTTTTTTTACAGACTGCTGAAAGATAAAGAAAAGAGAAGCAAATAGAGAACAAATGTTCAGAAAAGTTTATAGAATCCTTTATTTGTTACATGCACACTTCAAGCACAGTGAAATTCATCCTCTGCATTTAACCCATCTGAAGCAGTGAACACACACACACACACACACACACACACACACACACACACACACACACACACACACTCAGAGCAGTGGGCAGCCACACCAGAGCACCCGGAGAGCAGTCAGGGGTTCAATAGCTTGCTCAAGGGCACCTCAGCCCAAGGCCACCCCACATTAACCTAACCTGCATGTCTTTGGATTGTGGGGGAAACCGGAGCACCCGGAGGAAACCCACGCAGACACGGGGAGAACATGCAAACTCTGCACAGAAAGGCCTTCGCTGACTGCTGGGTTCAAACTCGGAACCTTCTTGCTGTGAGGCGACCGTGCCGCCCACACCGTTTATTAAGAAAAGGAATATTTATTATTAACATTTTTAGAATAGAATAAAATGCCTTTATTGTCACTGTACCCATGTACAATGAGATTAAAAGCAACTCCAATAACAGTGCAAACAGTGTGTGGAGAAAAAAAAAAAAAAAAGGTGAGGGTGTAAGGGGGGTAAGGTGCACAGTCCTGAGGCGTATGTGTTGTGTTTCACATTATGGAGTGAGGTATTGCACATTATAAAGTATTGCACAGAGAGAGTCATATTATAAAGTATTGCACATTATAAATTATTGCACGAAGAGAGTCACATTGTAAAATAAAGTATTGCACATTATGAAGTATTGCACAGGGGGGTTAGACGATAAAGTCAGAGCATATTCGAGTTCAGGGTGGTTATGGCTTTTGGAAAGAAGCTGTTTTTGAATCTATTTGTTTTTGTCCTGATGCACTCGTAGCACCTCCCTGAGGGCAACAGGCCAAACAGATCAAAGCCAGGGTGGGAGCTGTCCTTGATAATGTTCTTAGCTCAGCTAAGGCAGTGGGAGGTGTAAATGTCCATCAGGGAGGGGAGAGGGCAGCCAATGATCTGTGCTGCCTTTACTACTCTCTGGAGCCTCTCCCTGTCTGCAGCAGTGCAGCTGCTGTACCATACTGTGATACAGTACGTCAGCAAGCTCTCGATGGATGAGCGGTAGAAGGTCAGCAGCAGGTTGGAGTCTAGGTTGTGCTTCCTGAGGACTCTCAGGAAGTGTAGCCACTGCTGAGCCTTCTTAACAACTGCTGTAATGTTCTCTGACCAGGAGATGTCGGCGGAGATGAGGACGCCGAGAAACCGGAAGGTGTGGACCCTCTCCACATACTCGTTATTGATGTAAAGGGGGGCTAGGTCGGTGCTGTGCTTCCTGAAGCCAACAATGAGCTCTTTGGTTTTCTTGGTGTTCAGAGTGAGGTTATTCTCTGAACACCAGGCTGCCAACTTCAGGACCTCCTCTCTGTAGGCTGCCTCGTCTCCCTTTGAGATGAGTCCGACCACTGTGGTGTCGTCAGCAAACTGGACGACGAGGTTGTTGTTGTGGGTCAAACTACAGTCGTGGGTGTAGAGGCAGTACAGGAGACGGCTCAGCACACAGCCCTGTGGAGAGCCGGTGCTCAACGTGCAGGTGGAGGAGAAGTGGGGGCCAAGTCTCACAGTCTGGGGCCAGTTGGTAAGAAAGTCCTTTATCCAGGCACATGTGAGAGGGGGGAGGCCGAGAGTGTCCAGTTTTCTGATAAGGATGTCCGGGATTATTTTGTTAAAAGCTGAACTGTAATCCACAAAGAGTATGCGGACGTAGCTCTGCTGCTGCTCCAGGTGGTTCAGCGCAGAGTGGAGAGCTACGGCGATGGCGTCCTCTGTGGATCTATTTGCGCGATATGTGAACTGGTAGGGGTCGAAGTCTGGGGGGAGGTGTTCCTTGATGTGCTGAAGAACTAGTCTCTCAAAGCACTTCATGATTACCGGGGTGAGGGCCACAGGACAGTAATCATTCAGGCTGGTGATGGGAGACTTCTTCAGCACTGGGATTATTGTTGGAGATTTTAGGCAGGGTGGGATGACTGCCTGAGCCAGGGAGAGGTTAAAGATCCTGGTGAAGGTAGGGGCGAGCTGGTGGGCGCACGCTCTGAGCACCTTACCAGGTACACCATCTGGGCCGGCAGCTTTCTTGGGGTTCACTGCCAGGAGCACCTGTCTGACAACGTGAATGGAGTGGTGTAGGAACTGTGTGGTGGTGGGGGCAGGGCTGGAGCAGATGAGTGCTGCTGAGATGTTTCAAAGCGAGCAAAGAAGCAATTTAGCTCCTCTGCCAGTGGTGCACTCCAGTCTCCTGTTGATGCATCACAGTCTCTGAAGTTTGTGATGTCTTGTATGCCCTTGTATGTATGCTGGGTTCAAACTCGGAACCTTCTTGCTGTGAGGCGAACGTGCTAACCACTTACACCGCCGTACCGCCCACACCGTTTATTAAAAAAAGGAATATTTGTTATTAACATTTTTCATTTTTAACAAAGGAGATATTTTAGTTATTAGGCTGTGATATTTTACTCCAACCTTTCCAAATGTGGATAAATAATTATTGTTGGTTATTAAGAAATTTTTTAAAAAGTTTTTTTGTTTGTTTGTTTTTTTAATTAATATTTAAGGCTAGACGGCCTTTCCATGTCATAAAATCAGTGAAATTTAGTTCCGTCTGAAATGTGGTGATTGTGATATCTGTTTATTTCTGTAATATCTCACAAAATATCAGGCCATTCTGTGGCTGGGAAGTTATTTAATTTGAGGGGATTAAAGCAAATAATGTGCATGAAATCGCTCGCTTGGTGCAGTCAAGCAGACAGAGGAAGTCCGTGTGCGCATGCGCAGGTTTACCTTCTTCTTCTTCTTTTGGGTTTTACGGCAGCTGGCATCCACAGTGTTGCATTACTGCCATCTACAGGTTTCCCTTTGAGCGTGCACTGACAGTTCCATCATTCTGTCGCTAAACGAACAGCTGATCACACCGAGGTGCTCGCTGACCGCCCATATTTATTAGTTTGGTCCTGCATTTCCTTTCCTTCGTATATAACATAACGTCTTTTCTTCTCACTTTCTTTCTGTTACTGTAGTCGGTCTTTCACGTTTCATTCGCACACTCACGTCCTCCATTTTTCTCTCCTGTTTCAAATTTGTATCCCACAATGCCTTGCGTGAACAGGGAAAGCCCACCACGTGATGTGATGCATGACGTAGTATCTTGAATTGGGTCATGGTGAAGCAGGAAAAAATAGCAGAGAATTTAGGGCCACGTGGAGATAAATTCATTAATTGTTCTTTTTAAAAAAAAATAATAAAATTGGATGTTCGAATTCGAATTCAGTAGCTAAACAAAAATAATTAGGTGTTGGGGAAAATTCTTTTTATGACCTACACTTGAAAAATCTGAAAGGTGGTCTAGCTTTCACTAACTGTATATTTAAATTGATAAAGAATAGGACAATACATGCTGCAGGTTTATTGGTAAAAAAAATGTCTACATTGAATATTCATCAGAAAAATCACATCGTGATTGCAGTATCGTGAATTTAATCGAATTGTGAATCAGGTGAATTGTTCTATGCGTACCAGGATATGACATATCCCTTCTATCACTGATGCACATAAATCATTTGGATTCAAAGTTCATTCTGTTCCCAAAAGTGACAAATATCCATTTCCTCCACCTACAATATGTCAGGAAAACATTTGCTGGTGGGTCGTAATGGCTTAGCTGAGGTGCACAAACAGTTTCAGCGTTCAGAGAGAGAGTGAAGCTGTATGACGTCCACAGCTGACTGACAGAGAAGAGATCTGACATTCAGCCATGGCCGTATGGCTAATGAGTGTTTTAATTCACTCTGCTTCGCCTATTCTGGCCCTCGTATTCACTTATTAACCACACCGATGCGCACACACACACACACACGTGTACTGGTTCTGACAGATTCTGGAAATGAATATTAAAATCACTCCATCTGTCTCAGTCACTCAATTCCAATTCAGTTCTTTTTAGAAATAGCTTTATTAGCTTGACTGCTAACAGGAAATAAAGTGATATTGATTTCTGGATAAATAAAAGAACGACAGTTCGTCTCCCACCGACAAACAATCGATGTTAATTCAATCAGACAGCCTACGCTTGTCCCAAAATGTTCAAATGTAATTTTTTTTTTTAAATGATAAAAAGAGAACAGGATAATGTCCTAAGAAGTTGTCACTGTGAGCAGGGGCACCGCCAGAAATTTTGGGCCCCATGAAAGATTAGAATTTTGGGCCCCCCAACTTTGCCCACCCTCGTCACAATTGCACTATTGTCATTATTTGACTTTTGATAGCCCATGGACCTTGAGTTTGTGACTTTGTTATTACATTTTATGTATTAACCTACCAGGGACTAGATGAAAACTGGTCAGTGACTAATTCTGGTGCATTTACAATCACAAATGAAAATTCAAGATTTTGCCACATGCCTTCTTGTGCTAGGACAACTGGTAGTGAAATGTGTGATGCGACTGCTAATAAATCATAGAAAAAGTTTTCTACCCAGCATCAAAATACCTATGGAAATCCCATTGACATTGACATCTAAGGTATCCCATGGAAACCAATGGTTTAGAACGTGTGAACATCCCACACACGTAACCATGCCAAACACTTGACTGGTGTCCGTTATTAGCAACACTTTAATCTAGCAAACTGTATATGGCGCTCGCTCATTAAAAACTTCAATCCTAAAGCATTTATGGGTTGTATTGCCGCTTACCTCCTTCTCCAAAGGGGGGTTCAGTGGTTTGGTAGGGCGGAGGTCCCCCTGAGGCTGAATCTGTGCATATTTAGGGCACCCCATTAGTTATGAAACTGGTTATTAGCACTAGTTATTAGCACCAGCATAACATAATATTTAATCTTGTTTATCACACAAGTCAGTTCAGTTATTAAAATGTAAAAAATGTCACTGTAAAAACTGTAAAAGTGTTCTCTTGATAGGCTAATCCAACCACGTTCATACTGTTCATTTACCATTCGCTAATATTTTGAACACGTGAGCGATAGCTACCTTTCTTTGGGAAAAACTGAGTGACCAGTTGCCTGCCTCTCCGGTCCCTCTCAGCTTTCAGCTGCCTTTCTTTACGTTTTTGACAGCCACTCTTCATATTTAGCGATCATAGACTGTACGCACTCCACTGCTGGCTGGCTGGCTGCTGCACCGCGACACAGCAGCAAGTAGTGTTGCACTGATCAGCACACAGATTTAATGCATCGCGCTTCTCCATTTCGCAAAAGGGGGAGGGTTAAATGACAATATGTTGAAGAACTCAAGAAATAGACAACCTTGTTCAATTATCTCATTTTACCAGATGGAATATTGCATTATTGTTATTTCAAAAGTCTTATTAAAATCATTAAAAGCATATTATCAGCCCCTTAAAGGGCCCCATGGCAGTGCTGGGCCCCTAGAATTGTTCTAACCTTTCCCCCCCTGGCGGCGCCCATGACTGTGAGAACAGTGTCCTAGAAATATTCAGAAGGAATAAAAGACAGTGTGAATAGTTTGTCCTTCATTCATGCAAGTTCAGGAAGAATAAAATCCAGAAAGTTTGTCTCGCATCCCAAAACGTTTAAAAGTAATAAATATTAATGTTAATTACTGTTAATTATATTTTCATAAAATGCCAAGTTAATGGCAAGAAATGGAAAAATTGTGACTAGCGAGTGAGCGACTGTGACAATTTGTAAACAAACATGGCCGCCAGGTTTGCTTCGTTAAATATAGAATATTTTGAGAGAAAGACGCATTGAACCCGAAATGAATGTGTATGTATTATAATAATAATAATAATAATAATAATAATAATATTGGCCAATATTTTGACCTGTTCAAAAGTAGTTTGTCTTGATGAAGTGTTTGGGAAGAATTGCCTCCTCAAAAAAAAAAAAACCTGCTACAGCTGAACCCTGATGTGTGAAGAATAACTTTTTTTTTCTGACGTCTTTCCTCCTTCCATGCCCAGTCTCCAGCTCCAGGGCGATCCTGAAAGAGCACTACAAGTGCTCAGGGCTTCCTCTGTCTCGAGAGGTGGGCTCTCAGCCAAGAACACACGAGTCTTCATCTTCACATCGCACCAGGCGCTCGTTGTCCAGAGTAATTACAGATGATTTCATCTTGACCTGTGTGTATTGCGATGGCTTTTCCCACTTGTTCCTGCCTCTGATTATACACTTTCACTCTGAACAGCTCTGTACCCGTGGGAGTCCAGTCTTTACGTAACTGGACTGCTTTGTTGTATACAAAGAGTGGAATGGAGGATAAAGACGTTAAAAAGTGCAGCTGTGGTTCAGAGAGTTGATCATTTATCACATCAGGGAAGCGTCTGGGCTGCGAGAGTTTTGAACTGGACTTTCAAATCTGCTTCCTTTGGTTATTTGGTACAGTCTAGTCTCCTTCCTGTTTCAAAACAACATCAGAGTGCCCAAGCGGATATTACTTCTAGACTTTCTGTAAAGCTAGCTCTTCTGAACGTTAGATCACTTTCAAACAAGTCATTTTTAATTAATGATCTTATTTGCAAACACAGTCTTAATTTTTTGCTTCTAACTGAAACATGGCTGGATCAAGCAAAGACTGCTACCACCCTTATTGAAGCAGCTCCCCCAAATTTTAATTTCATGAGTGCTACCCGACATGGGAAAGGTGGAGGGATCGCAAATATATTCAAAGCCTCTTTTCAGTGTAAACAGTCCTCACTTGGTGATTTTACATCCTTTGAACACTTATGTGCACTTGTTACATGCTCTCCTAACATATTGTTATTAACTATTTACAGACCTCCGAGACATTCAGCCAAAGTCTTTCTGGAAGAGTTTGGTGAACTGTTGTCAGTCATTTGCTTAGAGTTTGACTGTCTTATTATATCTGGGGATTTTAACTTGCATGCAGATAATCCTGAAAACACTTATGCCAGAGAACTACTCGCACTTATTGACAACTTCAACCTAGTACAACATGTACAGGGGCCGACCCACTCTCGTGGTCATACGCTTGACCTCGTTATCGCAAAGGGTCTTACTGTTTCTAATACTGTTGTTGACCTGGCCTTATCTGATCATTTCTGTGTTTTCTCTGATGTTTCTATGCCCCCTCACATTTAGAACAGCTCAATGACTATGGGTAGGAGAGTCATAAACGACTTTGAGCAAGCTCTCTCTCGGATCTCAACTAAAATGTCAGACTCTGTAGACGACTTACTGGAAATTTTTAATTTAAATATGACCCAAATTATGGATGATATTGCTCCATTCAAAATCAAAAGAGTCAATGATAAGCAGAAAGCACCATGGAAGCAATACCCAGCTGTTAAACTGCTAAAGAGAGAATGTAGAAAGACTGAAAGAAAATGGCACAAACCTAAACTTCACATCCATTATCAAATCCATAAAGAGATGCTTTGTAAATATAATTATGAAATTGGTAAAGCAAGACAGTCTTTCTTCTCCAACATCATCAACAGGAATATGAACAATGCCTGTGTGCTATTTTCAACAGTAGAGAAGCTAACTAATCCCCCACCACAATTAGCACCTGAACTTCTCTCAGTTAATAAATGCAATGAGTTTGCATCTTTCTTCAAAGGTAAAATTGATAAAATACAGCAGAATATTGCTCATAATGTATCTCAGTTGCAAATAACTGAAAAGCTGCAATCACCAGTGACACAGACAGACAATTTCAACACAATATCAGAATTTTGTTTGATTGATTTCGAGACTCTTGAAAAAACTGTACAAAATCTCAGTTCCTCAACATCTGAATTGGACATTCTGCCCACCAACTTTTTTAAGTCTGTTCTTCACCTTATAATTACAGATGTGCTTCAGATCATAAATACATCCCGAGAGACTGTCATTGTTCCTGTGTCCCTGAAAAAAGCCATTGTAAAGCCCCTACTTAAAAAGAATAATCTGGATGCTTCAGTATTGAACAACTACAGGCCAATATCAAATCTACCATTCATTGGGAAAATCCTTGAAAAAATTGTCTTCAATCAATTAACTGCCTTCTTGATATCAAACAGCTGTTTTGATAACTTTCAGTCAGGATTTCGTGCCAATTATAGCACTGAAACAGCGCTGATTAAAGTTATAAATGACATACGTCTTAATACCGATGCAGGCAAAACATCGGTCCTGGTGTCACTGGACCTCAGTGCAGCTTTTGATACTGTTGATCACAACATACTGCTATATCGACTTGAACACTGGGTTGGGTTGACTGGTAAAGTTATCAATTGTTTAAAATCATACTTAAAAGATAGAAGCTTCTTTGTTACCATGGGAAATTGTACCTCAACATCAATGTCCTTGACCTGTGGTATCCCCCAGGGGTCGAGTCTTGGACCATGACTATTCAACCTTTATATGCTCCCACTTGGACAAATTATCAAGAACAACTCAATTTTGTATCACTGCTATGCAGACGACACCCAAATTTATTTTGCTCTATCACCTAATGATTATGCCCCCCTTGAATGTCTCTACCAGTGTATCGACCAAATCAACAACTGGATGTCACAAAATTTTCTTCAGCTGAACACAGACAAAACAGAAATAATTCTATTTGGAAAAAAAGATGAAAGACTCAGGATTACCACTATTCTTGACACAAAGGGGATTAAAACAAAAGATATGGATAAAAATCTTGGTGTTTTCATTGACAGTGAGCTAAACTTTGACAGTCACATGAAAGCAATCACTAAATCGGCATTTTATCACCTAAAAAACATTTCCAAACTAAGAGGACTTATGTCAAAAAATGATCTGGAAAAACTTATTCATGCCTTCATCTCTGGTAGGGTTGATTACTGCAATGTCCTTTTCACAGGCCTGCCAAAAAAGACCATCAAACGACTTCAGCTGGTTCAAAATGCAGCGGCGAGGGTTCTCACACGAACAAAAAGAACAGAGCACATTACTCCAATTCTAAGGTCCCTTCACTGGCTTCCAGTAAGCTACAGAATTGACTTTAAAGCATTGCTGCTGGTGTACAAATCTCTAAATGGTACAGGGCCCAATTACCTCTCTGATATGTTGCAGCGGCCTAACCCAATCAGATCTACCAGATCGCAGCAGAAAAATTTACTGGTAAAACCTGTTGTTAAAACAAAGTGTGGTGAAGCAGCTTTTAGCTACTATGCAGTACAGCTATGGAACCAACTGCCAGAGGACATTAAAAATGCTCCTGCTGTTGGCAGCTTCAAATCTAGACTAAAGACCAAGCTGTTCTCAGATGCTTTCTGCTAACTGATAAATATCATCATCTTTACATGTTTTAAACTTTACTTAACTTTTATTCTATTTTATTCTGCTGTTTTTTACTGAACTTTTACTTCATTTTATTATTGTATTTCTACTATTGTTTAATTCTTATTACAACCCCGATTCCAAAAAAGTTGGGACAAAGTACAAATTGTAAATAAAAACGGAATGCAATGATGTGGAAGTTTCAAAATTCCATATTTTATTCAGAATAGAACATAGATGACATATCAAATGTTTAAACTGAGAAAATGTATCATTTAAAGAGAAAAATTAGGTGATTTTAAATTTCATGACAACAACACATCTCAAAAAACTTGGGACAAGGCCATGTTTCCCACTGTGAGACATCCCCTTTTCTCTTTACAACAGTCTGTAAACGTCTGGGGACTGAGGAGACAAGTTGCTCAAGTTTAGGGATAGGAATGTTAACCCATTCTTGTCTAATGTAGGATTCGAGTTGCTCAACTGTCTTAGGTCTTTTTTGTCGTATCTTCCGTTTTATGATGCGCCAAATGTTTTCTATGGGTGAAAGATCTGGACTGCAGGCTGGCCAGTTCAGTACCCGGACCCTTCTTCTACGCAGCCATGATGCTGTAATTGATGCAGTATGTGGTTTGGCATTGTCATGTTGGAAAATGCAAGGTCTTCCCTGAAAGAGAAGTCGTCTGGATGGGAGCATATGTTGCTCTAGAACCTGGATGTACCTTTCAGCATTGATGGTGTCTTTCCAGATGTGTAAGCTGCCCATGCCACACGCACTAATGCAACCCCATACCATCAGAGATGCAGGCTTCTGAACTGAGCGCCGATAACAACTTGGGTCGTCCTTCTCCTCTTTAGTCTGAATGACACGGCGTCCCTGATTTCCATAAAGAACTTCAAATTTTGATTCGTCTGACCACAGAACAGTTTTCCACTTTGCCACAGTCCATTTTAAATGAGCCTTGGCCCAGAGAAGACGTCTGCGCTTCTGGATCATGTTTAGATAAGGCTTCTTCTTTGAACTATAGAGTTTTAGCTGGCAACGGCGGATGGCACGGTGAATTGTGTTCACAGATAATGTTCTCTGGAAATATTCCTGAGCCCATTTTGTGATTTTCAATACAGAAGCATGCCTGTATGTGATGCAGTGCCGTCTAAGGGCCCGAAGATCACGGGCACCCAGTATGGTTTTCCAGCCTTGACCCTTACGCACAGAGATTCTTCCAGATTCTCTGAATCTTTTGATGATATTATGCACTGTAGATGATGATATGTTCAAACTCTTTGCAATTTTACACTGTCGAACTCCTTTCTGATATTGCTCCACTATTTGTCGGCGCAGAATTAGGGGGATTGGTGATCCTCTTCCCATCTTTACTTCTGAGAGCCGCTGCCACCCCAAGATGCTCTTTTTATACCCAGTCATGTTAATGACCTATTGCCAATTGACCTAATGAGTTGCAATTTGGTCCTCCAGCTGTTCCTTTTTTGTACCTTTAACTTTTCCAGCCTCTTATTGCCCCTGTCCCAACTTTTTTGAGATGTGTTGCTGTCATGAAATTTCAAATGAGCCAATATTTGGCATGAAATTTCAAAATGTCTCACTTTTGACATTTGATATGTTGTCTATGTTCTATTGTGAATACAATATCAGTTTTTGAGATCTGTAAATTATTGCTTTCCATTTTTATTTACAATTTGTACTTTGTCCCAACTTTTTTGGAATCGGGGTTGTTTTATTTTTCTCTCTTCTTCCCCATTTATTTTATGTAATTTTATTTTCTATTGTTTACTGTTTTGCCTTTACCTCTGTAAAGCACATTGAACTGCCACTGTGTATGAAATGCGCGATATAAATAAACTTGCCTTATTTATGGAGCATCCTGGAGCAAGGCACTTAGGAGTTTAGCAATTGCTAAGTGATCAACGTGTATGTGCTGGCTAGGATAATGTGTTTATTATTATTATCTCATCTCATCTCATTATCTCTAGCCGCTTTATCCTGTTCTACAGGGTCGCAGGCAAGCTGGAGCCTATCCCAGCTGACTACGGGCGAAAGGCGGGGTTCACCCTGGACAAGTCGCCAGGTCATCACAGGGCTGACACATAGACACAGACAACCATTCACACTCACATTCACATCTACGGTCAATTTAGAGTCACCAGTTAACCTAACCTGCATGTCTTTGGACTGTGGGGGAAACCGGAGCACCCGGAGGAAACCCACGTGGACACGGGGAGAACATGCAAACTCCACACAGAAAGGCCCTCGCCGGCCACGGGGCTCGAACCTGGACCTTCTTGCTGTGAGACGACAGCGCTAACCACTACACCACCGTGCCACCCTATTATTATTATTATTATTATTATTATTACCTCACCCATGACAGAGTGGGTGGGGCGACGTATTGTAATCAGTGTGGTTTGTTTGTTTGTTTGTCTACTTGTTAACAATCTAGCATCTAGACGGTTGCACTAATTGACTTCAAATTTTCAGGGTAGGTGAGCAATGATCTGTAGATTACTTGATTAAATTTTGGACGTAATCTGGTCAAGGTGAAAGTCAAGGTCATCGGAAAGGTCAACCTTTCGGTCAAAATAACATATTTTCCATTATAACTCAAAAACGGTTGCAAATAGACAGATGTTTACTGTTTCAAGCATATAGGAACTCCCATAAGGCTTTTCATTTGGCACCATGAGCTTTGGCCTTGAGTGACCTTGAAAGGTCAAACTCAAGGTCACGGATTTTCAGAGGGCTGTAACTTGAAAACAGTTGATGGTAGACCCATATCAACTTGTAGGAACTCCCATATGGGCTTTCATTTGGCACCATGATCTTTGACCTTGAGTGACCTTGAAGGGTCAAACTCAAGCTCATGGATTTTCATTGGACTATAACTTTAAAATGGTTTATGATAGCCAGATGTTTACCATTATCAACATATAAGAAGTCCCATATGGGCTTTCAGTCACCACCATACCTTGAATGACTTTGAAACATTAAATTCAAGTTCACGGATTTTCATAGGACTATAACCTGACAGCTGATGATTCAGAAATATGACCATTATCAACATATAGGTATAACATAAGTGCTGACAGGCAATGTTTGTTTTGCCTGGAAACACTTGTTATTATTATTTTCATTGGGTGAGTCATTTTGATTGGTGATACGGTGGTGCAGTGGTCAACAGTCACCTTTCTGCAAGAAGGTGTGGCCAACTTTGGCCTTTCTGAGTGGAGTTTGCAGAAGGTTCTCCAGGTTCCTCCAGGTGTTCGGGTTTTTTCCCAGCACGCTCGGTCCGTATGGTATGACCTCGAGCCAAATATTTTCCTGTCTGACCCTCCCACTCAGTCAGTAAGTATATATTATGCTAATCAGGACTCATCTCTCAACTCCCGCCTCACACATCCACACCCCGTCCTCTCCAAGCTCCTTCCCTTTCCCCTCCCCTCCACTCTCAGCCCCCTGCCCACTTTTTAGCACTGGGGGTGGGGTTACACTTTAAATGTAATTCTAAACAAATTAAAAACAAAGTACAATGTGTTGTCCTTAATAAATAATTTTACACCATCCTTTATTGATTCTGCGATAACAGTTTTGTTTTATTTCTTACACTGTTTATGATGTTGATGGAAGAGAATCAGCTGATTGGTTTGTTCATAAATGAACAAACAAACACACAAACAAACAAACAAACAAACAAACAAACAAACAAACAAACAAACAAACAAACACACTTAACCCAAAGCAGCTTTTCACCTGATAAATTTTAATCCTGCTTCAGTGGACTGTGTCAGTGACTATCTGGTGGTCGTGGGATTTAAACTCATGACCTTCTGGGTCAGAAATGCAGACCATCCAAGCCTCTGAGTTTCCGCTACTCTAAAAATGAACATTCCAAACCAATCAGGAGTCATGATCAGTGATCCAGCTGTATGCAAACAGAAAACTTTTGCGGCTGTATCCTCAGGGGCGTGTTCGAGAGCTCTTTATCAGGCGTGCGTTTGTCTGAGCTGCTGATGAGACAGCAAACTGACAGTCTGAAATCAGTCTAACGTCTCGTCATTATCTGTTAGTAAATAACGAGAGATGGGGGGGGCTGCTGACACTGGCAGGCAGCCACGCATGGCGAAGGTAATCACAGTTTCATTTCCAGCACGACCAGGGTGCCATGCTTTAATGATTTTAATCAAACTCATTCACACACTCTCTCAATAAATAAATATGAATAGTCTGTTTTGACTCTTTTTTTTTCTCCTTCTCCATCACTCAGGCAACACGAGGCCTCCATGGCAAGAATCATCAAATCTCAGCTTCATTGCTGCGTCTCTCTATATTCAGGTGTGTGTGTGTGTGTGTGTGTGTGTGTGTGTGTGTGTGAGAGAGAGAGAGAGAGACTGACAATAAGAAATTTCATATCAGAGTAATCAGAAGGAAAATTCCAGAATCTGAATAAAATTTAAAGGCTTGGATTTGCTTTTTCATTTCCGGCTCTTTCTCTATCTTATACATCTTGGGGGTTTTCTGTGCCTTGTATTGTACAAGTGTGTGTGTGTGTGCGTGTGTGTTAGGTTAGATGTATTGTCCCGTATTCAGATTTCCGTCATGGACAGACTAAAGAGACTGTGTGTGTGTGTGTGTGTGTGTGTGTGTGTGTGTGTGTGTGTGTGTGTACGCTTGGAAAAAAGACAAGAAAAGAGACAGACAGATTGAGGTCAGAGGTTCTCCCAGGGAGGAACCGCAAGAGTGACATAAAATCCTCTTCTCCTTTCCTGCGCTCTCCACATCACTGCTTGCTGTCCGTTTTCCTTTTCTTCTTTGAGAGAAAGAGACAGACAGACAGACAGATTGAGAGAGAGAGACAGACAGATTGAGAGAGAGAGAAACAGAGAGAGAGACAGTGTGTGTGAGAGAGAGACAGACAGAGAGCTAGAGAAACAGAGAGAGAGAGAGAGAGCTTTATTCAGCGTTTAATATTTATAGGTGAAGCAGTGTGAAGTAATTTTCTTCTTTATAGATGCTATTCAGGTCCAGTTTTATTTTATTTAAAATGTTGTTGGAACTCTAACTCTCACTCCAGTCTTAAGCTTAACTTTCACACCTTTTCATCCAAACTGAGTCATGAGAAGAGACGTGAGGCTGGAGTTCGATCGTTTCAGTGAATTTATAAGGAATCATTGCAGCTCTAGGCATTTGGTCTCCTGTAATGTTCTGTGAGGGCGGCACGGTGGTGTAGTGGTTAGCGCTGTCGCCTCACAGCAAGAAGGTCCGGGTTCGAGCCCCGTGGCCGGCGAGGGCCTTTCTGTGCGGAGTTTGCATGTTCTCCCCGTGTCCGCGTGGGTTTCCTCCGGGTGCTCCGGTTTCCCCCACAGTCCAAAGACATGCAGGTTAAGTTAACTGGTGACTCTAAATTGACCGTAGGTGTGAATGTGAATGGTTGAGAGGAGAAAACCTCTCTCAAACCACGTTACTGCAGTGAGATGCCAGATAGACAGATAGATAGATAGAATGTTCTCTGTATTTGAAATAAGAATCTGTTCTGCAAAGTGGATAAAAATCTCAACCTGCCATTTCGATGTTTTCGAGTGGATCAGAGCAAACCCGTACGTCTTGATGATGGTCATGTGATCTCCACAGTTCCAAAATGGCAGAACATATTGTAATGCTGTTTTTCGTTATTATCGATTTATTTAGCGATAGTCATGTTTGATCATACAGAGTGTTTCAAAAAGTTTTATGTTATTCTGGGATATTTATATCTCAAATAATATACAATTTTTTGAAACACCCTGTAGTTTAAAAAAAAAAAGCACCAAAAAATGGCTGAAATGACGCAAAGGTCATAAGTCAGACACTTACCATCATGCTTTCTGCTGCTTTTGCATTTAATGGTCGACAGAAAACATTTGAAGGAAGTGAATTTGCAAATGAAAATGCAAGTGTGGCCAAAACTAAAGTGTGGACTCAGATGTTTCTTGGCTGTGAGCCGTGTATTAGAAGAAACATCAATCAAATGTGTTTCTGTTCTCTGTAATGCCGCATGCTAACTTCAACATTACATTACAGGCATTTAGGCATTTGAACCTTATCCTTGGTTCCTGGCACCAAGGTCCAACTGCTCCCCAGGCTGCTCTGGATAAGAGTGACGTTCCACTCAACACTGGTGAAAAATGGGCTGGTCCATTAGCTGGCACCAAGGTTCAAAGAACACGTTGGTTGAACGGGAGGAGATCCTGCAGCTGGTCCTTGGTTTAGGTATTTGAACCTTGGTGCCAGCTAATGGACCAGCCCATTTTTCACCAGTGTTGAGTGGAACGTCGCTCTTATCCAGAGCAGCCTGGGGAGCAGTTGGGGGTTAGGTGCCTTGCTCAAGGTCACGTCAGCCATTCCTGCTGGTCCAGGGAATCAAACCGGTGATGTTTTGATCCCAAAGCTGCTTCTCTAACCCTTAGGCCATGGCTTCCATTGTGTAGCTGCATAGCGAAGTATGCTATGAAACACAATTCGCTCTCTGCACACACTCTTCTGCATTCTGAGTCGGATGGATGGGGTCAACAGAATAACTACGGTGTTTCTCAATTTCTTTCTTCAGCTGCAGGATCTCCTCTCTTTCAACCAACGTGTTCTTGAACCCGCTCTCTTCAGGATTCTTTGAACCTTGGTGCCAGCTAATGAACCGGCCCATGTTTTCACCAGTTTTGAGTGGAACGTTGCGCTTATCCAGACTGATGTAAAACATATGCAGAGCAGCCTGGAGGTTAGGTGTTTTGCTCAAGGCCACTTCAGTGTCCTGTGACCTTCTGGCCCTAAAGCTGCTTCTCTAACCATGAGGCCATGGCTTCCAACAGGAAGCTGCATAGCAGAGTATGCTAGGAAATGCAATGATTGATTGATTTGATTTTTTCAAGAATTATTATTATTATCACATTTTTCACCAATTGCTCCTGTCATTTCATGGGTTTGTTTACATTCTAAGCAGAAATTATTTTGTCGGACGTTTTGTATAAAGCTTTTATTTATTGAATTTGCAAAAAATAAAAATAAAAATGCTCTGTTTCTCAAAATCCAGTGAATGTGCATAGAATAAAACAGTTATTCCACTCAAACTCATCGTACAAGGATTATAGACAACTCGGTGCTGTGCGCCTCATCAGCTATCAGCTCATGTACGACTCGATTGAGTGGAATAACTGTTAAATGTCTTACCAAAGATTATGGACTTTTATCCAACATTCCAACACCGAGGCAATACAGACAAAAGTAGTTCCAGTCACTGATGGTTGTCCAAATCGTTGTTGTGTCTACGGGTATACGCCATCAGAGCCGGAATACCCCAGTAACTGTCACTACACACTCCAGAACATAGCTCCATCGATTAAAGGATTTAGAGATCCGCTGTGAGACTCTCTCTCTCTCTCTCTCTCTCTCTCTCTCTCTCTCTCTCTCTCTTTTCAAGCAAACACAAGTATTAATTTAATCATGGTTCCTCATAGCTGTTCATTTTGACTTACAAAATTGATGCAAAAAAAAAAACATTCATGTTTTATGCAAGTGTTTCCATTTTGTGAATAAACACTGTTTAGGAGAGCAATCTCTCTTTCACACACACACACACACACACACACACACACACACACACACACACACACACACACACACACACATCTGTGCCGACAACACCAGGTGTGAACGAGTGACAGGAACAGAACATCCGCAGGCAGACTCTTGGCAGGGGGTAAGATAAATACACACACACACACACACACACACACACACACACACACACACACACACAATTCATATCTTAAACATTTGCAGTGAATGAGATCATTTCACATTGTATAATGGTACATGAAGGAAACATGTATGCATACGTGTGTATATAATGTGTGTGTGTGTGAGAGAGAGAGAGAGAGAGAGAGTGAATACAGCCTCGGAGGACTGATATCTCATCTTGCGTGTTGATCCGACCTTTCATTGCCCAGCTAAAGCCACATTCATAATAACAAGCAAATATCAGATTAATTACTCAAGTAAACACAGGTGAGTGTACACAGTGTGTGTGTGTGTGTGTGTGTGTGTGTGTGTGGTGGAGGGTGTGTGTGTATAAATTGACTTTGGAATCCTATGTCACACATTTTATCCTTTTATAGTTCAATTTAACGTTGTACGGTAGGACTTGCGTACGTTATAGCAGCGATAAACAGTAGTTCTTTCACCAGCTTCCTCTCTTTTGAAGAAATAACGCCAGCGTCTCATTTTAAAGCAATTCACCAGGAAATTTTGAAATTATGGGGTTATGAAATGTCATTATTATACATTCATACAAGATGTTCTAGACAAAAAAAAAAAAAAGGTTAAGCGAACTTTAGCTTAAAAAACGTGTTAAAGTTGTAACATCAATCCTTTGGGCCATTTCCCCGGTTCTGGACGTACTGGATTAGCCAGATACATGGATGATGTTTTAGGAAACGAAAACGAGGGTGGCACTGCATGATGTACGATTCCGTACGTCTTCTTCATTCCATCCTGGATCCGAGATGTTTGTCCGAGTGGCTTCATCAAGTAAAGTGAGAAAACTTTACTCCTGGAAAAAGCAGCAAATTGTGCAGTGAGCATTTTACAAGAGATTGTGGATTTGTGGAGGACTTGGATGAAAAAAAATCACTGGGAAGACGCGAGACACGAAGCAGAAACGACAACTGAAGCCAGATGCGATCCTGACTTTGTTTCACCACAAAACACTGACAGCATGACAGCACACTGTGTCACGCATCAAACAGATGGAAGATAAGCAGGTAAATATATATATATATATATATATTTTTTTTTCGCGGTCCAGTTTCCATCAAATCCTGCGCTCTGATTGGCTGGCGAGCAGGTCCGTATCCTACCGTACGGACCCCAGTTACGGACCCCAGTTACGGACCTCTGGCAACTCGCTCGTTCACAACAATAACAAACATAGTAGCAATTTTTTGTCAACATTTATTTTCGCATTTCTCAGGAGAATAGCATTAATTTTACAGCATGGATAGCGATAATGACAGTGTTCACAGCGAAAGCGAGTTTTACTACCCTGAGGAAGAAGAAATAAAAGAAAACATTTCAGGAGAAAGCTAAAAACCTCTAACTTGCTAAAGCCGAGCAAAAACATGGCTGAATCCTGAATGACTCAATTTTGTATAAATCGGGGA
This sequence comes from Neoarius graeffei, assembly GCF_027579695.1. Classification (NCBI taxonomy): domain Eukaryota; kingdom Metazoa; phylum Chordata; class Actinopteri; order Siluriformes; family Ariidae; genus Neoarius; species Neoarius graeffei. The sequence goes on along the minus strand of NC_083576.1, from coordinate 5,030,960 downwards.
CTACATAGGCAGCAAAATGTAGTTTTTTTCCTGCCATGGAAGTGCACTTGTATACCGAGGAGGAAGCCATTTGCATTACAGCCGTGAATGAGGATTCAAAATGGCGGCTCGGCTCGGTTTTCCCTTTCGGGCGCTCTCGCTTTCTGTTAGAATTTGGTAAAGAAAAAAATAAATATATTATTTACCAGCTCAAGGTCAGTCCGTATGGTGAAATACCGTGACCTCGGCCTTGAATACTGACCTCAGCTCAGAGGGCCTCGCTCAGTACTTTCAAGACCTCGGTCACGGTATTTCACCATACGGACCTCCCAGCTGGTCAGTAACACATATATATGTATGTATGTATGTATCTTTTAAATAAACAGGCAATAAACTCATCACTACTATTTTGATTCCTTTTCTAATCCTGCATTGCCATAATTTTTGTTGAGAAATGCAAACAAATTGACCGAGACCACAATACGTACACGAGGCCATTATATTATACTATAGTCTAGGACAGCATGCACTTGTACTGTATGCGTCCGGGAAATGACATCACGCACGATGGAGTTATGGCGGCCTCCCTGACAAAAAATACTCCCGTCTATTTTCCTCACTTCCGTGGTTACATCGTTAAGAACAAATTCAACATGCAGCTTTTTTTTTTAAATAAAGGACAGACATAAAGACCGACTTTCAGCACAAATTGTGTGTGTTTGTAAAATATTTTCTTTAATGCATGAAGCAGGTTTTAAATTAGCAAGAACACGACCCAGAAAGCTTCGCTCGTTAGCAAGGTAGCTAGTCGGCTCATTACTTTTAGGTTACATCTTGTTGGGTATCAATCTTACTGGGAGTATAAATAATCAGTTGGAGAACCGTGAAGTGGAACTTGCTCTCTTTGCACCACTGTGGCGTATCCCACAATGCACTGCGATAGCTTGAAGTCCAAATGATGTACCCTTGAGGCTACAGAACACTCATCATGCACTTTTATTTGTAGAGAATGTACTAATGTGAATATATTTAAACTCTCGGCTAAAAACAAAAGGCTCGCTTGCGTGAATCGGACAATTTAAATATTTCTGCATGTAAAACGCTACACTGCTGATTGGTCCCTGTGGGAGGGGAAAAAAGATCAATCTTAATATTGTTCTTTCATGCAAGAGGTGCTTCCTCTCTCTCACACACACACACACACACACACGGCTTGGAAGTGTGCCACTAGACAAAGGTATTTCACCCAGTTGCATAATGAAACACGGCCGACTGACCTTTTGTCCTGAGAGGAAAATCAGAAAGTCTAACAGACTAAAGAGGTCAGAATCTGAAAATGGGTATGCGCACACACACACACACACACACACACACACACACACACACACACACACACACACACACACACACCTAAACGCCAACATTTACATTTTAGAGGTGTTTTAATTAAAGCTTCAAGATGATCCAATCAGAACTTGGGAAAACCAGACTTCCAACATGGAAAAGTGCAGAGAAACAGTCAGAATTCCAACGCAATATAACGTCAAGTCGATACGATACGGCAGAGCTCATGATTTTCTCCTTAAACAATCTTGATATGACTCTGCTCTGATGGTCCTCGTCCAGTTTTTCCGAATCGAAGCACTGGACATGTTTAATTTGGAACTTGAGAACACAGACTTCCGAGAACAACGGATTGCAGCCAAATTCCATACACCGATCCTGCGGAGTCCTGCTGTTATTTTTGTTTTCTTTCTCACGCGTGATATTTTCTACTTCAACTAATAATAATAATAAGCTTTATTTATCCAGGGGATACACTTCAGCATAGCTGTTCTCCCAGGGGCCCTAATAGAAAATAAAACATAAAATTATTAAAAGTCCGAGTTCTGTATGTCTCAGGAGATAGAGTTCCACAGTTGTACAGTGTCTTGCAAAAGTATTCATCCCCCTTGGTGTTTGTCCTGTTCTATCGCATTACAAGCTGAAATTAAAACTGATTTTTGGAGGGTTAGAACCATTTGATTTACACAACATGCCGACCACTTTAAAGGGGCAAAATGTTTTATTTTGACACAAACGATAATTTAGATGAAAAAAAAACAGAAATCTGGAGTGTTCATAGGTATCCCCCCCCCCCCCCAAGTCAATACTTTGTAGAACCACATTTGCTGCAATTCCAGCTGCAAGTCTCTAGGGGTGTGTCTCTATTAGCTTAGCACATCTAGCCACTGAGATTGTTGCTCATTCCTCAAGGCAAAACTGCTCCAACTCCTTTAATTTAGATGGGTTGCGTTGGTGTACAGCGATCTTCAAGTTATGCCACAGATTCTCAATTGGTTTGAAGTCTGGGCTTTGATTAGGCCATTCCAAGACATTTAAATGTTTCCATTTAAACCACTCCAGTGTAGCTTTAGCAGTGTGTTTAGGGTCATTGTCCTGCTAGACCATGAACCTTCATCCCAGTCTCAAACCTCTGGCTGACTCAAACAGGTTTTCCTCCAGAATTGCCCTGTATTTAGTGTCATCCATCTTTCCTTTAGTCCTGACCAGCTTTCCTGTCCCTGCAGATTAAAAATATCCCCACAGCATGATGCTGCCACCACCATGCTTCACTGTAGGAATGGTGTTCTCAGGGCGTTGGGTTTGCACCACACATGGCATTTCCCATGATGGTCAAAGAGATCAATTTTAGTCTCATTTGACCAGAGGATCTTCTTCCATGTCTTTGGGGAGTCTGCCACATGCTGTTGGGCAAACTCCAAACATGTTTTCTTTAAGCAATGGCTTTTTTCTGGTCACTCTTCCATAAAGCCCCGCCCACTCTGTGGAGTGCCTTGTAGCAATGAATTTGGATTCAAATTCTTTCACTGAAGAGTTTGGTTTCACCTCAAATCATCAGGAAGAAAGAGTACATGCAGAGGTGGACAGTAATGAAGTACATTTACTTGAGTACTGTACTGAAGAGTACACATTTTGAGTATCTGTACTTTACTTGAGTATTATTTTTGTTGGAAACGCTTGACTTTAACTTCACTACATTTGAAAGACAAATATTGTACTTTTCACTCCACTACATTTCTGTCAAGGTCCTTATTACAATGAAGCAGCTTTGAAAGTGGATTTTTTTTCTTTTCTTTTCTAAAACATGATTTTTTTTTTTTTTTTACAGGTGACACTGAGACAGCCGATCAGTAATCACTAGGGTCACGTCACGTCCATAGACTGGATAAAATCAAGTTCAGTGATTTCTCAGCAACTTTATTTGAACATGATCAGTTGATGGAAGGAGGTGGTTCTTCTGGAGGATGCATGCATCCATGGCAATACCGAGAACCCATGTTTCAGTTTTCTGAAAGGAATAAAGATTAGTTTCATTTTAAATGTTTGCCGAAAACGAACCACATCACGGCCTATGAAAAACTCGCCATCCAACCTGCTGGAGCATATTGAGGTGTTTAAAGGTTTTATTCCAAGAGAAAGCTTGCAATGAAATTGTCTGTGCTTTAGAGGTAGCGATAACGTTGCAATAGCAATGCAGTCTGGTCCGTCAAATGACTTCCTGTGGATTTGCCCACCAGGTTGCCATCGCCTTGTCCATGGCTAACGTTAACACATAGCTAGCTAACTTCGACACTGTTAGCATAACTCCATTTTTACACACTAACATGAATAATGTTAACTTTTCTGAAGTCCTTTCAAAAATATGTTTTAGCATAATCTTGTCAAATAAACAGAATGTAGAAATCTTTCTTTTCTAGTAACATTAGCTACCCAATATGATTTCGAGTTTGAAAAGTGTTTGCGAGCATGTCAGGTGGCGCTTCAGCTCTACAGGTTCTACAAGCTAGTCAGTAAACCCAGTAGGTTGCTTCAGAGGCAGTTAGGAATTGTAAACGTTGGCAGAAAATGTACTTTTAATACTTAAGTGTTTTTAAAAGCTCATACTTCAGTACTTTGACTTAAGTAAAAATTTGACTGGACAACTTTCACTTGTATCGAAGTAAAACCTGACCAGTGGGATCTGTACTTTGACTTAAGTAATGACGTTGGGTACTTTGTCCACCTCTGCGTACATGTCGCCTAAACATCCACATCTTCACTTCTGGTGGTTACGGTAACACTCCATATAGTGTGTATTCACTCCTGTTTTTACGTCAGACCACTGATTTGTGTAAGAACTCCTTCAAAAAACGCACCGCATCCATTTTCACCTCAAGACTTTTACTGTAATAGACATTGAATGAGAGTGGACCTCGTCTGATTTCAGATCAGATCCTCGTATACATCACCTCGTTACAGCTTTCTGTACATTCCCAGGCATTTCCTTCATGAGACTCAGAATTTCACCCCAAAACACATAAGCAGCAGATGTGATTAGTTTGAATAAAGACAGCGATGGCGCGACTGATTTGACTCTCAGCTCAGCCTCGTCGACTCATTTCCAAATCTACGTCCCATCAATCAGTGCAGTCTGTTACCTGATGTTACGCCAAAATAAATCATCTCACTAGTGCTGCTCCAAAGCCTTTATCTTATTAGAAATAAACATGAAAGAATCCAGAACTCAAAGCGCACTTTCCTTCCTTCTTTCTTTCCTTCTTTCACACCCACTCATTCTTCTGCAAGTGTGTGCAATACAAACCAGATTCATCACGAGAAAGAAAAGACTATGAACATATTTACTGAAGCCGTAAAATCAGGTTAAACAGCACGAGTCCACTGTCGAGAACTGATATTAGAAGACCGACGTGATTTGTACCTTTTCTTTTCTTACTTCGGAATGTTTTTCTACGACGATGTTGTCAATTCTTTTCCTCCTGTCATCAATCTCCTCAAAAGAAAACATGCTCAGAGTTTTAATCAATAAAGCACCAAGCGATAATCTGCTACAGTAACAGTCCACTGGAAGGAAGTGGACTTCATCATCCTAGTCTATTAAAGTGAAGTATACAATTTGGAAATGCATATATAATAGTTACATGCATTTAAAATAACCTGACCCATTTGGCTCTCCATAGTCACAGCTCCACCTCATGTGTACTGTCTTGCTCTGTTTTCCAGCTTGAACGATATGTTTCCTCGTAACGGTCTGAAACAAGCTTTGAGGTATGTTTTCTACTGTTTGGTGGGCGTGTCCGAGATGTTATCCAATCAGCAGTGATGTATAAGTAAACCTTGCCATATTAAAAAGGTGGCGTAAACAGTTGATGGATCCGACTAACTTCCTCTCCAAATGTGTCCACTGCAGCTTGTTCTGTACAACAACTGAAAACATTACACAACGTTTGTTGTAATTATTATACAGTGTGTGTGTGTGTGTGTTTTTTTTTAATAGAATAAGATACAGGCTTGGAAAATTCTTCAAAAAGAACACCAAACCTGAGTTGTAACACTTACATAACACAACAGGGCGTTTGACGCACCATTAGTGCTCTTTAAATAAACATTTTGCGACATTTTTGTCAGGGCTGGACGTAGAAACTTTAAGTGTCCAGTGAGAAATTGTTGAACAATTTCCAAGCCATGCTAAGGCTTCAGTCACATTACAGCTACATCACGATGGATTATCGATGGACATGAGGCATTTGGTGGCGATGTACGAGCTTCAGGACGTATTCCCAAATCCATCTGCGAAGATTTGCCGCTTAGTTTACCGAGGCAAGGCATGCATTGAAATTTTTTCCCGATGTTTTTGGCCACTCACGAGGTAGAGACACACAAAAAACAACTCGTGAAGCTCAGAAAACATTTGCCGTGCATTGCACGATTGGTGGTGATGCAACCAATGTTTCATCGCCAAGCATCCGCAAACTCATCACGAGTTGTAGTGTTAGCATAGCCTGAGATCACAGCGAGTGCCTGGGCTTTAAAAAAACAACCCAAGAAAAACACAATGATGTTCTGAAAGTCAAGTGGCTGGTTCGAAACGTACTCAAACATATTGTGCACATTTTTGTTTCTTTGTCCTTCACTGATTAGATTTCTTTTCTGCATGGAAGCATCATCAGAAGAGCAACAACAACGGTGCACTCATGCACCTCAGAGAGAACAAGAAAGACCAGTGCAGCTGATTTACAGAGTTAGATTTAATCCTAAACTGTGAGCACCCGTATACAATTAGCATGTGGCTAATCAGTTCGTGCAGAACTTTCTACGCAAAACCATCTCAATGTGAACACAATCCTCGATATCGCATCCCAGTTCCAGTCATGCGGCTCGTCCTGATATCACGAGACGTTCATCCGAACTTCAACTTGACCTGCTGTACCGTATCACATGACCGGAGTCGTGCAGGCGTGTGATGGACTATCAGCTTTCCGATGAACACATTAATCCGAGGTGTAAAGAGTGAAGACGGAGCAACACAAAGTTAAGAAAGAAAAAAGAGGATTTATTTTCCTCTTAAAAAAAATCTCAAGCATTTAATTAGGGTCTGATGTCAAAGCAAAACTTTTCTCTCTCTTCTCTGAAAACATCTCGAGTTTTAATCATCGGCTCAGCGTGAAAAGGCCAAATGTTTTTTTTCCCTCTCTCTTTTTATAAATACTTAGAAGTCCATGATCTATTACAGAATTGGAGCTGAAAAATAAATGTAATAAATTCCATAGAATTATTCATAGCAAGAAACAGCACGTCTAATGAGGAATCACGAAACACAGATTCCACTGACAATATACAACAACAACAACAAGAAAATAGATTTAAGTAACAAAATAATAAAGCTTCAGTAGAAATTCCATGTCAGTTTTTCTTCTCTTCCTCCAGATGATGTTAAGAAAATGAAAGAAAATGTGACTTACAGCTTGAGCTTCTTTTTCATCCCTTTATTAATGCTCAGGGTTTCCCAAGGGCTCCTCACATGTGCTTTGATCCGTGTGTGTGTGTGTGTGTACACTCGAGAGTCCCTTCTTTCTTCTCTGTAGATTTACATTCAGAGACACAAGCAGTCCTGCTGCAAAAAAAAACCCCTCAATGTAAGATTGACAGGATGTACCGTAGGACCGCATCTTACAGCATTCAGCAAGAGCGATGCAGCAGCGCTTTAGTCTTTTAGTCTGTCCAGCGCTCTCATTTCATCATACAACAGATCAGCTTCCAAAGCATCAAGTCAGCGTTCATACTAAAACCGACATCAAGACCATCACTTGTAGATCATCACCTCATAGATCGCTAACTAGCCGAGCCGATTCTCTGCATCATATACAGCAGCTGCAGTGCATTCTGGGAATTTCCACTGTCCAGTTTTTACATCTACAGCTTTGCTGCTTTGAAACCAGAGTCCTCATTAAAACAGTATGACGTGAATCTGAAACGTGACTGACAAAGAAAGTGTGTGTGTTTTAGGAGCTAGCAATAGCTGGGTTTCAGTCACGTGACTTTTCTTTGCGGTTTTACCGGAAGTGAAATAGCTGGTGGTCTAAACGGCTGCCGTAGTGCAAACAACTAGCGATAACTTATCAGAGTACGCTTGTAATCTAGAAGCCACTGCTGGCTTTAGATACCTTCAGAAGATTGCTATGTGCAATGGAATCGACCCCACAGTCTGGGAAAGAAGGATTTGTCATACGATCTCGAAAACGACCCTTCAGTCGAGTTCCCCGACATCTCGAACTATCTGGTGTTGTAGACGTCCTTCTACACCGCAAAACAGATGAAAGCGTGGAACAGTACGGAGGCTTACAAGTGTTTTGTATGTGGCTGGGTAAAAGACCTCGCTATCAAGTCACTGCCGAATGAATCCTGGATTGTTTTTGCCCGTGTAAGTGTGGTTTTGAAGCTTTTTGTTCGTGTCTTTACAACGAAGCGCTGCAAGTTGAAGTGTAAACAAGCAACGGTTTGCTTGATTCTCACTTGTCTTGGCTCTTATCTCTCAGCTAAATCATTCACAAAGATCATCAGAAACCCCTTTAAAGACCTGGAGCTTAGTTAAACAAGACGGAGAAGTGATCACGGCGCATTGTAACTGTACGGCTGGGGAAGAATTTTGTTGCGACCTTCATGCATATGGACTTTGTGAGGACTGCTGGGGACTTTAGCACTTTGGGACCAAAAAAAGTACCGTAAAATAACGACAGATAGCAAGACTTGGAAAACACTAAGGACAGAGCTGAGAGGGAAATACAAACCTTTCACCAAGTGATCACTGCAAACTCCAGCAGGCTTCGACTCGGCTCCCTTTGATTTCACTGAGAGGTTCAAAAGCCATGTTTCTCCACGTCTTTTTGTGAAATCCTGTGTTCGTTCACCCTTTTTTATGAGTTCACGGGGAACCCTGAAGAAACTTTTATCAGTTTCACGGTTTGATTGATTCAAACAATGCTGCAAGCGTAAGGCATTTTTCATGCGAGCAATGCACCTTCTCCGTACAAACACTTTGCCAGCTGAGCTTTGGTAGACCACCAGCTGAAGTTCTGAATAACTAATGAGGCAGATGTGACATCACGTGAAACCCAGCAATTAAATGGCATTGTATCTACACAAGCAAGAACATAACAGTGTGACACAAAATACATCACCAACCAACAAATTTGCACCAGCATCACTAAACACGTCACGGATCCTTCAATCTAAAGATATTTAACGTGTTTCACGGCGGAGGGTTTTGTGGGTCGCTGTGGTTTTGTTGTTAAAACAGTTTAACCCTTAGAACCTGACTAACGCACATTCTCGGTTAAATTACTCACAAAGTTTTCATGATAGGAAAGTCAGTCACATATGACATGAAACAGCACGACTTGAGCTTTCCAATGATGCTGGAGTCTTTTCTATGTGATGAAGCGTTGGTGAGAAAATAATTTCAAATTTTACATCAAATTTAATCTGAGTTTCGATCTGTATCCGGCTTGGTGTCCATCCCCACACCCATTCCTCTCGTCACCGTGTGGACATCGATCACAGATCAGGAGAAAGATCAGAACCGGAGCTTTGTAACGATGTGAGTCATATTTGTACATCCTGAAGTCATCACGCCATCAAAACATATTGAACTTTTGGAAAGTAAAATCTTCACCTGTTTTTACACTCCTGCTTCGCGGCTGAATAAATCACGAAGGAAGTCTGTATCGCTTCACAACGTCCCACATGTCGAAATAAACAGCAGAACTTAGCCTTTCTGATGATCTTCAGGGTTTCTCTGGGTGATAAAGTGTCATTTATTTCCATTTGGAACTGATTTATGAAAATATTTCTCTACTGCCAGCATTTTATTATGAGATACTGTCCATGTAAAAACAGAACAATTTCATAAGACGCTAACATTTTTTTTCCTAAGTATTATCATATCAAATGATGGAAGTTCTGGACAGCCGAGACTGTGAAAAATAAATAAATTAAAGGTAGACTGCCTTTCAGATTTTTCAAGTGTAGGTCATAAAAAAAAAAAATTCCCGACACCCAATTATTTTTGTTTAGTGACCAAAAGCAACTGAATTTGAATCATGGACTTCCAATTTTATTTTTATTTATTATTATTATTTTTAATAGGCCAATTAATGAATTTATCTCCACATTTCCCTAAATTCTCTGCTATTTTTTCCTGCTTCACCATGATCCAATACAAGATACCAGTGGCGGCTGCTGGTTTTTAAAACAGGGGAAGCCCATTTTACGTATTCATCGTAAAATCTGTAGGCCGGATATCAAAGCATAGAAAGGTGTGCCCCATTAGCATAGTGAACTAGACAACTCCACCTAGTGGCAGAAAGTATTTTTGCTTGTACATTTCATGTTATAGTCTGGCTTGCCAGGCTAGTGCCTCATATCCTTAATCAAAAATATCAAACATCCAAAAATCACTGGCTATTCAACGAAGAGCCTTGAACATCATACCCTGATATGCAACACAGAGTCTTTAACACAACACCCAGCTGTGCAACACATCCTTGAACATCTTCTGCAACACAGTCTGGAAATTCATAACCAGGTAGGCTATGCAACACACAGAACCTTGAATATTATACCCAGGTATACCCTATAACACAGAGCCCACCATTCTCTTAACATTACTGAACAATATACACACTTCAGATTCATGAACATGAACACTATTTATACACAAATTCTGCCCTCCGCTCCTTTTCCAGAAAATGGTCTGTGACCCTGTCATACCAGCTGGTTGTGCTTTCCAGAGACTTCACCAATTTCTGTTAGCAGCTAGCACTGCAGATCCCAATAAGGCTCAAGCTAGCCTACAACCAGATTGAACTACAAATGAAATAAACAAGTGAATTCACGAATGATCAAACTGATAGAATGGATGAAAGTTAACGGAGCACAACGAGTAATATTTACATTTATTTACAGAGTAATGTACAGAGACATCAATGAGAAGAACCGTTTATATGAAAAGAAATTCGAACAGCACTTCGGCACACGACTACACTTTCTCAACATCCGCTAGGGACTGACTGATCATACTTCCGTGTTCCTCGCCGACGCCGAAGTACAGAGCCTGCCCTCCTTACTACCTCCAATAATCCTTCATCAGCCCGGCTTCTTGTCCCTCCCACTGTCTCGTTTAGTCCCAGAGAAGCCCGGCTTCCCTGGAAGTGACGATTTTGTCGATTTTAACCAATAACAACTAGCCGAAATTGGCTGTTCAGAGCCGTCTCATAGACTGCAACGGATATCCGGCTGCCAGCCATAGAGCCCATTGAAATAAGAAAGGTTACAGCCAGTGTTGCCAGATTGGGCTGCTTTAAGTGCATTTTGGCGGGTTTTGAACATATTTTGGCTGGAAAATGTCAGCAGTATCTGGCAACGCTGGTTACAGCCTGGCAGCAAAGGTGATTCTCATAGCGAACTGCAAGTTCGTCAGACATCACTCAAATAAGTTACAGGATAGTTATGAACGTAAATACAATCTTGGGCATATATTATGTTATGCAAGTTATTGTTTTAATGAGAATTCAACGTCATAGATGCCGCAGTTTGGGGAGAGAATTTTAGGGGAAGCTCGGCTTCCCTTGTTGTCTCTGAGAAATTGCCCCTGCAAGATACTATGTCATCCATCATGTGGTGGGATACAAATTTGAAACAGGAGAGAAAAATGGAGGACGTGAGTGTGCGAATGAAACGTGAAAGATCGACTACAGTAACGGAAAGAAAGCGAGAAAAAAAGATGTTATGTTACATATGAAGGAAAGGAAACGCAGGACCAAACTAATAAATATTGGCGCTCAGCGAGCACCTCGGTGTGATCAGCTGTTCATTTAGCGACAGAATGATGGAACTGTCAGTGCACGCTCAAAGGGAAACCTGTAGATGGCAGTAATGCAACACTGTGGATGCCAGCTGCTGTAAAACCCAAAAGAAGAAGAAGAAGGTAAACCTACGCATGCGCACACGGACTTCCTCTGTCTGCTTGACTGCGCCAAGCGATTTCATGCACATTATTTGCTTTAATCCCCTCAAATTAAATAACTTCCCAGCCACAGAATGGCCTGATATTTTGTGAGATATTACAGAAATAAACAGATATCACAATCACCACATTTCAGACGGAACTAAATTTCACCGATTTTATGAAATCGAAAGGCCGTCTAGCTTTAATAAAGAAAGAACAAAACAAGCTCGAGTGTATCGGATGCTTATAATAACCAAGGTAAGAGTTTAAAAGTAAAGGGACGAAATTACCCTGAAAATGTCCTTGAGAGTTTGAGTTAAAGTAGAAAATATCAGGCGTGAGAAAAAAATAAAAATAACAGCAGGACTCAGCAGGATCGGCGTATGGAATTTGGCTGCAATCTGTTGTTCTCGGAAGTCTGTGTTCTCAAGTTCCAAACTAAACATGTTCCATTGCTTCAATTCGGAAAAACTCGGACGAGGACTATCAGAGCAGAGTCATATCAAGGTCGTTTAAGGAGAAAATCGTGAGCTGTCATATCGTATCGACTTAACGTTATATTGTGTTGTATTGACTTGGAATTCCGACTGTTCTTCACACTGTTCCATGTCGGAAGTCTGGTTTTCCCAAGTTCTGATTGGATCATGTTGAAGCATCAAATCACCTCATTCTGATTCTGATCTTGACTTCAGTGAAATGGAGTGAAATGGGCGTGCGAGCAGGACACAGTACTCCCTCTCTCTCTCTCTCTCTCTCTCTCTCAAGTTAAAAAGAAAAGAAAAAAGAAAAAAAGACATTCATTTTAATCACAGCTTGCGTCATTTTGTTGGTCATACAGGCCTGGTATTTATAGGGGATAATTCTGTGTGTGTGTGTGTGTGTGTGTGTGTGTGTGTGTGTGTGTGTGTGTGGTTTTCTCACTCGTAAATAAGGTAAATGCATGTACACTGACAAGCAAGAAGATATCACAAAAGTCATTTTATCACTTAATTGCGTTTATGAGAACATTTGGTTGCCTCAAGTGCAGCAGTAGGATGGTGTGTGTGTGTGTGTGTGTGTGTGTGTGTGTGTGTGTGTGTTTAAGTCCAGCCTCTAATAGCAAAATCTCCGTGACAAACAGCAGCACATTAAGCTTAGTGTGTTTTCCATTTAGGCCACTTCATGAACACATCTATATCAGTTAAGAGCAACGTCCTAAAGGTCACACAGACACCAAACGATTCTAACTCGACTTAGTATATTTTGTTCACTTTAATATGTGTGTGTGTGTGTGTGTGTGTGTGTGTGTGTGTGTGTGTGTGTGTGTGTACACATTAAGAGAGGAAAAAGAGCACAGCAAGCCTCGGAGTGTTGTGGGTCGCCTGCTGAACGCCCCCTGAATCGATGTGCTGATTAACTCTGCGGCTCGCCATGCTAATCTCATTGAGAGATAATTCAGCCGAGCTCTTATCAGAGTGACGCATCCTTCTTCAGCACAGCGTCAGCTCACTCAGGAGATAGCTGGGAAAGAATTAGCCAGACAAAGTGAAGACATTAATTACACATGAATAGAGGACAAAGATCTCTCGCACTTGCAACCTTTTTTTTTTCTTCGTTTCAATACTATACATCTCACACCTTTCACTTTTATTCAGTAATAAAATGCTGATTAACTAATTACTGGATAAAAAATGACCAACGTTAACCTTTACGACAAGCAGACTCGATTAGCCGCGATGTGTTTAGTGTGGACTCTTTACTTTAGCACTGTGCCAAACCGCACATCAAAATCCAAGTGATGATGTTGGAGTTTACATTTAACGACTGAGATAAAGATTAAAACGCTCCATGTCGTGCTGTTACAGGAAAATAATCAGCAATGGCATGGTGTGATGGAGTAGTGCTACGGTTTCCTCGCTGAAGTGAGTTATTTTCCTATAAAACCACATCACAGAGTGTTTTATTCCACCGACACAACAGGAATTTAGTAAAGCTGTACTGCCTCTCAGATTTTTCAAGTGTAGGTCATAAAAAGAATTTTCCAGACACCCAGTTGTTTTTGTTTAGTGACCGAAAGCGACTGCATTCGAATCACAGACTTCCAATTTAAAAAAAAAAAAAAAGAGCAATTAATTCAAGATTCAAAGATTTTTTTTATTGTCAATTCACTATATATCCAGGACATATAGGATATGCTAGTGCATCTCAAAAAAATTGAATATTGTGAAAAAGTTCAATATTTTCCATCAGTTATTTAAGAAAGTGAAAATGTTATATATTATAGACTCATTACACATAAACTAAAATGTTTCAAGCATTTTTCTATTTTAATTTTAATCAGTATGGCATACAGTACAAAAACATAAAAAAAAACATCTCAAAATATTAGAATATTTCATTTCGAGTTTGAGTAAAACAGTATGAACACAGTGTATCTCTCGGTCTAGTTCAGTACACACAACCATGATCATGGGGAAGACTGCTGACTTGACTGTTGTCCAGAAGATGATCACTGATGCCCTCCACAAGGAGGGTAAGCCACAAAAGGTCATTGCTGAAAAGGGTGGCTGGAAAAGGTGCACAAGCAACAGGGATGGCCGCAGTCTTGAGAGGATTGTCAAGAAAAGTTGATTCAAGAACTTGGGAGAGCTTCACAAGGAGTGGACTGAGGCTGGTGTCAGTGTATCAAGACCCATCACGAACAGACATCTTCAAGAAAGGGGATACAACTTTCGCATTCCTAATATCAAGCTACTCCTGAGCCAGAGACAATGTCAGAAGTGTCTTGTCTGGGCTAAGGAGAGAAAGAAATGGACTGTTGCTCAGTGGTCCAAAGTCCTCTTTTCAGATGAAAGTACATTTTGCATTTGATTTGGAAATCACGGTTCTAGAGTCTGGAGGAAGCGTGGAGAGGCACAGAATCCAAGGTGTTTGAAGCCCAGTGTGAAGTTTCCACAGTCTGTGATGATTTGGGGTGCCATGTCATCTGCTGGTGTTGGTCCACTGTATATTATCAAGTCCAAAGTCAACACAGCCATCTACCAGGAGATTTTAGAGCACTTCATACTTCCATCTGCTGATGAGCTTTTTGGAGATGCTGATTTCCTTTTCCAGCAGGACTTAGCACCTACCCACAGTGCCAAAACTACTACCAAATGATTTGCTGACCATGATATTACTGTGTTTGATTGGCCAGCCAACTTGCCTGACCTGAACCCCATAGAGAATCTATGGGGTATTGTCAAGAGGAAGATGAGAAACACCGAACCCAAAAATACAGATACGCTGAAGGCCACTATCAAAGCATCCTGGGCTTCAATAACACTTCAGCAGTGCCACAGACTGATCACCTCCATGCCACACCGCATTGATACAGTAATTCATGGTAAAGGAGCCCCAACCAAGTATTGAGTGTATAAACGAATATACTTTTCAGAAGCTGGACATTTCTGTATTGTAAATCCTTTTTTTGATTGATCTTAGGGAATATTCTAATAATTTGAGATACTGGATTTCTGATTTTCATGAGCTATAAGCCATAATCATCAAAATTAAAACAAAAAAGGCTTTAAATATTTCACTTTACATGTAATGAATATAGAATATATGAACGTTTACCTCTTTGAATTAAATTATGAAAAAAAGGAACTTTTTCATGGTATTCTATTTTTTTGAGATGCACTAGTAGAATCGAAATGCCGTTTCTCTCTCACCTTATTTGTAAAAAACAGATAAAGATTACAAAAAAATTATATTAAGAACAAACAATAAATATATGTTATTTACCAGCTGGGAGGTCCGTATGGTGAAATACCGTGACCGAGGTTTTGAAAGTACTGAGCGAGGCCCTCTGGGCTGAGGTCAGTATTCAAGGCCGAGGTCACGGTATTTCACGATATGGACCGACCTTAAGCTGGTAAATAATATATTTATTTTTTTCTTTACCAAATTCTAACAGAAAACGAGAGCGCCCGAAAGGGAAAACCGAGCCGAGCCGCCATTTTGAATCCTCATTCACGGCTGTAATGCAAATTGCTTCCTCCTCGGTATACAAGTGCACTTCCATGGCAGGAAAAAAACTACATTTTGCTGCCTATGTAGTCCCCTATTTATACACAATTGAGTCATTCAGGATTCAGCCATGTTTTTGCTCAGCATTAGTAAGTTAGAGGTTTTTATCTTTCTCCTGAAATGTTTTCTTTTATTTCTTCTTCCTCAGGGTAGTAAAACTCGCTTTCGCTGTGAACACTGTCGTTATCGCTATCCATGCTGTAAAATTAATGCTGTTGTCCTGAGAAATGCTGGCAAAAATGTATAAGATTTTTGATAATCTTATAAATAAATCTGATTAAAAAAAGATAAATGTTTACAAAAAATTCTACTATGGTTGTTGTTGTTGTTGTGAACGAGCGAGTCGCCAGAGGTCCGTAACCGGGGTCCGTAACTGGGGTCTGTACCGTAGGATATGGACCCGCTCTCAAGCCAATCAGAGCGCAGGATTTGGACCACGAAAAAAAATATATATATATTTATAAATATAGATAATATTGATAAAAACTACACTCTAAAATCAAACAATGTACAAAATAGCAGTAGTGCAAATACAGTACAATATCTGTAATGGAGAAGGTGCTAGAAGAGCAGCTTATTAGGTGTACGCATGTGAACAGTAGTGCAAATGAGCAATAGCAGCAGATACAGCAGTCATGCAAATGATTGTATTGTGATGTGCAAACGGATGAGAGAGAGAGTTTCTTGTGTGAATGAATGTGTTACAGACCAGGGGTAGGGGGTAGGTAGTGGGCAGAGTTCAGAATCCTGACAGCCTGGTGGATGAAGCTGTTCAGCAGCCTTGTGGAGCGGGCCCGGAGTCTCCGGTACCTTTTTCCTGAGGGCAGGAGGCTGAAGAGTGAGTGTGAAGGGTGGGAGGTGTCACCAGCGATGCTAGATTAATGAATTTATTTCCACATGACCCTAAATTCTCTGCTATTTTTTCCTGCTTCACCATGACCCAATTCAAGATACTAAGAAGGTCCTGGGTTCGAGCCCCGGGGCCAGCGAGGGCCTTTCTGTGTGGAGTTTGCATGTTCTCCCCGTGTCCGCGTGGGTTTCCTCCGGGTGCTCCGGTTTCCCCCACAGTCCAAAGACATGCAGGTTAGGTTAACTGGTGACTCTAAATTGACCGTAGGTGTGAATGTGAGTGTGAATGGTTGTCTGTGTCTATGTGTCAGCCCTGTGATGACCTGGCGACTTGTCCAGGGTGTACCCCGCCTTTCGCCCGTAGTCAGCTGGGATAGGCTCCAGCTTGCCTGCGACCCTGTAGAAGGATAAAGCGGCTAGAGATAATGAGATGAGATGAGACGTCATGCATCACATCACGTGATGGGCTTTCCCCATTCACGCAAGGCATTGTGGGATACAAATTTGAAACAGGAGAGAAAAATGGAGGACGCGAGTGTGTGAATGAAACGTGAAAGACCGACTACAGTAACGGAAAGAAAGCGAGAAGAAAAGACGTTATGTTCTACACGAAGGAAAGGAAACGCAGGACCAAACTAATAAATATCGGCGGTCAGCGAGCACCTCGGTGTGATCAGCTGTTCGTTTAGCGACAGAATGATGGAACTGTCAGTGCACGCTCAAAGGTAAACCTGTAGATGGCAGTAATGCAACACTGTGGATGCCAGCTGCTGTAAAACCCAAAAGAAGAAGAAGAAGGTAAACCTGCGCATGCGCACACGGACTTCCTCTGTCTGCTTGACTGCGCCAAGCGAGCGATTTCATGCACATTATTTGCTTTAATCCCCTCAAATTAAATAACTTCCCAGCCACAGAATGGCCTGATATTTTGTGAGATATTACAGAAATAAACATATATCACAATCACCACATTTCAGACGGAACTAAATTTCACCGATTTTATGAAATCAAAAGGCCGTCTAGCTTTAAGGAAAGATTTTCATTATTATTTAAACAATAACATCACATCAGACATTTTTCCGTTGATCAATTTATTTATTTATTTTTTTTCTTTTCCGGAGCATAAACTCCACAGTCCTAAAGATCTTAAAAAAGCTACAGCTTCAAAAAACATATCAACAATTGCATGTGTTTCTTCAATCAGTTTATTGTTAGTGGAGTGTCTGAACTGTTCCTCTAGAAACAGACCTTCTGACCAATCACTATTGAAAATTAGGAAAAGTTGGGATGGTTTGCAAAATGCAAATTATAAAAAAGAAAGCAGTGATTTCTAAATGTACTTTGACTTGTACTTCATTGCAGACAGAATGAACCCAAAATCTTTCATGTTTTGTTGGTCAACTTCATTTCACTTGTTAAAATGCATCCATTCCTCTGTTTCAGTTCTCCAACACATTCCAAAAGAAGTTGGGACTGGAGAAATTTAGGGCTAATAATGAGGTAAAAGAATTAAATAATGATGTGATGTCAACAGGTGATTGTAATCATGATTTGTACAAAATCAGTTTCCAGGAAAGGCTGATTCTTTGAGGAGCAAAGATGGGCTGAAGATCTCCAGTGTGTCAATAAATGCTTGAGAAAATTATTGAAATGTTATAAAACAATGTTCCTCAAAGAAAGATAGGAAGGGATTTGGATATTTCACCCTCTGTGACGCATAATATCATTAAATGATTCAAGGGATCTGGAGGAATTTCAGTGTGTAAAGGGCAAAGGGCTCAAGCCTAATCTGAACCCCCGTGATGTCTGATCCCTCACTGCATCAAGAACCATCATTCATCTACAGCTAATAGAACCTCATGGGCTGGGGATTACTTTGGCAAACCTTTATCAAGTTACAATACGGAGTTACATCCACAAACACCAGTTAAAACTTTACTGTGCAAACAGGAAGCCTTATGTTCACTGCGTCCAGAAGCACCGTTGCTTCTCTGGGCTCGGAGGAATCTGGGATGGACCATCACACAGTGGGAATATGTATTGTGGTCAGATCAATCAGTATTCCAGGTCTTTTTTGGAAGAAATGGACACCGTGTGCTCTGAAGAAAAAAAGGACCATCCAGACTGTTACCAGGAACAAGTCCAAAAGCCAAGGTGTATTATGGTACGGGGTTGGGTCAGTGCCCTTGACAAAGGTAACTTACACTTCTGTGATGAAGCATTAATGCAGAAAAGTACACTGAGGTTTTGGAACGACATCTGCTGCCTTCAAGACGACATGTTTTCCAGGGAGATTTCAACAAGACAACACAAAACCACATTCTGCTCACATTACAAAGGCGTGGCTGTGGAAGAAGAGGGCGTGTCCCCTCTGTCCCCAGTAGAGAATCTCATCTCATCTCATTATCTCTAGCCGCTTTATCCTGTTCTACAGGGTCGCAGGCAAGCTGGAGCCTATCCCAGCTGACTACGGGCGAAAGGCGGGGTACACCCTGGACAAGTCGCCAGGTCATCACAGGGCTGACACATAGACACAGACAACCATTCACACTCACATTCACACCTACGCTCAATTTAGAGTCACCAGTTAACCTAACCTGCATGTCTTTGGACTGTGGGGGAAACCGGAGCACCCGGAGGAAACCCACGCGGACACGGGGAGAACATGCAAACTCCACACAGAAAGGCCCTCGCCGGCCACGGGGCTCGAACCCGGACCTTCTTGCTGTGAGGCGACAGCGCTAACCATTACACCACCGTGCCGCCCAATAGAGAATGTGTGGAGAATTTAGAAATGAAACAGTGACGACGCCGTACAATTACACACCTTAAGACCTGTTTACAGGAAGAATGGGACAAAAAAAAAAAACACCTGAGACATTTCATCACTTGGTGTCTTCAGTCCATAAACATCTTAAGTGTCGTGAGAAGGAACGGAGACATTATAAAGTCATAAATATTTTACTGTTCCAACTTTTTTTTTGAATGTGTTCCAAGAATCAGAATTGAAATGTGTGTATTTTACAAAAAAACAATCAAATCCATGATGTAAAATATCAAATAATGTGCTATTGTATTGTTTTGAGGGCAGGACAGGTCAAATATAATTTATAAATCATTGTTTTCGGTTTTAATTTTAATTTCAACATACCGTCCTGAATTTTTCTGACTTGGGGTTGGAGTATACAGTGTGTTTATTTGTGACAGTCGTAAAGCAGTGAAATGTGGAACGGTATGAAATAAGTCAGAGGACATGCCGTGTCACTTTACTCTGACTTTCAAAACACTCGGCACAGCCAAGTCTTTCCCCGCTTATCACATTATTATTTCCAAATTGAACTCTCTCTCTTTCTCTTTCTACTTTCGCAGAGATGGGAAGTTTTTTTTTTCCTCCCATAAATTCTTATTAAAAGCCAATAATCAGTTCTTCTTTTCTCTCTGTCTTGCAAAGGAGAGAGAGAGAGAGATGCTATCGAGGCATTCAGCACCATTTCCTTCCTAATGACTTTGTAATGCATTTCATCCAATTTGAGAGGAGGGAGAAAAAAAAAAGCTATTGAGATGGCAGTGGTGTGTGTGTGTGTGTGTGAGGGGGGTACGTTTTTTTAGATCAGCCATCCTAACAATATTTAATTGTGTCAGTAAAGTGGGACAGCACTGCAATGTGACCTTCCACAAACTCAAATCATTCCTACTTTTGGAGCGCGCTCTTTCACACACAGTCCCACATGTTCTCATTAGAGCCGGTGACACGATGTACGGCATCCATACTCGTCAAGAGCAAACTCTGTGCTGGAAACAACCAGATAGACCTTTTGGCACAGTGCGTGTGTGATAAATTATGCGAAACGCAATTATGGCAAAGTGCAGTTTGCGAGTTCACGAGCTGCTCTCGTTCTCTGTGCCAAGACCAGACTGGTGCTTTTACCATCTGAACTCTGAGACAATATGATTTTTTGGCACATTATAATCTCAAACATGTCTGTTTTGTGGAGATTTCTTTGCCTCGTTTGTTGCATCACAAAGAAATCTGACTGCTCGAGAAAATCTCTTCGCCTTAAAAGTGAGTGAATTGGGGGAAAGTAGGCCACGTTGGCTATTCTGTGTGAAAGCTGGTCCAGGCCGCGCTGTTTGATTGGTGATCTTTCAGTTTCTTGGGTTTGAAGTGCACAAAGATGGAGAAGGCCAGATGAAATTTAAAACCTTCTTTCATTTTAATGCTTTCATTAAAATGAAATGCTTCCAATGTTTGCAGTCTGAAGCAGCTGCTCGAGAGACAAGAGTGAAATAAAAATTTAAAAAAAGACACAAGGGAATGAAAATGAAATAAAAAAAATAAAATTTGATTATAAGTGATATGAAAGGTATTCAGATCTACTGACTAATACTCTCTCAGTGAATACTCAGTGTGTATTCACATGTTTACACGAAGCCATTTTCGTTCTAGTGACACATGGTTTTTGAAAAAATATATATATATATTGCCTGTTCTTTTCCTTTATGAAGAAATGAATCAAAATGGAAAAGCTGGTCTGGTCCGAGTCACAAATTCAGTTTTAACTGAGCAGTTTTAATTGGTCATATCAACTATAACCATGGAACAATATGAAAATGACTAACATGTTAATAAAAACACTAACATGGTTTTGCTTTAATTATTTTTTTAGTTACACGAACATCAGCGTACTTCACACCCAAACAAGATTAAAGCTAGACGGCCTTTCGATTTCATAAAATCGGTGAAATTTAGTTCCGTCTGAAATGTGGTGATTGTGATATCTGTTTATTTCTGTTATATCTCACAAAATATCAGGCCATTCTGTGGCTGGGAAGTTATTTAATTTGAGGGGATTAAAGCAAATAATGTGCATGAAATCGCTCGCTTGGCGCAGTCAAGCAGACAGAGGAAGTCCGTGTGCGCCTTCTTCTTCTTCTTTTGGGTTTTACGGCAGCTGGCATCCACAGTGTTGCATTACTGCCATCTACAGGTTTCCCTTTGAGCGTGCACTGACAGTTCCATCATTCTGTCGCTAAACGAACAGCTGATCACACCGAGGTGCTCGCTGAGCACCGATATTTATTAGTTTGGTCCTGCGTTTCCTTTCCTTCGTATATAACATAACGTCTTTTCTTCTTGCTTTCTTTCCGTTACTGTAGTCGCTCTTTCACGTTTCATTCGCACACTCACGTCCTCCATTTTTCTCTCCTGTTTCAAATTTGTATCCCACAATGCCTTGCGTGAACAGGGAAAGCACACCACGTGATGCATGACGTAGTATCTTGTATTGGGTCATGGTGAAGCATAGCAGAGAATTTAGGGCCATGTGGCTTGAAATTTATTAATTGTTCTATTTCTAAAAAAAAACTAATAAAATTGGAAGTCTGTGATTCAAATTCAGTATCTTTCGGTCCACTAAATAAAAATAATTGGGTGTCGGGGAAAATTCTTTTTTATGGCCTACACTTGAAAAATCTGAAAGGCAGTCTAGCTTTTAAAAAAAAAAAGCATTAGACAAGTCATTTTAAATACTTCTAATCTAACTTTTTAACATATTTTCAGCTTTTTATTCAGGTATAGCGTATATCACATTTCTAAAGTAGAAGGCCACTCAGTAGAGAGCATATCTCCACCAAGCCACATGTTATCAACATCAAAATCAAATCACTCAAACCGAGGATAATGCTAAAGCTTTCCACCAAATTTCATCCAAATTCATTCATGACTTTTTGAGTTACATTGAGAAAAAACAAACATACAAAGGTGAAGACATAACCTCCTCCAATAAGTTGATGGAGGTAACGATATAAACAGTGAACACAAAGACAATCATCTTTTTACCATTATTTATTTTGTGCCTCGCTCAATCATTGCCCGTTCCACGGCCCTGCTTTTGTTTTATGTTTCTGAACTGTTTGCCTGCCTGTTGTTAAATAAACACTCTTCCTGCAGTTGCATCCATCATCCCCTCCATTACATTTCACTCATAAATGGAAGATACTCTCCATCAAAGACAAACTTCATATCCTGGAGCGTCTAAAGTGTGGTGAGAAAGCAATGAATTTGTCAAAAGAATATGGTATCCTGAAAAATTAAATTTCAACTTTTAAAACAAAAGAAAAAGAGCTCTGAGACTTTGTCCATAACTGCGATCAACATGACGGCTGAAAAGAAAGAAGATGCGGAAAGCAAACGACGGCGAGTGTCTTATTTCCTTTACTTTGTTGATATATACGTGAATTATCTGTAAATATAAATTTAACACAGTTGATCTTATTTTATGTAAGAGTGAGTGTTTGGTGTGACAAGTGGCTCCATTTCACTTTTACGAACTTTTCGGTATAACAAACTATTTGGACGTCCCCCAAGGAGTTCGTTATAGCAGGATTTTACTGTATTTATATCGCTCGCCTTAAGTCTACTGTATATCAAAAAGTGAGCTAATTAACCCTAGAAAACAAGGTCATGTTCTTACTGACGAGGTGTCTGTAATGGAAATGCTAAGCTAGCTAAGTTTATTAAGCTAATGGCATGTGTTTGAGCAGCACCTCGGCCTTCAGTGGCATGACGATATCATCCATTACAAAAGCACGTCACACACCAACATCCGGGTGACCCTCTGATGAAGACGGAAGTTACACCGTTGAAACATGTCAGGTAAAGGAAAAAACTTTTACATGTCTGTAACAAAAGAAAATTAATGATTTGATTTAATAAGAAGACATAATGAACGTGACACATCTAGGCTAATGGATGATTAGAAAACCCTTGTACAATCATGTTAGCACAGCTGAAAACAGTTGAGCTCTTTAGAGAAGCTATAAAACTGACCTTCCTTTGAGCAGATTGAGTTTCTGGAGCATCACATTTGTGGGGTCGATTAAATGCTCAAAATGGCCAGAAAAATGTCTCGACTATATTTTCTATTCATTTTACAACTTATGGTGGGAAATAAAAGTGTGACTTTTCATGGAAAACACAAAATTGTCTGGGTGACCCCAAACTTTTGAACGGTAGTGTGTATATATAGCTTAGCATCGTTTAGCCACTGACAGGATGCCAAGTCATTCGGAGCTGAGTTAGCACTTGCTGTCTTTTCAGAGATAACATGTTCGCTAATGTCAATTAATTTCCAAAATAAAAAGTCTGGATAAATTCTTTACTCAGATTATAACCAAGTTGTGTCAGGTTGCTAGGCTACTCAAGTTTGTCTCTTCTCGCATCTCTTTCCATTAACAAACACTAAAGAGGTTTATTTTGATTAGTAGAACTCGTTTAGCCAGGGAATCAGACTCTCTGATTCGATAAAGATGCAGATCTGAGATGTTTATAGGCGACTACAGAAGTAACGGAGGATGCTTTACGGTCGTGTTATTCGCTCAGTCGGGTTTGTTGATGGTGGATCGGAGAGATGTTGGAGTCTCAGGGTGCCCTCATGCCTGCGTTACCGTCTGGCTCTCCCGTTTATAGCGAGGCATGCCGGAGTCTCAGCTTGCACTATGATTATCATATACACCATATGTCCGATTTTGTTCGCGCTCCAACATTAATGATCGGCTGCATGTTCGAGTCACGCTGTATGCCGGGACTACATCCTGAACCTGGTGTGGGTTCTGCTCGGGTTCTGCTACAGCACTCATATAACTCCTGTTTTTGTTGTTGTTGCTGTTTTAATTTGTATTTCCAACTTAAAACTACACCATATTTACATAATTAAATATTCATGAATGTCGAAGTCTGAAGTTTACTTTTACTTTTTCCTGATTCCTCACATGCGGAACTTACTTCCTGTTCGGTTTTGTGAGCTGTCATGAATAAAACGGACTTATTTGCTGTAGTTCTTTGCTTGTGATTATTTTTGCATATTTTTATGGTTTAAAAAAAGAAAGTTTTTCTTAAGAAATTCTCGCATTTTAGAATTGTTTTTTTATTTATTTAATGTTTAACTTTATTTATAATTTGACTTTGATTATTTTACAGGGCATGCCATCTTTGCTAATTCTTTATTTTAGTTCTTTTTTTTTTTAAGCAGTGTATTATTTCTGACCTGAATATCAATGTGTGCTTCTTTAAGCAATCTAGCTTCATCCAGCTCAAGGCTGTGAGTCTCCATCATCCATCCATTCATCCATTATCTACTGCAGGTCAAACCTGGAGCCAATCCCAGCTGACTTCAGGTGAGAGGTGGGGTTCACCCTGGGCAGGTCACCAGTCTGTCACAGGGCCACACAACCATCAGACTCACATTCACACCTCTGGGGGATTTAGAGGAGCCAGTTAACTGATCCACATGTCTTTGGACTCTTGGAGGAAACCGGAGAACCGGGAGGAAACCCACACAGGCATGAGGAGAACATGCAAACTCCTCAGAGAAAGGCCCCAGTCAGCCACGAGGTTCAAACCCAGAACCTTCTTGCTGCGAGGCAACAGTGATGACCAGCCTTCATCAAAAACAACTTGAGGGTTTTTTCTTTCTTTTTTTAATGGTTTAGTTTTAAATGAAAGGATTTTTTTGTGCTTGTTTGTGCTACTAAAAAAAAAATCTCAAATTTACTCAAAATTTTTGCATTTTATAATTTATCATTTTTGTTTCTCTTCATGTGTGTGTTTAAATTATTTTCTCAGATTTATTAAGGTTTCTTTGCAAGTTATTTTGGTGGCCTCATGAATATGATTGTAATTCTTTCTTCCTTCCTTTATTTCTTTGATATTCTTTCTTTGATATTCATTCTTATTAAATCTCTCTGGAAATTTGTATTTTGAGTTTCTAGTCGGCGGCACGGTGGTGTAGTGGTTAGTGCTGTCGCCTCACAGCAAGAAGGTCCGGGTTCGAGCCCCGGGGCCGGCGAGGGCCTTTCTGTGTGGAGTTTGCATGTTCTCCCCGTGTCCGCGTGGGTTTCCTCCGGGTGCTCCGGTTTCCCCCACAGTCCAAAGACATGCAGGTTAGGTTAACTGGTGACTCTAAATTGAGCGTAGGTGTGAGTGTGAATGGTTGTCTGTGTCTATGTGTCAGCCCTGTGATGACCTGGCGACTTGTCCAGGGTGAACCCCGCCTTTCGCCCGTAGTCAGCTGGGATAGGCTCCAGCTTGCCTGCGACCCTGTAGAACAGGATAAAGCGGCTACAGATAATGAGATGAGATGAGTTTCTAGTCTCAGCATATTCCTTACAATCTGACAGGTTTTTTGTTTGTTTGTTTGTTTGTTTGTTTAAGGCTTGGCCTTTCTGAAGGAAAAAACAAGGTAAATTATGTATGTACGGTACAGTATGTACAGTCCCAGTCAAAAGTTTGGACACACCTTCAAATTCAGTATTTTTTTGTTTCTTTATTTTTTCTTTGTTGAATGATACTGAAGGAATCGAAGCTATGAAATAACACACATGGAATTATGAATTCTGGAGTAAAGTAAATAAAAAATGTGTCAACAAAGAAAAATGCTTTCTATTTTAGATTCTCCAAAGTGGCCATGTTTTACTTTGATGACAGCTTTCCACTCTTTTGGAATTCTCTTGACCAGCTTCAGGAGCTCATCACCTTTTGCTTTTCCAGCAGTCTTGAAGGAGCTCCCATATGTGTATCACACTTGTTGGCTACTTTTTTTTTTTACTCATCCCAAACCATCTCAGCAGGGTTTAGTTCGGGTGATTGTGGAGTCTCATCAGACTTAAGTACAGATTTCTACTCCATTCCTTGTGCTTCTTGGCCCAAGGAATTTTCTTCTTCCTCTTCTTCCCCTTCTTCTTCCTCTTCTTCTTCTTGGCCTCCTTCAGTAGTGGTTTCTTCTTTAAAGCAATTCCACCATGAAGCCCTGATTCATGCCGTCTCCCTTAAACAATCGATGTTGAGATGTGTCTATTACTTGATCTCTGTGAAGTATTCATGAGGGCTCTAATCTGAGGTAATGTTATTTGGTGAGTTCTGAGACTGCTAACTTGAATACAGTTATCCTCTGCAGCAGAGGCAAGTTTTGATCTTCCTTTCCTGGGATGGTCCTCATGAGAGCCAGTTTCGGCAGAGCATTTGATGGTTTTTTGCAAGTGCACTTGAAGATACATTCAAAGTTCTTGCAATTTTGATTGCGATATTAATGATGGATGCCGTTTCTCTTTACTTAGTTGAACAGTTCCTGATATAATATGGATTACTAAAGTTGTGGAATAGGGCTGTATCCCAACACTACCTTGACGCAACACAACTGATGATCACAGTTGAGGGCCAACAATCCAGGAAGCTATCAGCTAGCTTCCCTGAACTCTCTTGGGTGATTAGAGCACACCAGAGGGGTCCAAACTCTCATCTGGTGGCAGGTACACATACACACCTACCGGTATGGGCAATTTCGAGTAGCCAATCGACCTAATCTACATGTCTTTGGGAGGAAACCAGAGCACCCAGAGGAAACCCATGCAGACATGGAGAGAACATGCAAACCCCACACAGAAAGGTCCCTGTCGGCCACTGGACTTGAACCCAGAACCTTCTTACTGTGAGGCGACAGCGCTAACCATCAAGTGTGTACTTAGGGAAAATCCGGATTATTGGGAGAAAAAGAAAGAGAAAATGTGTGTTTGGAGGGACAGAAAGAACATGATGCTGACGATGTGAGGACTCTGAAGTCCATAAAATCTCAGATAATTGGACTGTTGTAGCAATTTTGCAAGATTTTCATAAAGTTGTGTGTAAAACTTAAGTAAGCATTCCATTTCTATGAGATTCACAACAGACTTAGATTTAGAAAACTCCATAAAAGGCCAAGAGAGCTGAAAATGGCATCTAAACAGTGAAATAGCGCCTCCTACATGTGACGCATGAAGCTCAGCCATCGCAGCACAACAGCTACCATAGACACGTCTCCTTTTGTAGGGCGCCATTACTTTTGTAATAATTGATCAGCTAATATTGTTTGTCTTAATTTATGGATTTGTTGTGAATTAAACTCTTAGTAAATCATCGCCCATTATACAATTCGAAGCTGATCAATCGAGGGTCACGTTAGTGAGTCAACTTGTATGTAAATTTACACAAACTCAAGCACAAAATGTTGGATACGAACATTTTTACGAACTAGATTTTCGGGAGCACCGCATATCTTGCGTCAGGGCTCCTTACGAATAAATAAGTTCTTATGCATGTTTGAGCTGAACTGAAAAACTTCAAAGATCGTCAGAGAGAATGTGAACGGGAATAAAATTCATCGTGCGAAAAAAAAATGTCCATGTATTTCCAAAGAAAAGGATATGAAAACGTGAAAATGTTATTCTTGGCATGTTATTCTGTTTATCTATAAGGACTGAAGCTCTGTTCTTGCAAAAATGAAGCATGTCTTATGTTGTTGTTCCTGATAAACAAGCTAGCTAATCGATAGTAGCTAACCAACACTAACTCGGCTTCTCCGTCTCTTCAGGGATGCGAACAATCGCTTGATCTTTGCTCCAGCTCCGTGAAGGAAACAGCGAGATGCTAGTGCATACCGGTAGCTTTACAGAAAAGAAAAAGTGATTGAGATTGAAACAGATGAAGAGAGAATCTGTCAGTATGATCTCATGCTCCGGATTGGAGTTAATTAGCGCACCTGCTGTGTTCTTTCTGTAACTCCTCTCAGACCTAGCGGGAGCTGCTAGCATCTCTCAGTCAGCAACATGGCCACCGTCCAACATCACAGCGAGGATCTGGACAGGGCAGGAAGCAGAGTGCGAGCTTGGCAAAGCCAACTAATCTCTTCTTTCCTACCTTTCCCTGCTCAAGTCTTTCTTTCTATCTTACGCTCGTTCTCTTGATAGGTGTTTGTGTTTGGTGGCGGGTTTTAATCTAAGAGTTCGGAGAAAAATCTCATTTCCACAGTGTTCCTTCATTACCTCATATGGAAGAGATGAATCAATCAACATGAAGCTACAATGCTAATGTCGCTAACAGCTAGCAGATGTTCACAGACTACGCTTAGCAAACAGACATTATCTTGTTGTTATTGTTGTCATTATCAATGAAAACTGACCTCATCAAATGCTTTTCTTCAGCACAGTGTTAAGCATCAATCAATTAAGGGGTGTGGCCTAAAAATTAAACCTGTTACAACTCACTCAAATGATCATTTTTTTGTGTGTGTATTTGTTGTATGTTTAAAATATAAACTAAGTCTGCTATTCTGTAGAACACCAGGCCTCATTTATGGATACGAAAAAAATTTATACGTAAATTTATTCGTAAATCTGTTTTACTTGAATGTTTACACAAGAAATGTGTCTTGTGCAAATCTAGTTAGTTTGCAAAACTAACTTGTGTAAATGTACATACGGTATAAGTGAACCTCGCATGATAGTCTTTAAATCTTACAGCTGTCGGCGATTTTTTTCTGCGATTTTATTTTCTACGTAATCACTTTTCATTTTTTTTAAGTATTCATTTGAATTGCATGCCAATTTAACGAATGTTTCTCACACTGAAACTCATATTGAATTAACGATTTCAAAGAAAGCAATCCACAACAATTCCATTAAACAAATAAGACTGTCTGACCAATGCGGACAAAAGTAATGGCACCCTTTAAAAGGAGGAAACGTTCACGTGTGTGTCTATGCTAGCAGACATGCTGCAGTGGCTGAGCTGCGTTACTGGAAAATGTATGAGGTGTATGAGGAGATTGTTCAGTCACCATTTTTTTTTTTCAGCTCTTGTAACCTTTTATGTAGTTTTGTGGGCGGGGCTAAACGTAAGTGTGCTATGAACCATGCACACACGAGTATGAAGAATTTGAGAAACTTTTCTAAATCTGGTGTGAATTTGTAGTTCATTTTGCCCACGAAAGCATTTAAAACATTTAATTGAAAATGGTCGACTTGTAGCTTCAGTGTCTGGAACTGTTCCTTTCATGGTGTGTGGAGCAGCGTGGGATTTACAGGAAAATTAGCAACGTAGTAAATTTGCACAATACACTCGGCTCAGCTTTAGGCTAATGAGAGTCACCCAACAATGTGTGTATGTGTGTGTGTTTGAAATAAAAAAGAAAAATTTAAAAAAAAAAACCTTACACATTAATTGCCTTGCTGCTGCTTCCTTTTCTTTCCAACCAGAGGGTAAGACTGTAAATTGAAACCCATTTTTTTGAGCGCAGGGCCGTAAATTCCGGAGGGCTGGTGCGATGGAGGGAGAGCAGAGGAGAGGGTCAGCCTGATTTATGAGCAATGGAGCAATTCGGAACTACCTGAATGACAGAGGAATAGAATCACCTCGCATTAAATTGTGCTTTCTCTGTTATACCAATCTGCATAAATTCCTCCTTACCTTCTGTTCGTTTTTCTTCTTCCCCAAGTTTTTTCGCCTGCATGAATCGAGCAGCTGGCTTCACGGCTATTTTCATTAAAATAACATTTACTTTGCACCAAATCACCTTCTTCACCTTCTTTGTCTGGACCTTTGCTCTTTTAATGTTGCATCATTGTTTGCTATTTTAATTAAACTGACTTCTCAAAGGCTTGTGAGTGAAAAGAAAGAAAAAAGCAGTGAGCGAGAATGGGATGAATGCTAATGAACGTTAAAGCGGCCTTATCGCTTTTCTCCCTGCGGACTCCTGTAAATAAGATAACGTCGGCCAAACAAATGGCGGTTATTTACCCCAGTGACATCTGATCAAACAGCACCACACTGATACACCCTACCATGACAAACACCAGTGGAAACTAAACACACACACTCACACACTCACGTCTTCCTCTCATTCCACCACCGCATTCACACACTGGTGATAAACTGAAATCTCCACCACCGAGCTGCAAGAAGCATGTTTGCGGTTTGCGACATTGTGAAGCCGTCATGCAGGGAAGCAGATTGATGGAGAGGAGAGTCTGCAGGCCTCCTGCGGTGCACCATGGGATTTTTATTTCACAAAACCATTTACAGTTTGGGTTTCCAGACAGAAACCTGGACGAATCACTGAAGATGAAACCGGAAGGTGTCTGTTTGACAGACGGATGTTTTTGTACATAATTGTGGGAATCATCTCTCTCTCCTACACACACACACACACACACACGCTCTTGTACTTCTATCTTTGAGAGGACTCATTAACATAATACATTCCCTAACCCCTTACCATAACCCTCACCTCAACCTCATTCGAACGTCTACCCTAAAACTAAAGTCTTAACCCTCAAACAGCCCTTTGAAGAAGTAAGGGGCAGCCAAAATGTCCTCACTCTGTTGATAAAATGCATCTTCCAAAGATGTAACAAGTACAAGTATACACACACACACACACACACACACACTCCTTGAATTATAAAAGATTTATATATGTGTGTGTGTGTGATCAAGTTTAATGACACCCAGCAAAAAACAAGGACTGTGTCTTTCAAAAGAAGAAATCTGCAAGTTGTGTTCTTTTGAAAGGGCGGAGTGTGAACAAAATTGCACAATACAAGGTATAATCTAAAGTAAGTGCAAAAAACAGAGCGGAGTCTAATCATAAAATGTACTGGTACAATACAGCATGGAGTCAAAAGTAAATGCAAAACATGGGGTGGAGTCTCAACTTAAAATAAATAACACAGGACAGACTCTAAGTTAAGAGCAAAAATACAGGGTGGAGTCTCAACTTCTCATCTCATCTCATTATCTGTAGCCGCTTTATCCTGTCCTACAGGGTCGCAGGCGAGCTGGAGCCTATCCCAGCTGACTACGGGCGAAAGGCGGGGTACACCCTGGACAAGTCGCCAGGTCATCACAGGGCTGACACATAGACACAGACAACCATTCACACTCACATTCACACCTACGCTCAATTTAGAGTCACCAGTTAACCTAACCTGCATGTCTTTGGGGGAAACCGGAGCACCCGGAGGAAACCCACGCGGACACGGGGAGAACATGCAAACTCCACACAGAAAGGCCCTCGCCGGCCCCGGGGCTCGAACCTGGACCTTCTTGCTGTGAGGCGACAGCGCTAACCACTACACCACCGTGCCGCCCGGAGTCTCAACTTAACATGCAAAATACAGGGCAAAGTCTAAAGTAAGTACAAAACATGGGGCGGAGTCTAAAGTAAGTGTAAAAAAACAGGGTGGAGTCTAAAGAATGTGGAAAACCAGGGAGTAGGTGTAAAAACAGGGAGGAGTTTAAAGTAAATTATAAAAAGAGGGTAGGATGTGGCTTCATTTCAAACAAACTTAACAAAGAAAGTTTTGTATATTAGTAAACTAGGATTGTGAATCTTCCAAAAACTTTAACAATACTGAATACAGCTAGGTTTTGTTTTTGTTTGTTTGTTTGTTTTTCCCTTTTTTTGATTACAGCAGATTTTCCAACATGAACAATGTTTTCAGTAAAGCATCGCGTGACCGCAAGTGATTTTTAAACTCCTGACCAATCAGGTTTCAACTTCAGGTCAAGTGAGTTTTGTTAGTGAGTGAATATGGTCAAACTTGGTATAATATGCTATACATCAGTGTGTGTGTGTGTGTGTGTGTGTTGTTTTGGTTTGTGTTGTTTTTTCATATGCTAATGTTAGCACACAGTAGTGAGTGACAGTGTGTTTGTTTCAGGCCCTGTCCACACGGCAACGGATTCAGGTGACTCCGATACAATTGTTTATCGTTTCGGCCTGGCGTCCACACGGCACCGGCTTTTTGGGTGCCCCAAAACGCAATCTTTTGAGAACGGGTTCCAGAGTGGAAAGATCTGGCAATGTTGCCGTTGCGAAGTCGTCTGGATGAGTAGAACGGATTTGTTTACGATGACGTCACAACCACATGACTGTCAGTGCTTCACGCCGGGTAGACGTGTAACGAACTCGATGCGAGTTGTCAACAAATCCGATAACTTGGTTCATGAAACGCGCTTACAAAATATTTTCACTGTGAATATTTATTGTGTAATGGTGCAAAGTGAGAGAGAGAGAGAGAGAGAGAGAGAGAGAGAGAGAGAATAGCCCTTAGGGCAGAGTCAATCCTGCCAGCAAAAATAGGGAAAAAAAGGAGCGATCTCACCTCTTCAGATGTTGGTTTAAGTCCTACAATACATTCCTCAAAAAGGGCGTAGAAGAACAAATTAATCCATCAGCGTGAAGCATTCAATTTATTCCGGACCATTAAAGACGCCGCCTTCCGCGTAGAATCATACGTCATCCTCGCCGCCATATTGGATGGGTCAAAGCGGAGAATAAAGATGCCTCATTCATGTGCTGCGTTTAACTGTACCAACAGGTTTACCATCCAAACGAGATCACATGGGATTACCTTTCACAGGTGAGACTGGAAAAATACTTTTCATTGTATTTGGTCATTATAACGTAATTTTACGAACAGATTTTTCTGACTTTGTGGCTAATATGAAGTCTCGCGCATAATAGTTTATGCGCATGCATCCTTACTTCTTCTATTGTTCTGGTGTCTCCGAAGGGACCGTCTTACAGCTCCCCTAGAGGTGTGGTATGTGTATTGCATTGTTTTCAGCAAGCGTTGCGTTGCCATATGGACCTGATATCTTACTGATCGTTGCCCATGTGGACGCGATATTTTTTTAAATAACATCTCGTTGCCGTTGTCGTGTGGATGTAGCCTCAGTTAGCTGATTGGGCTAAACAGTTTATCACTGATGTTAAAAAACAAAGAAAAAGCCAGGGGCTCATCACCATCATCGTCGTCATCATCATCATCGTCATCACATTCAGTTTTAAACAGAAACCAGTGCAGCAAAATGGCTGCCACTGAGCTGTTATTTAATCCAACATGGCAGCTTTAAGTGCAGGAAGTCCTTCACATCACAGCCGAGACACACCGGTCCTGTTCCTAATACACTCCCACACAGTGAGGAGGCCTTGTTCTCCTCCCTCTAGTTCCCTCCATCCTCTTCATCTTTTCCTCCTCCTTCTTTTCATCCCTCCTGTCATGATTTTTCGCCCTTCCCTTCACCCCCAACTCCAAAGAGCTGTCAGCTCCTTGATTTGCGCTGTGTTCTCCACCGATGCGTCTTAAATTATAACCGTCTGTTATTAAAGGGGAGCAGTCGGACCACTTGCATGCACACACACACACACACACACACACACACACACACACACACACACACACACACACACACACAAAGTTCAAAGGGATACCTGCAATGTCAGCTGTGGGATATGAGCTGTAAAAACAGCAGTGTAAGCAAATCTGGTCCAGATTTAACAACAGCACATGCCTGGCTTTCACACATCTTTCAGAACATACATGGCAGGAGTGACAGGATGTGTGTGTGTGCGCAAGTGTGTAATTGTCAGTGCCAGTAACCCAAGGTCAAAGCTCACCGGTTTGCTGCATGAGTGTGAATGCAAAAATAACTGTAAATATAAAATCATTCATTCTCACTCTTTCTTTAATATCACACCAAATTTCTGTTGGGTGAGTTTAAAACATTCTCAAGGAACCATCCATCCATCCATTATCTGTAGCCGCTTATCCTGTACAAGGTCACTGGCAAGCTGGAGCCTATCCCATCTGGCTATGGGCGAGAGGCGGGGTACACCCTGGACCATGGACCTGGTACACCAGGTCATCACAGGGCTGACACACAGAGACAAACAACCATTCTCACTCACATTCACACCTACGGTCAATTTAGAGTCACCAGTTAACCTAACCTGCATGTCTTTGGACTGTGGGGGAAACCGGAGCACCCGGAGGAAACCCATGCTGACAACATGCAAACTCTGCACAGAAAGGCCCCCATCAGCCACTGGGCTCGAACCCAGAACCTCCTTGCTGTGAGGTGACAGTGCTAACCACTACACCACCATGCTGCCTCTCAAGGAACCATACACTCTAAAATATTCAACTAGTTGTGTTGTCTTTAGCAATTCTGGTGCTGATTTGTTCCTTGGTGCTACCGTACATGCTCCTGTGTTACACCAGAGTGAAGTTAGCAGCTGTGTTTTTTGCAATTATGACACATTGTTACTGCGAGCTACCTTTTTCCAGCAATCTTCAAGGTCATATTAATGTAAAAACCAGAATAGAAGTCGTAGGGAGATTGTGGTACATACTCTCTCAGAAAATAAAGTACTTTATTGTCTCTTTTGGGGTACAATGGTTTACGAATGGTGCAGTACCCACTAAAGCACATATTTGTACCCTTTACATGCTTCTTGTGAACATATATGTACCTTTTTGACCGTAAAAAGGTACACATATTTACTTTGAGGTCCAATAATGAGTCCTAGGGGGTACATAATAATAATAATAATACATTTTATTTATATTGCCCTTTACATCCAAAGATCTCAAAGGGCTACAGGTTAAAAAGAGAAATTAGAGTCTAAAAAGAGAAACTACTAAACAGAGAAACTACTAAAAAGAGAAGCTACTAAAAAGTGGGACTAAAAGTTTTATTAAAAAGAAATGTCTTTAAATGTCTTTTAACATAATTTTAAATGTCTACATTAGTGTAGACTGTACCTTGTGGGACAGAACTGGACTCCAACTGTACCCCTTATTTCTGAGCGTACCGGTATACATACACCAGAGTCCCAGAATGCAATACACACAATACAGAGACTTGGCTCAGCTACTACAGCTTTACAGGAATATATAAATTCCAGATATAAACTTTAAACAAATTTATCCCTATTGAGCAAGCCTGAGGCGACAGTGGCAAGGAAAAACTCCCTGAGACGACACAAGGAAGAAACCTCGAGAGGAGCCAGATTCAAAAGTTATCATTTGGGTGATAACAGACAGCATGATTATAAATAACTTGCTACTATAACTGTGTCCTTTATGGTAAAAAATGCAACTGTGCAACCAGGAAATCCATTATAGTTTTAACGTGAAGTATTTTTTTTTTATGTTATGAACTGATTACTGATGGAGACTTGAGTGCAAAACTGTTTGTGACAACTGCAGTCCTAAAGTTATCAACTGTGTGGGAAAAAAAGTGATGAGAACTCCAGCCAGAAGTAGGGCATCAGGATGGATCAGGCAGATTCTGGAGAGCAGGAGACGTCAGTGTCACTGGTATCTCAGGAGGGGCACGTGTAGCCGAACCCCTAACCCTGGCAAGAGAGAGAGAAAGAGAGAGAGGATTCTTTAGATATGCCCATTGTCACGTAATAGTTAAGAACAGTGTACATTCTGTAACTATGACAGCATAACTAAATATACAGACATAAAGGAGCCCTGGGATGTAAAGGAACAGCCACTCCACTGACAACAAACCCGAGTGAACATGTGAGAGTATTGGGGGGGGTGGCATCCATACATCCCAGTTTACCAAAACACTCTATGCCTGAAGACCCACCAGATCTACTCCTCATCTCATCTCTCATTATCTGTAGCCGCTTTATCCTGTTCTACAGGGTCGCAGGCAAGCTGGAGCCTATCCCAGCTGACTACGGGCGAAAGGCGGGGTACACCCTGGACAAGTCGCCAGGTCATCACAGGGCTGATACATAGACAACCATTCACACTCACACCTACGGTCAATTTAGAGTCACCAGTTAACCTAACCTGCATGTCTTTGGACTGTGGGGGAAACCGGAGCACCCGGAGGAAACCCACGTAGACACGGGGAGAACATGCAAACTCCACACAGAAAGGCCCTCGTCGGCCACGGGGCTTGAACCCAGACCTTCTTGCTGTGAGGCGACAGTGCTAACCACTACACCACCATGCCGCCCAGATCTACTCCTTTACCTTATAAAATGCTATCAACAAAAGGTTTGACAAAACAAATATATGTTTTCAGCCTTGACTTAAACACTGACACGGTGTCTGAATCCTGAACACTACTTGGAAGGCTGTTCCATAACTGTGGAGCTTTGTAAGAAAAGGCTCTGCCCCCTGATGTAGTCTTCACTATTTGAGGTACCAACAAATATCCTACACCTTTTGATCTAAGTAGGTATGGAAGGTCATAAAAGACCAGAAGTTTGCTCAGTTACTATGGTGCAAAACCATTTACAGGTCAATCGTAGAAAAACTGTATTTAATAATCAGTCCAACATTTGATTGGGAGCCAGTGCAATGTGGATATTATAGAGGTGATATCTTCTGGTTCTTATAAGAGGAATCTTAATCTTTCGATTACGTTCATTATGTCTTATATTAAATATAGTTAGTTTTTGTTTTTTTCTTTTTTATCAGACATCTAATTTTTGGGTTTGTTTACCTGACATGTTTCGACGTACAACTTCCGTCTTCCTCAGAGTGTCACCGGATGTTATTGGTGACGCATCTTTTATCAGCTGCTGTTTCTGAAGGCGTGGCCTTCCTGTCTGGTTTGACAGGTCGGTCACGCCTTATACTGTCTGTTCGTCCCCTGCAAGATGTCACTCCAGGTATGGGAGAGCATGTATGCTCCCTCATCCCGGTTGATGGTCCTCGGGCTTCGCTTACGGATCTCCATGGCCTCCCTGATCCAGCGCTGATGTTTGTTATCTTCTGTGCGGATGACTCTGGCATTCCCCCAGTCCATAATGTGATTTTCCCTTTTGCAATGATCTGTTATGGCTGACTTATAATTTTCCTGTTGTGCCTTTTCTTTTATTGTTCGGGTTTGTCTTGTAGCTGTCTCCTTTTCGCACTCTTTCTTATGTTCATTTTTTCTTGTGTTGAAACTCCTTCCTGTCTCCCCAATATAAGTTTTATTGCATAATTGACATGGAATCTCATATATGGTGTTGCATCTGTTGTCCGGATGTATTCTGTCTTTGGGATGAACCAGGATCTGACGGAGTGTTGTGTGTGGTTTGACAGGTGTGTTAGAACAGTACATGAACGCACAGCAATAATTACAGATCCACAGGACAAAGAACAGGAGGAACAACATATACAACACGCACTGAAGGCATGTCAATATCCACAATGGGCAATATCCAAAGGGGCGGAACAGGTTAAGAACAACAAAACACAGAAGAAAGAGAAAAAACAAACTAACAAACAAGAACACAGGGGAGTAGTTACATTACCATACATCAGGGGAATAACTGAACGCATTCAAAGAGTAATGAGGAAACACAACATTAACACACCTGTCAAACCACACACAACACTCCGTCAGATCCTGGTTCATCCCAAAGACAGAATACATCGGACAACAGATGCAACACCATATACTGTATGAGATTCCATGTCAATTATGCAATAAAACTTACATTGGGGAGACAGGAAGGAGTTTCAACACAAGAAAAAATGAACATAAGAAAGAGTGCGAAAAGGAGACAGCTACAAGACAAACCCGAACAATAAAAGAAAAGGCACAACAGGAAAATTATAAGTCAGCCATAACAGATCATTGCAAAAGGGAAAATCACATTATGGACTGGGGGAATGCCAGAGTCATCCGCACAGAAGATAACAAACATCAGCACTGGATCAGGGAGGCCATGGAGATCCGTAAGTGAAGCCCGAGGACCATCAACCGGGATGAGGGAGCATACATGCTCTCCCATACCTGGAGTGACATCTTGCAGGGGACGAACAGACAGTATAAGGCGTAACCGACCTGTCAAACCAGACAGGAAGGCCACGCCTTCAGAAACAGCAGCTGATAAAAGATGCGTCACCAATAACATCCGGTGACACTCTGAGGAAGACGGAAGTTGTACGTCGAAACATGTCAGGTAAACAAACCCAAAAATTAGATGTCTGATAAAAAAGAAAAAAAAAAAAACTAAGAGGAATCTTGTTGCTGCATTCTAAACTAAGTGGAGCTTGTTTATGTGCTTATTGGAACATCCAGATAGTAAGGCATTACAATAAGCCAACCTACAAGTAACAAATGCATGAATTATTTTTTTTTTCTGCATCATGTAGTGACATGATATTTCTTATCTTCACAATATTTCTAGATGAAAGAAGGCTATCCTCATACTATTATCCACATGAGCTTCAAATGAAAGCTTGGAGTCAATAATCACACCAAGGGCTTTTACTGATGCACAAAATGAAATAGAAAAAGCTCCCCTCCAGAGTTATGTAATCAGAAAACTCACTTCTTGCTGCATGTGGTCCTAGTACAAGTAGTTCTGTCTTGTCAGAATTAAGTCAAGGAAAGTTAATAAGCATCCAGTGCCTAATTTCATTTACTTATTCCTCAATTTTATTAAGCTGGTGTCTTTCATCTGGCTTTGCTGAAACATACAACTGTGTGTCATCCACGGGCGATTGCTCTAAGACAACGAGGGAGGCTCAGCCTCCTCTAAAAATGACGAACATCATGTAGGATGAATTGCGCTAGGCTTATGTTATAGCCGACCTTATAGCATTGCTATTTCAGATCCAGAATCATAGAAATATATGTGCTCAACCCAACTACAGTGTGAAATCATTCCGTTATAACTTTCCCCAGTTCGCCTAATGTGTGCGCGAGTTTTTCCCCCTCGTGACAGCGCAATGCAGCCCAGCCTCAGTGGACTTCAATAGCATTTGGGAGCTATGAGCTTTTCAATATCAAAATGCAAGACGATTATTGGACAAATACTGCGAAAACGCCCGCCCCACGGAGTCCCACGGACTCCCAGCCTCAGTGGACTTCAATGGCATTTGGGAGCTATGCGCTTTTCAATATCAAAATGCAAGACGGTTATTGGACAAATACTGCGAAAACGCCCGCCTACGGACTCCTAGCCTCACAGTGGGAGGGATCATGGCAGTTTCCGCGAGGAGACTGGTGATTGGTGAAAGCAGCCGGATATTTTCTTTGATTGACAGCTCGTTTCAACTATAGACAGGCAGCGGTGAATTTCAGTTCAGTCCCATGCGGACTTGCAAGTGCTGTGGTGTATTGTAAGAGATCAGCTTACATTTCGATTTCATTCATTACATACGGTTTCTACCAGCTTTTTTAGTTTGTATATATTTTCATTGTAAATAAAGTGTAAATATAGTGTTGTCAAGTTTGCTATCTTAGTTCCAGAAATTTCGTTTATTTGAGTGACTGAACTTGAACTTGAGGGGGCTAGTCAGCTAGCAAGAAAGCTGCGCACGGATGCCAAGCATTGCTGATTTAATTTTGGTGAAGCCATTTGCCAGTCTTCCTTTCGAGGAAAAAATTAAAATTAAAGAGCAGGGTAGACCAACGCCTCAAATTGACTTGGTGAAAAAGGTAGGGAATAATACTCGTTCCTTTCAGCTCTCCTGGTACGAGAAAGTGAATTGGCTAACAGCAAGTGACCCACATCAACAACAGTAAATAGGCTACTTTAGTAATATGTCATGGATGGACCAAAAATATAGAATCTATTTAAAATATTTATGCTGAGTATATTATATTGGAATATATATTTTTTCTGGATATTAATTAAACACAGCTACAATTTGGAAAACATTTTTAAACAAAAACACAGCCGAGAACATTTCACACTACAGACCTGGATTAAAAGTGAAGGGTTATCAAAATTGTCAATAAAACATTTCTCAGTCAAAATAAGTAAAATATAGGGAAAGTGTCATTGAATGAAATGTGTGGCACCCAGCTCTATGTTTGGCTCCCCAAGGTCAGTGCTTGTACCTATTCCAGAACACTCTGCTGTTACTGCTGAGGTTCCTGACAAAGAGCTGCTTTCAATAATGATCAATTTTTAAACAACATGCCACAATTTTAAAATATAAAATGTTAAAATATACCCCCCCAACACCACCATCATGTATATTGGACAGTAGGCTAATGGGCCAAAAGAACCTGTTATTTCACAGTTTGTGACCCTGCCAACAATCAGCCAGATCAGAGGCAAGAGTATGGGCAAAATTGATGTGTTTTTTCATTTTTCTTTTAAAATCTGGAAATATCGTAACCGACCAGCCTCCCCTGTTTGAAAGACTACCAGCCGCCACTGGTGTCATCAGCATAACAGTGGAAGCTAATACCATGCTGATGAATACTTTTACCCAGAGGTAGCCTAAAACAAAACTTTGCAGAACACCAAACTTTACCTTCGCATGCATAGAGAAGTCACCATGTAGATCAGCAAACTCATAACAATCAGTTAAATAAGACCTGAGTCAGGAGAGAGATGTTCTCTAAACTCCGCTGACATTTTCAAGGAGGATGGTTTGATCAGTGGTGTCAAAATCTGCATTAAGGTCAAGCAACATAAGCAAGGAGACAGCCCTGATCAGAGGCTAATAATCGGTAATTTACTACTTTAACCAGTGTTGTCTCTGTGCTACGATGATGTCTAAATCCTGACTGGTAG
Organism: Neoarius graeffei; assembly: GCF_027579695.1. Lineage (NCBI taxonomy): Eukaryota > Metazoa > Chordata > Actinopteri > Siluriformes > Ariidae > Neoarius > Neoarius graeffei. Next base: position 4,990,577 of record NC_083576.1, on the reverse strand, counting down.
ATTTCATGAATGTTATTCCAATGTTGACATGAACATAACTGCTGTGCTACAGCCTTTTCTAGGACCTTGGATATTGGATATGTGGTATTAGTGTGAGAGCTGAAGCTGTAGAGTGTACAGATTAGGAGGTGAGAGAGCTGGAGAGATTAAAGCGCTTCAGCGCCGCTGCATTGCTCTCTTTAGGTAGAAAGCTCTTCTATGAAAATGTCAACTCAAAACTGGATGCTGATGAAGATAAAGTGTGAATTCTAAAGATTAACGTCAACCTTCAATTGGCCTTCTAGTGGAACCCTTAAACGTTCTATGTAGTTTTCCTCTTTGTTGAACCCAAAACTAAGAAACCTTTTCTGAGACTATATTTATCATACATCACCATGTTCACAGACTAAAGCTAGGTGCTCATTATAAAGATGATGATGATGATGATGACGAAGGTGGTTAAATTGCAAAGTTAATGCTGATGCCTGTGAAAGCATCAGAGGCTTGATCTGTGACCTAAGCTGCTATTTAGGCCAGGTTTAATTGCTCATTATAATGGCTGTAATGAGTGTGCGCGTGCACACACACACACACAGAGCAACTGCAATTATAAGGATGACAATCTTTATTTTTTCTTTAAATGTTTTTTGTGGTGGTGTAGTGGTTAGCGCTGTCGCCTCACAGCAAGAAGGTCCGGGTTCGAACCCCGTGGCCGGTGAGGGCCTTTCTGTGCGGAGTTTGCATGTTCTCCCCGTGTCTGCGTGGGTTTCCTCCGGGTGCTCCGGTTTCCCCCACAGTCCAAAGACATGCAGGTTAGGTTAACTGGTGACTCTAAATTGAGCGTAGGTGTGAATGTGAGTGTGAATGGTTGTCTGTGTCTATGTGTCAGCCCTGTGATGACCTGGCGACTTGTCCAGGGTGTACCCCGCCTTTCGCCCGTAGTCAGCTGGGATAGGCTCCAGCTTGCCTGCGACCCTGTAGAAGGATAAAGCGGCTAGAGATAATGATAATGAGATGATTCACACACACTTACTTTAAAAGTTACTTTCTCCCAAAATAAGTTTTAATTTGACAAGCATCTACTTGTCGTTTTCACTCATGTAATCTCTGAGGCAGATCGTTTGTGCTTTTAAGAAATAATAATAATAATAATAATTGAGCCATTACCCCAAAACACCCACCTTTAATATAAACTATCCCCATAAACGCTAAAGCTAAAAGAATCTCATTAATCATGACTTCTCTACGAGTGTGAAAAATCGTGCCAGTGATCCCGTCACACCCCAAACACAGCGTCTTCCCGAGAGGAAGCGATTGAGGAGAAATTAACGGAGACGAGGGTCAACTGAGTGACGACGTTTCTACGCTTATTATCATTTATCTTTTATTCATAACGCACAACGTTGCACAAAGAGTGCCACTTAAGCAGGAAGTACACACACACACACACACAGGGTGATTTTGTATGTCCTGTGTGTCCCATCTCTGCTCTTTCTGCTCCTGACCTGTCTGTAGAAAGAATAATTGGCTGTTTCTTCAGTGAGGATGAAGTTTCTGTTTACGGAGTGACAGCGTGCTGAGCATGACTCACTCCACGTTCATACTTTTTCGTATATTACATTCATTTTATTCCCCCAAGACTGTCACATTAGTGTAATTGGGATTTTAGGGGTTTTATGGTAACCCGGGTCCTCCAGCAGGTACAGAGGGTTTGTCAGCTCATATGGGAACCATTCGTTCAGCACTAATGTAACATTTCAAATCCCCCAATGGAAATTAGTGTTGTTTTAGTGCTATTATGACTAATGTAGAGGTTTCCATTAGGAGCCACATGTGGGAGCATGAGCTAATAGAGGTCCTGTAAGACCTGCAAAGTATCTGTAATATTTCTCTAACATTCATTTGTCGCGTTATATAATGTTAGATTATAGAGACATGAGTGTTTTACTGGGAAATACACCACTCATTTTTCATCCGAGCTCCATCTGGGACATGGAGAACCAAAACCATGACATAAATCTCTATCGGTCAGTTGTGAGGAAATCAATGAATTGTTTTGATAAATTTGGGGACTTTTTGTTTGTGAACGTGTCGATATAATAAAAAGAAAATCACATGTTGGCTTGAAGATATGACGTTTATTTTCTCCTATTTTTCATATGAAATACATCACGGATCTGAGTGACATATTTCAATAATATTGGCTGGCTTTTGTTCGTCGTCGATCAGATATATTCCATCCAGCTAGCATGATACTGAACAAATTGAAAATGAGTAGCTAAATGGAATATATCTGATAGACCACAAAAAAATCCATCCAATATTATTATTATTATTATTATTATAATACATACACATTCCTTTCGGGTGTTCAACACGCCTTTCTCTTTCAAAATCTTCCATATTTAACAAAGCAAACCTGGCAGCCATGTTTGTTTGTTTTTTACAAATAGTCCCAGTCGCGGGCGGCACGGTGGTGTAGTGGTTAGCGCTGTCACCTCACAGCAAGAAGGTCCTGGGTTTGAGCCCCGGGGCCGGCGAGGGCCTTTCTGTGCGGAGTTTGCATGTTCTCCCCGTGTCTGCGTGGGTTTCCTCCGGGTGCTCCGGTTTTCCCCACAGTCCAAAGACATGCAGGTTAGGTTAACTGGTGACTCTAAATTGACCGTAGGTGTGAATGTGAGTGTGAATGGTTGTCTGTGTCTATGTGTCAGCCCTGTGATGACCTGGTGACTTGTCCAGGGTGTACCCCGCCTTTCGCCCGTAGTCAGCTGGGATAGGCTCCAGCTTGCCTGCGACCCTGTAGAAGGATAAAGCGGCTAGAGATAATGAGATGAGATGAGTCCCAGTCGCTCGCTAGTGCGGAAGTTTTACTATATGTCTCTGACGTGTGACGTCATGTTGTCTTGACAACCATGCAATATCGTAACCCATATTCGACGCTCATTCTCCATTGGGTAGAGTGACGTAATACACGTAGGATAAGCGATATGCTAACAATATTGCATGCTATAAAACCAAATAAATGAAACCTGCTGGAAGGGAATAGAACACGTTTTTATTCCATTGAAAAAGCGTCCTGGATGGTTAATAATTCCTGATATTTCACTCTGATGATGTCACTCCCAGTGTTTTCCCACTGACTGTTGTCAAAATGTCAAACTGGTTCAAAATTAAAATTCTTTTGATTCACTTGCGTTTTTTTTCTTTTCTGAATGTGTCCAGTGGGCGGCACGGTGGTGTAGTGGTTAGCGCTGTCGCCTCACAGCAAGAAGGTCCTGGGTTCGAGCCCCAGGGCCGGCGAGGGCCTTTCTGTGTGGAGTTTGCATGTTCTCCCCGTGTCCGTGTGGGTTTCCTCCGGGTGCTCCGGTTTCCCCCACAGTCCAAAGACATGCAGGTTAGGTTAACTGGTGACTCTAAATTGACCGTAGGTGTGAATGTGAGTGTGAATGGTTGTCTGTGTCTATGTGTCAGCCCTGTGATGACCTGGCGACTTGTCCAGGGTGTACCCCGCCTTTCGCCCGTAGTCAGCTGGGATAGGCTCCAGCTTGCCTGCGACCCTGTAGAAGGATAAAGCGGCTAGAGATAATGAGATGAGATGAGATTAATGTGTCTATATAATATAAATAACATTACACAGTGTCACAAAGATATGAAGTTTATCTTCTTGTGTTGAAAATATTCACCACTCAAAGATAAACTTTATATCTTCACACAGCTGTGTAATATCCTCTACATCTGTAACATTCAAAATATAACGCTACCCTCACAAAAAAGAAGTTTATTCAAGTGTGCTTCTAGTATACTTCTTTTAAACTAAAAATAAGAGCGTGTGCTTTCAGTTTATTTTTTATTTACTTATCAGAGATACACTTAATAAAGTTATACAGAAGTGTACTTGGCTTATACTGAAAAGTATATCGAAAAGTCTAAGTATATTAAGCTTATACTTAAACTTTTGATCAAGATATACTTAACAAAAGGGTAATAAAGTATTAAAATATTTGTGCCTTATGTTTAAGTGGACTTGCCCTGGAGTTGTGCTTCAGCCTTGTTGACTCTTAGGTATCTCTGCGCTTCCATATAAGTTTTTTTTTTTCTTCCCTCCTGAGTGGGATAATTACATTTATTTATTTATTTATTTATTTATTTATTTTTCTTTAGAGCTTGGATGTCAGTTTCAGTCGTCATTGCCATGTTTTTATACTTTGGCATTTAATACAATGTTGCTTTAAATTTTGATTTTTAAAGAAAATGAATATGCTCTTAATCCTGAGTATCTGTGGTTATTTTGTGAATTCTTACCTTTAGAACTTCAGGTACAAAACACTTAAGTTGTCTACTGGTAGTGTGCATGAGGTAAGGGTTCGGGCTAGAAAACTAACAGTATACTTCAAAACTAAAAATAAAGTGGACTAGATGTATATAACCAGTAACTAATAGTATATTTCCAATAAGCTATAAAGTATACTTTTATAAACTAAAAAGTGGACTAGAAGTGTGTAACGAGTAAATCAATAGTATATTTCCAGTATACTATGAAGTATGCTTTTGTAAACTAAAGAGTGGACTACAAGTATAGAACTAGCAAACTATTAGTATATAAGTTTACTTGTAGTCTACCTGCAGTACAAAATAAAAAATACAAGTTGTATACTCAAAGTTTCCTTCTCTTAGATTTAAAGTATACTTTTTGTAAACTAAAAGTGGGCCAATTTATTCCCAAGAAGAATTAGATTAGTTTACTTACAAGTATACTGTAAGTAAATTGATATCAGTATACCTGGTACACAAAAGTATACTTAAGGAAATACCGTATATTTTAACTTTACTTAAAGCATATACGCAGAGCCATGGCCTCACTTTCGTTTATAAATGCCTTGAGACCTCAAGAATGGCACAGGAATAGTTTTAAGCGTTAACAATAAATCTAATATAGTAATTTTTATGATTAAAGTGATTTATATACCAGTAGGTAGCAGTTTAAGTGAATGACCTTGACGTCCATAACGTCACAGCAGGAAGTCGATCGGTCTCATCGCCATTTCCGCTATACTAAAACACAGAGCGGACTGCAACTCTGATCCTCCATTTTGAGCTAATTTATCGCCATGCCACATAGATGTGTTTTTGGATGGTGCAGCAACACAACAGAAGGTGGATTTACGTTGCATTCATGGCCCAAGAATGTTCAAACTGCAAAGATTTGGACGCGTTTTGCAAGAAGTTCACGGGCACACTGGGCGCCTATGAAGTGGTCTCTCCTCTGCTCTGCACATTTTACTGAAGACTCGTATGAGACCTCTGATCTGTAGAGAAGCGTTGGCTATAAGGCCATATTGAAAGAGGGTGCAGTATCAGCAATTAAAGAAAAAGAAAACTACAAGAAAAGGAAAATATTTATTTTATTTATTTATCCTTTTAAAAGGAAAGTGAGTTCAGTTGCACCAGTTCTCCCGGAGTGAGCCGAGGATTGTTGGTAAAACCTGGGACATATCGCTCGGGCAGTGACCTCCCCGCAGCTGTTGCTAAAACCCGTGATGTCCCGTTCCGTCCTGGGTTTTAGTAACTGCCTGAGCCCGGCAGTAATGGCGGAACACACGGGATGAAGAAAAGTGAATGAGTGGAGCAGCCGTCTGATTTCTAAACTGGATATTGCTGCCATCTCGCCCTTACGTGGAAGAAGTGAATGAACGAAGAACTGAACGTCAGATTGTTTCAAAAACAATCGGCCTTCAAGAAGTGAGAACGCAGACGGGTAAGCTCCGACTCTCATTTGGATAAAAAAACATGCTGTTTACCTGCATTTAGATTAATACATGTAATTTGTATTGTGTGTTTAAGTTAGCAGTATAAGATTATTTAATTTGCTTCAGAATGTGATCGTTTCAGTTCATCTGATTATTTAATGAGCCTTTTACGTTTTATCAGTGAAAATGCATGCACGTACATGTATGTTGCATAAGTTATAACACCCATCCTGTTTTAATGAGAGTCAACCCACAATCAATGAAGTCAAATCAGTCTTAAGGGGTGTTCACACGGCAACTTTTACTCCGGTGTAGCACCGGGGCTGCCCCAGTAGAGCGTTCATATGGTACAAAGTTATACCGGTGTAGCCCCTGAAAGCTGCTTAAACCGGTGCAAATCTAACCCTGATCAGGAGGTGGTTTAAGAAATTTACTCCGGAGTAAATGCTAGTTTGCGGGGCAGCACCGATATAAAATGGGCCGTCTGAACGCTACAGGGGTAGACTCGCTACGCGTGAGGAGAGTTGATTACATACGGGCATTGCATAATTTGCATCCTGGTATTTTGCGCTTCCAAAATGGCGAATATCAACAAGAACAGAACTGCGTGTCTTCCAGTGCTGCCAGATTGGGCGGTTTTAAGTGCATTTTGGCGGATTTGAACATATTTTGGGCTGGAAAACGTCAGCAGTATCTGGCAACACTGGTGTCTTCATCCATGTTGTTTTCCCGGCGCTTGGTGATGCCATGACAACCGGGAAAAGGAAGTACATTTTCACGCATGCGCATATTTCGTTTCCGCATTATTACTATCGTATAGCACGGTCGCAAAAACTGCCGTGTGAATGCAAGTGGGGCTGCACCGGTGCTAACATGCTTCTCTCTAGTAAGCAGGTTTGTGACGTGTGAACGCGCCACAAAATTTACACCGGTGTAAGATATATCGCAACAAAATACATCAGTGCAGCATCGATGCAAATATGTGCCGTGTGAACACGCCTTTAGTTGAGCAAGTCGGTAACGGGATCTCTTACTTTCACCAACATTTTTATTTATATGACTTTGGTCTATAGTTGTAAAAGGCCTCGGCCTTAAAACCGGTTACCGCAGTGATGTCACGCACTCAGGGCTGGCTGGCTCAGCGGGGCAGCTCCAATCACAACTTTGTGGTTGATTTTAACTCTCAAAAGTATATATATATATATATATTTTTTTTTTAAATTCCCATTTATGCAGCATACAAGAGTCAATGATGGAGATACTATCCATTCAGAAATTTATTTAAAAATAAAGGTTCTGCGTATCTCCTTTAAGTATACTTAATAAAATGAACTTGAAGTATACTTCTTTTTGATAATGCTAGTCATGCAACAGTCAGCTTATCGTATCAAAACATAATATATAAATCTTTATCAAAAAATCTCAGTAATATGATGGCAATAAAAAGGAAAAATGCCTCGAAGGCCCCTGACATTTTTCCTGCCCGGGGTCACCACAGTTCCGAGAGCCGCCTCTGGTATATGATGACAACACTCTATCTTTTTTTCTCTCTCAAAGTTATAACCAAAACTGGGTGCTGCAAAACCAAAAAACACAACACTGTCCTCCGTCCTGAACACTTTCCTGCATTAGAAATTAAAGTTACAGCTTTACTTCTGACTGCTACAGAAGTGCTAATACTGTGCGGTATTTTGAAATAATGGTGCTCCAGTTAGCTTTGATAAAATGTCAATCTTTCCAAATAGGCGTCCAGTGAATAATATAAAAGTTTGAGTGTTATTTGTTCAGTAATATATTTTTATTTCCTGGAAAAGCTGTACAGTAACACGGCAACACAGCCATGGGAAAATACATCACTATAAGTGGTGTCGCTTTTAAAATATTACACAATAAAATCTTTAACTGCCTCAGTGTGCGAGTGAGAAAGCAACAGGGCACAAATACATTCGTTCATTTTGCAAAGCGTCCATTGTTTTTTTTCTCTGTGTTGGTAATTATAAATGCTATAACAGATCTATCAACACACAGGATTCGTGACATGAACATCTCAGAGGACGAAACATCCTTCAGTACACACACACACACACTTTTCCGACTCACGTCCTCATTAGCATTAAAACAATCTGAATGGAAATGTGTGCTATGAAAAAAAATAGAGGAAATAAATAAAGAAATAAATAGGCTGCCCAAATGTAATCAGGCCATCCTTTCAGGCATTTAGATGCATCATGAAAAAGTTCAGTGAGGAAACATTGGGACACAAAGGAGGAAAAAAAGAAAGGTAGAAAGACAGAGAGAGAGAGAGAGAGAGAGAGAGAAAGAGAGATGACCTTCTGTGGAGATGGTGATTAGCAAGTTTCCGAATCATATGTACTCGTGTGTGTGTGTGTGTGTGTGTGTGTGTGTGTGTGTGTGTGTGTGTGTGTGTGTGTGTGTGCGCCCATTATTTAACACCCAGGAAATGATGAAAATAGCTTAGGAACATCTCTACACCTCTCTAAAAAGGATTACAGCTCTGTGAATATGCATGAATATGCAAATTAGCATCACCCCTATATTCTTTCCTGCCGGTTCTGTTTAATAAGCTGCTGTTCTGTACAGAATAAAACACTCCGTGTTGTGCCATTATAGGAAAATAATCAACAACGGGGTGGTGTAATGAAGTGAAGTTGCTTATCTTGCATTAACAGTGCATCCTGAAGTGTTTTATTCCTCTGATACCACAGCAATCTGACAAAACAATTGTTCTTTATTAAAGAATGGCACATCATGCTTTTTATCTCTTTATAGTTCCAGTTAATGCAGCGGAATGTTGACCAAACAAATATCAGTCACATTGCAGCAGCTCTAAACAGTCATTAACTCCCCAGTTTCTCTTTTTTTTTTCTCTCGTCAAGTTAATTAGACAAATAAATAAATAAATAAATAAATAAATAAAAGTGCAGCTTATCGTGTTAGTGAGAAACCGCAGAGCGTAAACTCCTCCGTCTGAAAACTAAAAGTCACACGGACACTGGAGACTCCTTCCAGAAACGTCTCCTTACAGATAACCGTGATTAGGAATGTGGTTAATCTGTTTATCAAGAGAAGAGAAAAAAGGAGAGAAGAGAAAGAATGAGAGGAAGAAGAGGATTTGGTCGAAGAGAAGACAGAGAGAGGAAAGAGGACAAGAAAAGAGATGAAGGGAAGGGAAAGGAATGAAGAAAGGAGGAAAATGAGTAAATGAAGAAAAGAGAGAAGAAGAAAAAAGCGATGGAGAGAAGAGAAGACGTGACAAACTTAGAGGAAGTAGGAAGGAAGATGAAGAGAAAAGAGACGGGTTTATGAGAAGAGAAAAAAGGAAGGGACATATACAGAGAAGGGAAGAAATGAAAAACTGGAGTGGAAAAGGAAGAAAATGAAAAGAGGAGGATTTATTATAAGAGAAATGGATAGAAGAGAAGAAATGAGAAGAGAAGAGAGGAGAAGAGAAGAATGGAGAAGAGAAGAAAAAGCATAATTGGAGGACAGAAAACAAAAAAAGGAGAGAAGAAAGGATGAAAAGGAGCCAAGGAGAATGAAACAAACAGATCAAAACAGAAGTATAGCTCAAAGGAAAAGGAAAGAGGGGAAAAAGAGAAATAAAAAGTAAAATAGAAAAGAAAGGAAACGAGAAGAGACACAGGCTAATAGAATTAATCTTTTTAAGTAGGCACTTTCAGAATTCCTCACCTCTCTCTCTCTCTCTCTCTCTCTCTCTCTCAGTGGTAAAGCAGCGAGGGGGCGGAGGTGTGGCCTAATGAAGTGTGGATGATGGACTCCGCCACATTTATCATTGACTTTGACTCTAGACTCGAGTCATGAATAATTTATTGTGTATGAATAAGGCTTTAGATTCTGACTGAGCCTTGTGTGTGTGTGTGTGTGTGTGTGTGTGTGTGTGTGTGTGTGTGTGTAAAATATATTCCTCCTTGAAACCTTCCTGGAATTCTGCTTATATGATTCAGTCTGGAGAGCAGGATTTGTTACAAACACGACAGACTTTTTCCCTTCAAAATAGATTTGTCATATTTTTGACAATTCACGTGACAGAAACGAATATAACTTGTGAGATAATGAGGAGGTGCGACATATGAGGAATAAAACACACACCGGGTCGTGCTGTTCCAGGAAATTAACCAACGACCCTTAAAAACCAGCTCATTTATCGCCATCACTTACAGAAAGTTTGATTCTCAATACAATTTTACTTCACTGATTGATTTATTAAGCACCAAATGAATTAATTTGAGGAAACCGAATGCCACCGTTAGAGTTGCTGTGACACTCAGAGACAGGATCAGGAATGGTCAGGGTGCGAGAGTGTGTGAGGCCGCACAGTTAAACACTATTTCACAGAACAAGACAACAAATTAGCCAGAAGGATGGTTTGTCTTGTCGCATATGAGAAAAAAAATCTGTGTGACCGAACTGTGAACTTGACACGGTCATGACCGTGCCAATACATTCGCTCAGCTCAACAAAAGCTCTCATTAACGTTACGGCTCAATTACAGTAATTGTAGCAATTAAACAGGAAGTTCAATCAGAGGGGTGGGATTCAAATAGAATCAGCAGAGTGAGAAGGTTAACAATGTGTTTTTCTTCTTCGGCGTGATCACAAGATACACACACACACACACACACACACACACACACACACACACGCTGTGTAAAGGCCTCTGCATGCTCTTGCGACAAAGCTTTCGCAGATAGCTTTTCGCAGACAGTTGTAATTTATCGTTGAGCGGAGGCGTGCGCGATGTTATTCACCGCCACAACGCAAGGGGGCGTGAAGTCGCTAGGAGTAGTTGGTGGGTGTGGTTAGTGGAGTGTTTATCCTCCGGTTACTTATAATGACTAGAACTTTTTTTTTATAATGACTAGAACTGGAGTCGTATAGATGTACGTACTTCCTCAATCAACCGCTCTTCGTGCTGCTCCATCTTCACTCGTGTTTTTAAAAATGCCGGTCGTGAAAACAAAACAAACCGAGAAAGTAGGGAAGCGGAAGTGCGTGTACAGTGGATGTAGAGTGGACCAATCAGAGCCCTCTTGTCTGCGACGTTGTCTGCGAGGCTTCTGCAGTGGTCACAATTTTTGGGAGGTGCGCGCAGAGCGTCTGCGAAGGTGGTGGGGCTACGCAGACGCTATCTGCGACACCGTCTGCGAGGACTGGGTTGTCAGCATAAATTGGCCTTAAAAGTCATTGGCACGTCAATACACAGGTCAGCAAGTGTCTAAATATAATTAATAACATTTCATTCCAAGTCCTCTGTATTGCGTAGCATTCTTTATACAAGGACATCATTAGCTCATGTGTCCATCAGGCAGGTTGCCATGGCGTGGCGTCCATCGTCCATCCGTCGTCCACAATTCAGTTAAATCGTATCTCCTCCATCAGTTCTCCACAGATTTCCGTTCTGATTGTTTTGTTTGAAAGAACTCATCACCGCACAAAACTTGGTCGGTGCTTTATCAAAAAATTTGCTGACGAGTTACTAATTAGGCCAAATTAACACATTTTCCAGGCCCCTCACTAGAATTGTATCTCCTCTCTGATTTCTCATCCGATTCCAGTTCTGATTGATGTTTTGGGTCGATCTTCCCTTGAGGAACAAAACTTGGTTGTTGATTTTCTTGTTGTAAACAATTTGTTTCGAACTTTGTTTGTTTTCAGTTCAATCGTGTCTCGTCCCTCCTTCAGTTCTCAATGGATTTCAGTTCTGATTGTTTTATTTGAAAGAACTCGACCTTCTGCAAAAAACTCGCTCGTTGTATTGGCAAATTTTTGCTAACGAACTGCTAATTAGGTCAACTTCATGAGTTTTTGGACTTTTCACTAGAATTGTATCTCCTCTTGCAGTTCTTATACAATTTCAGTTCTGATCGACGTTTTGGGTCGACCTTCCTTTGAGGAACAAAACTTGGTCATTGATTTTCCTGTTGTAAACAATTTGTTTGCGACTTTGTTTTCAGTTCATTCGTACAGTATCTCCTCACTCAGTTCTCAATGGATTTCAGTTCTGATTGTTTTGTTTGAAAGAACTTGACCTTCTGCACAACACTCGTTCAGTGTATTGTCAAATTTTTGCTAACAAATTAGTAATTTGGTCAACTTAAGACATTTTCTTCTGACTAGAATAGCATTGTATCTCCTCTTTCATTTATCATGCAAAGTCAGTTCTGATCAATGTTTTGGATTGATCTTCACTCGAGGAACTAAGGCCAAGTTTACATTAGACCGTATCTGTCTCGTCTTCTTCACGGATGCACTGTCCGTTTACATTAAAACGCCGGGAAACGGGAATCCGCCAGGGTCCACGTATTCAATCCAGATCGTGTCTGGTCCGGTGCTGTGTAAACATTGAGGATACGCGGATACGCTGTGCTGAGCTCTAGCTGGCGTCGTCATTGGACAACGTCACTGTGACATCCACCTTCCTGATTCGCTGGCATTGGTCATGTGACGCGACTGCTGAAAAACGGCGCGGACTTCCGCCTTCTATCACCTTTCATTAAAGAGTATAAAAGTATGAAAATACTGCAAATACTGATGCAAATACTGCACATTGTGTAGTTATGATTGTCTTTAGGCTTGCCATCCTTCCACTTGCAAGTGGTAAGTGACGCGCATGCCCGACATGCACTGGGATCACACACACAGCGGCTCAGTCCCGAATCACTGCTCGTGCGCTTCACTCGCGCGCTCTGTGAGCTGCGCAGGGCCGGAGTGCGCACCCTCCAGAGGGCACTCGCTGTTCAGGGCGGAGTGATTTGGAGCGCAGGATGCCTGCGGAGCCGAGCGTATCCGTGTATTGGCGTTGCTGTGTGCACGCGAATCGTGTATTGGCGTTGCTGTGTGCACGCGAATCATTTTAAAAATGTTAATCTGATGATCCGCTGATACGGTCTAATGTAAACCCCACCTAAATTTAGTCCTTTGTTGATGTTCCTGTTGTAAACAGTTTGTCGTGGAGGTTGGTCCTCTCTCTCTCACATCGTCACAGTTCAGTTCTGTTTGATGGCTTGGTCGTAATGGTTGTTTTGATGGCAGGCCAGATGAGCAACTAATGGCCCTTTTCCACTACCCTTTTTCAGCTCACTTCAGCCCAACATGGCTCGCGTTTCGACTACCTCAGAGCAGCACGACTGAGCTCACTTCAGCCTTACTCAGCACCCAAAACTCGCACGGTTTTGGAGTGGGGCTGAAGTGAGCCCAACCGAGCCGAGTGGGGATAGGGGCGTGAGGAGACACTCCCCTGTGCACTGATTGGTGAGGAGGAGTGTCCTCACATGCCCACACACGCCCCGCGAGCACGCTGGGATCTGTAAACACCGTAAACCCGGAAGAAGAAGAATCATGAAGCCTTATGCGCCTCGCCTCATCTATACGCTCTTGCCAGTATCTGTTGGCGTTGTTGGTGACAACAAGCCACAGCACCAAGACCAGCAACACTAACGACTCCATGTCCTCTATGTTTATTGTTTACTATCCGGGTCGTGAGACTACCGCTTAAAAGGTCACTGATGTCACTGTTTGCGCCGCCTAACGACATCACGTGACGTCCACCCACTTTCGCTAACTCCACCCAATGTGTCCACCCACTTCCAGCCAGCACGGTTCAGCACAGTTGTAGTCGAAATGCAACTCCAACAGCCCCACTCAGCTCGACTCAGCCCAACTCATCATGGCACGGCTCAGCCCAACTCAGCCGCGTTGGTAGTGGAAAATATGTCCTTGACGTTCTGGTCTGTATCTGGAACACTTTAGTGCTCCATATATCCAGATCTGTACTCAGGTTTAAACCTGGGGTGGGCGGGGTCTCAACCGGAACATAAAGCCTTGAAGTTATTGTAATCCTGTAGGACCCCAGTCTCGAGCTTCAACCAGAAGCTTTGTTAACCTCCTGGCAAGATTTCTAAAAAACTAAAATAACAACAAACAATAGTGCACTGCACTGTACTTGTATCTGTTTAGAACTCATTATCTTCTGAATAATGTATTCATATTCAGTTATATCTCTCATGCACACGGAGGTTAAATTCTCAATTTTTCCAAGGATAAAGAAACAGAACAAAAGAAGAAAACAAACCAAAGAACGAGTCAATTAAGGTTCAGCTGGTGAACCTCAGCACACACACACACACACACACACACCATACGCTCTACCATCAACAACAATAAGAAACTTCATTCATTAATGAAAAACTCAATCAGAGATGTGCTCGACTGAAAAGACCGAATCAATGCACTTCATTACAGTTAAATAACATATACTGATCCTCTTAAAGGCTCTATTATGCTTTCATTTTGGCGGCGCTGTGAGGCATCCCCCAAATGAGATGTTATGAGTGCTGAACACAGTTTCATAAACAATTACACTCCATCCCAGAGGTATGTGGAATAATCTTATGGTTTCTCCACTTCAAGACCTCTTATTAAAGCCGATCTAATTGCACTGAAAGATTCGCACACAGCCGTGTTACCATCAGCCGCCTAACGCTTTCTCATTATGCATCAGGAACAATGCAAGGTCAGAGAGACACACGCTGTGGAGGTGTTTCCGGAATGTGCATCATTTTTAACAACTCGAACGAGGCTCTTCATCAGTTCTAATCAATTCTGGAATGTTACACAACACCCAAAGCTCAACAGTCGTCTCTTCAAAAAATCAACGTCTGAATAATATTTGTTTTTCTGAACATCTAATGCTAATGAACTTCTTCCATCGTCAGTGTAAAGTGGGTGGGGCTAAACTTGATGAAAGTTTACGTAAGCTTTACCCATAGCTATCACAAATCACTCATCGCTGATTTACAATGCTTGGACTTCTCGAGTGCCTTCAACACCATCCAGCCCCTTATGCTTCAGGACAAACTGAACAGGATGCGAGTGGACCCCTGCCTGGTCACCTGGATCTCCAGCTACCTCACTGACAGGCCGCAGTACATCAGGCTGAAGGACATCACGTCTGACACTGTGATTAGCAGCACCGGAGCACCCAAGGGCACGGTGCTGGCCCCTCTTCTCTTCACCCTGTACACAGCGGACTTCTGCTACAACTTGGAGCTGTGTCGCATTCAGAAGTTCACCGATGACACAGCCATCATTGGGTGTATCAGGGATGACAGAAAGGAGGAGTATAAGAGCCTGGTGAGGGACTTTGCTGTGTGGTGCAACAGGAACCATCTGCAGCTCAACACCTCGAAGACCAAGGAGCTGGTCATTGACTTTGGGAGGTCCAGACCAAGGTCACGACCAGTTCTGATCGAGGGAGTCAAGGTGGAGGCTATGGATTCCTACAAGTACCTCGGGCTGTGGCTGGACAGCAAGCTGGACTGGACTTACAACACCAACCACTTGTACAGGAAGGGACAGAGCAGGCTATACTTCCTGAAGAGGCTGCAGTCCTTTAACATCTGCAGGAAACTCCCGTGGATGTTCTATCATTCTGTGGTCACCAGTGTCCTGTTTTACACCGTGGTGTGCTGGGGGGGGGCAGCACATCCAAGAAGGACACATCCAGGCTGGACAAACTGATCAGGCGGGCCGGCTCTGTGGTTGGCATGAAGCTGGACTCTCTGGTGACAGTGGCAGAGAAGAGGTCTATGGACAAAATACTGAACATCATGGACGATGCCAGTCACCCTCTGCACACCGTCATCAGCAACCAGAGGAGCCTGTTCAGTGACAGAATGCTCCTTCCCAAGTGCAGGAAGAACAGACTCAAAAACTCCTTTGTCCCTCACGCCATCAGACTGTACAACTCCTCTCTGGGGGGGAGGAGGGGTAACAGGAGGACAGAGGATGGGAAGAAGCAGTAGCCTAGCCTGACAATAAGCAATACTGGACAATGTGCAATATAATGTGCAATATATCTTCTGTTGGCCCTTTTTTCCCCTTCCTCTTCCCCTCTTCCCCATATCTTATTCTTTTTTATATTTTATATGCAAATACCTAATTTAATTTAATTTATCTAGAAGTTTTTTCTCTATTTCTATTCTCTGTTTCTCCTGTAATGATGCGACTGGAATTTTAATTTCCCTGAGGGAACCCTCCCAAAGGGATCAATAAAGTTCTATCTAATCTAATCTAATCTAATCTAATCTAATCTAATCTAATCTAATCTAATCTAATCTAATCTAATCTATCGACAAACAATTAATTCCTGCTCTTTAACTCAGAACGACCTAGCAAGCAAACGCAAACTAGCGGTTTACGGTTATTTAGCACAATAGTCTTTTAGCACAAATCCAAAGTCTTTTCACACAAGCTCCAACAACACTTAATCTTTATTATGAATACTTACTGATCATGTTTAAAGATGTTTGATGATTTTTTTATGAAATTGCCAAGATTCTGACCAAAAACAAGCGATTGCATATCAACCCTTACGGTACATCTTAGCGTAATCTCTTCTTCTTCATCTTCTTCTTGCTTCATGATTGCCGTATTATAAACAATTGGGAAGTTTGGTTGTTTTGTCATTCCTGAACATTTATATTACACTTTGATTTAATTGCCATTTGTTCTAGGATACTTTAGTGGAGGTTTATTTTGTTTGTTTGCAAATCGCAACTGTTGGTTACTAAGGAGACATGATTCTCATTTTTCTCACTTAAATTGGTCTTTTTCAGTTAAAGACTCTGTAGCTTTATTAGTCATAATAAATTATTATTATTATGATGTATAATTATTGACAGTCAGCTGAATTTGTGATATGATCAGAAGTGACTAAAGTGATCTATGAAGGTGTCCACAATTCAAGGTTTGTTATGGATTAACTAGAAATATCCAACGACACCAAAGAATCGGATTTTCAGTCCACATTTCAGGGATCGACAGCAGAAATTCCGGCTTACGGTCGCTAAGCAATCATAATAAACCCTTTCCTATATCAAGATGAGAATTTTTTTTTTCTGATTATTGTGACAGGGCGGCATGGTGGTGTAGTGGTTAGTGCTGTCGCCTCACAGCAAGAAGGTCCTGGGTTCGAGCCCCGTGGCCGGCGAGGGCCTTTCTGTGTGGAGTTTGCATGTTCTCCCCGTGTCCGCGTGGGTTTCCTCCGGGTGCTCCGGTTTCCCCCACAGTCCAAAGACATGCAGGTTAGGTTAACTGGTGACTCTAAATTGAGCGTAGGTGTGAATGTGAGTGTGAATGGTTGTCTGTGTCTATGTGTCAGCCCTGTGATGACCTGGCGACTTGTCCAGGGTGAACCCCGCCTTTCACCCGTAGTCAGCTGGGATAGGCTCCAGCTCGCCTGCGACCCTGTAGAACAGGATAAAGCGGCTAGAGATAATGAGATGAGATTATTGTGACCATAATCCAGAGTTGTGCTAAAGAACATAGAGTTGTGCTGAGAGACTTTAGAACTTGTGTGAAAAGACTTTAGATTTGTGCTAAAAGACTTTTGTGCTAAAGAACCGGAAACCAAACTAGCAAGCTCATGCTAACTTCGTGAATGAAAGCCAAATATCAAGCAAACGTTAATCGAGCGAGTGAAAAAGAAACCAGTAGCTGAAAGGAACCGAGTGAGCAAAAGTAAACAAATAAACAGGAACTGGCGTGCGTATGTTAACCTGGTGAGGAAAAGCAAATGAATGAATGGAAACTAGCATGTGGATGTCAACTGAGTGAGCAAAAGAAAGAAAGGAAGGAAGGGTAGAGAAGGAAAAGAAACCTAGGACAAAATAAAAAATGAAAAATGTGTAAGATAATTTTAAAGAAATTTGTAATTCTATAGCAGAGAGCAGGGAGACCTGGGACCAATTTTCAGCTTTTGTAGATTGTGTGAAATTCTTTGCAGGTTGTGTCACATTCATATTGCATTCGAGAGAATTTACTCTACCTTCTTACCACAACATTAGTTTCTCGGCTTGGCACATATACCGGTCTACACGCTTCACTTTTTTTTTTTGCAAGGAAACATGGGACATTATGTTGGGAGACTTGAGACATGGAACAAAAATAAAATACCGAACTTAAAGCGAGACGGCCTTTTGATTTAATAAAATCGGTGAAATTTAGTTCCGTCTGAAATGTGGTGATTGTGATATCTGTTTATTTCTGTAATATCTCACAAAATATCAGGCCATTCTGTGGCTGGGAAGTTATTTAATTTGAGGGGATTAAAGCAAATAATGTGCATTAAATCGCTCGCTTGGCGCAGTCAAGCAGACAGAGGAAGTCCGTGTGCGCATGCGCAGGTTTACCTTCTTCTTCTTCTTTTGGGTTTTACAGCAGCTGGCATCCAGAGTGTTGCATTACTGCCATCTACAGGTTTCCCTTTGAGCGTGCACTGACAGTTCCATCATTCTGTTGCTAAACGAACAGCTGATCACACCGAGGTGCTCGCTGAGCGCCAATATTTATTAGTTTGGTCCTGCGTTTCCTTTCCTTCGTATATAACATAACGTCTTTTCTTCTCGCTTTCTTTCCGTTACAGTAGTCGCTCTTTCACGTTTCATTCACACACTCACATCCTCCATTTTTCTCTCCTGTTTCAAATTTGAATCCCACAATGCCTTGCGTGAACGGGGAAAGCCCACCACGGGATGCATGACGTAGTATCTTGTATCGGGTCATGGTGAAGCAGGAAACAATAGCGGGGAATTTAGGGCCACATGGAGATAAATTAATTCATTTTTCTATTTTTAAAAAACTAATAAAATTGGAAGTCTGTGATTCGAATTCAGTAGCTTTCGGTCGCTAAACAAAAATAATTGGGTGTCGGGGAAAATTATTTTTATGACCTACGCTTGAAAAATCTGAAAGACCATCTAGCTTTAATCCTACATGTTTAATTTTTATTTATGATTAAAACTTGTCCCATATGAACTGTATGAACACACAATGCTGGTGCAGCGAGAGAAAAATGTCAGTTTACCTACAACCTGACTTGACAAAACAGTTGCGTTCTTAAGAAGAAGTGAAATAAGATTCATACTCATTCACGGAGGCGGTACGGTGGTGTAGTGGTTAGCGCTGTCGCCTCACAGCAAGAAGGTCCGGGTTCGAGCCCCGGGGCCGGCGAGGGCCTTTCTGTGCGGAGTTTGCATGTTCTCCCCGTGTCCGCGTGGGTTTCCTCCGGGTGCTCCGGTTTCCCCCACAGTCCAAAGACATGCAGGTTAGGTTAACTGGTGACTCTAAATTGAGCGTAGGTGTGAATGTGAGTGTGAATGGTTGTCTGTGTCTATGTGTCAGCCCTGTGATGACCTGGTGACTTGTCCAGGGTGAACCCCGCCTTTTGCCCGTAGTCAGCTGGGATAGGCTCCAGCTCGCCTGCGACCCTGTAGAACAGGATAAAGCGGCTAGAGATGATGAGATGAGACATTACACCATAGAATGGAGGAAGAGGCGAAGTATAAAATGCTTTTAAGTTTTGGCTGAATAAAATATTGAACTGCACAAACTTTACTGCAGTGTCCAGCTTCAGCTCCAAAGACAGTCGGTTACTCTCAGGGACAACATCAAACTTCTGATGTCATCTAAAACCTCATCTCATATCATTATCTCTAGCCGCTTTATCCTTCTACAGGGTCGCAGGCAAGCTGGAGCCTATCCCAGCTGACTACGGGCGAAAGGCGGGGTACACCCTGGACAAGTCGCCAGGTCATCACAGGGCTGACACATAGACACAGACAACCATTCACATTCACACCTACGGTCAATTTAGAGTCACCAGTTAACCTCTTTGGACTGTGGGGGAAACCGGAGCACCCGGAGGAAACCCACGCGGACACGGGGAGAACATGCAAACTCCACACAGAAAGGCCCTCGCCGGCCCTGGGGCTCGAACCCAGGACCTTCTTGCTGTGAGGCGACAGCGCTAACCACTACACCACCGTGCCGCCCACCATCTAAAACCTGATTGGGTGAAATTAATTTATGGGAATACAAACTATCCCCAGTCTCCCTGTCTCAAATCTCCCTGCTCTCCCCTACTGTATATAATTTTAAAATGATGCAAAGAAGTGAGACGGAGACATGTAGAAGAAGAAAGAAGGAAAGAAAGAATTAAGATAAAGCAAAAAAATGATAAGAGAAAGAAGAAAAGAGGAGGGTTTTTTTTTTCCTCCAGTGTGATTTCAATATAAATCTCAAAAAGTTCAAGGCATTTCCTTAGAAATTTTCAAATTTCACACTTTCATTGGAAAAAAAAAGTGTATTAAACATGGCACTGTCGCCTCACAGCAAGAAGGTCCGGGTTCGAGCCCCGTGGCCGGCGAGGGCCTTTCTGTGTGGAGTTTGCATGTTCTCCCCGTGTCCGCGTGGGTTTCCTCCGGGTGCTCCAGTTTCCCCCACAGTCCAAAGACATGCAGGTTAGGTTAACTGGTGACTCTAAATTGAGCGTAGGTGTGAATGTGAGTGTGAATGGTTGTCTGTGTCTATGTGTCGGCCCTGTGATGACCTGGCGACTTGTCCAGGGTGTACCCCGCCTTTCGCCCGTAGTCAGCTGGGATAGGCTCCAGCTCGCCTGCGACCCTGCACAGGGTAATCGGTTACGGAGAACAGATGAATGTATTCAAAGTGTCTCCATATATTGACTTGAATCTGATTTCACTGAGCTCGGATCACACTGGATGAATTTCTGGAGTTGCATTATATTACATTCGAGGCATTTAACAGATGCTGTTATCCAGAGCAATGTACAACATATCCAGAGGAGCAGTTGGGGGTTAGGTGCCTTGCTAATGGTCACTTCAGCCATTCCTGCTGGTCCAGGGAATCAAACTGGCGACCTTTTAGTCCCAAAGCTGTTTCTTGAATCATTTGACCATGGCTTCTCCTCAAAATAACTTTATTGGATTATTTAATCAGTTTGTCGTTGCAAAACTGAAATCATCAGGATCTACTGTGTGTGTGTGTGTGTGTGTGTGTGTGTGTGTGTGTGTGTCCAATACCATTACGGAGTTCAGAGGTCACTGCTTTTATTCCGGGTTAATTACATTACTACGCAGTTGAAAGAATAAAACCACATAGAAACCCAGATCCTTCAGCCCCGAGTTATCTTTAAAAACAAGTGATAGTGCAGTAATTTTCAGGTTGAGTGAAGCGTTGCTAACTGCATATCATTATTAAGTGTGTGTCTCTCTCTCTCTCTTTCTGTGTGTGTGTGTGTGTGTGTGTGTGTAAAGAGGAGAAGTCAGACTTTTCTCCTGATTTACGATGAGAATCAGGAAATATCCTGGATATTTTATGATAAATATTAGCATGTTCAACTGATACAAGTCGAGCTCGATGCCAGTGGTATAGATCAAATCCGTCCGCCAGCAACAACATTTCACCTTGCTGTGACCTTGATCCTTTTTGGATCAGTTCCAAAAACTAATCTGCTGGTTGCAATGAAATGACAACGCCATATCAATCATACACATGTATATAAATCCATCTCTCATTCACGAGATATCACAGAAATAAAAGTCTCGGATGGATGAACAGACACAAACTACCATAGTAAATAGTCGCAACGAGAGGAGGGTTAAAGGTTTCTTGTGTGTTTACAGCTCGGTTATTTTGATCACATCCAATCAAAGTATGTCTGATCAGGACACTGAATAAACCAGCTCCTGAATATCAAGTCAAACAATTTATATTTTAAATAATAACATTTTAGAAATGTATAGAACAGAGCTGTAGTACTCGACTCCGATCTCAAGATGTTGGGTGTTTTCTGTTTTTTTTTTTTTTTTTTACTGATTGTCCCAGATTTGTTGGTGTTTACACACAGACTTGTCTCGGTGTTGCTCTTTGGTCTCAGCAAATATTAAATTTCAAGCTGCCTTTATTTTTTTTTTCTCAAGTAACTTCTCTTTCAAATCAAAATCCCTGATTAAGTGGGCTTGTTCAGAAAACAAGCACTAATTTATTCAATTAATTCAAAATCCATTGACATTGGCCATCTGCTCACCAATCTCACAAATTATAGAGCAAACTGATTATAAAATAGATGATACACTAAAAGTATAAACCGGTAAGTCAATGGTCTCCAAGACAATTCTGTCTTTTGTTCTGTCTTGGTCTTTCTTGTCTCTCTCATCTGGAGTTGGTCTTGACTTGGATTTGAACCTCTTTGGACTTGTCTTGTCCAAAAAGTCCTGGTCTTGGACTTGAATAAAGTGGTCTTGATTACAGTTCTAGAACATTTAACAGTTATTCTACGAAATCGAGTCATACATGAGCTGACAGCCGATGAGGCACATAGCACCGAGTTGTCTATAATTCATGTACGATGAGATTGAGTGGAATAACTGTTTTATTCTACCCACATTCACTGGATTTTGAGAAATGAAGGATTTAAATTTTTTGCAAAGTGAATAAATAAAAACTTCATACAAAACGTCCAACAAAATAATTTCTGCTTAGGAGGACTTCTTAAAAACCTATCGATGGCTGCACGAATTGACTTTAGTGTTGTGTTTTTGTAGAAAGTGTCATCTTGCTGTCATGCCGAGGAATAGAACAGCTTTTGACGTTTATTTAATTCTTCCTTGGACATTTCAGTTCTATAATTTTCAAACTTCTTTGAGCTTTTGAGCCAGTCTAAAAAAATTCAACAAATTTTCATGCTTAAAGATGAAGAATGTAAACAAACAGGTGAACTCACAGGAGGACTTTGTGAAAAATGCGATAATAATAATAATTCTTGAAAAAAAAAAAGGTACGTTCTTACCGTCAAATACTTTTCTGTCAAATGCTTCTGGGGGTTTTGTTTTCAAGCAGAGTTTTTATTTCATCCTCAGTTGGTTCTGCAACATGCTCTGCCATTTTTTTTTCTCTACTCACTGTATATGAGCTGATATCCTAGTAGTAGAGTAGCCAATCAGAGCGCATGATTGCTCGTATCCAGTGAATGTGGATATAATATAATATAATATAATATAATATAATATAATATAATATAATATAATATAATATAATATAATATAATATACAACCCTGATTCCAAAAAAGTTGGGACAAAGTACAAATTGTAAATAAAAACGGAATGCAATAATTCACAAATCTCAAGAACTGATATTGTATTCACAATAGAACATAGACAACATATCAAATGTCGAAAGTGAGACATTTTGAAATTTCATGCCAAAAATTGGCTCATTTGAAATTTCATGACAGCAACACATCTCAAAAAAGTTGGGACAGGGGCAATAAGAGGCTGGAAAAGTTAAAGGTACAAAAAAGGAACAGCTGGAGGACCAAATTGCAACTCATTAGGTCAATTGGCAATAGGTCATTAACATGACTGGGTATAAAAAGAGCATCTTGGAGTGGCAGCGGCTCTCAGAAGTAAAGATGGGAAGAGGATCACCAATCCCCCTAATTCTGCGCCGGCAAATAGTGGAGCAATATCAGAAAGGAGTTCGACAGTGTAAAATTGCAAAGAGTTTGAACATATCATCATCTACAGTGCATAATATCATCAAAAGATTCAGAGAATCTGGAAGAATCTCTGTGCGTAAGGGTCAAGGCCGGAAAACCATACTGGGTGCCCGTGATCTTCGGGCCCTTAGACGGCACTGCATCACATACAGGCATGCTTCTGTATTGAAAATCACAAAATGGGCTCAAGAATATTTCCAGAGACATTATCTGTGAACACAATTCACCGTGCCATCCGCCGTTGCCAGCTAAAACTCGATAGTTCAAAGAAGAAGCCGTATCTAAACATGATCCAGAAGCGCAGACGTCTTCTCTGGGCCAAGGCTCATTTAAAATGGACTGTGGCAAAGTGGAAAACTGTTCTGTGGTCAGACGAATCAAAATTTGAAGTTCTTTATGGAAATCAGGGACGCCGTGTCATTCGGACTAAAGAGGAGAAGGACGACCCAAGTTGTTCTCAGCACCCAGTTCAGAAGCCTGCATCTCTGATGGTATGGGGTTGCATTAGTGCGTGTGGCATGGGCAGCTTACACATCTGGAAAGACACCATCAATGCTGAAAGGTATATCCAGGTTCTAGAGCAACATATGCTCCCATCCAGACGACGTCTCTTTCAGGGAAGACCTTGCATTTTCCAACATGACAATGCCAAACCACATACTGCATCAATTACAGCATCATGGCTGCGTAGAAGAAGGGTCCGGGTACTGAACTGGCCACCCTGCAGTCCAGATCTTTCACCCATAGAAAACATTTGGCGCATCATAAAACGGAAGATACGACAAAAAAGACCTAAGACAGTTGAGCAACTAGAATCCTACATTAGACAAGAATGGGTTAACATTCCTATCCCTAAACTTGAGCAACTTGTCTCCTCAGTCCCCAGACGTTTACAGACTGTTGTAAAGAGAAAAGGGGATGTCTCACAGTGGGAAACATGGCCTTGTCCCAACTTTTTTGAGATGTGTTGCTGTCATGAAATTTAAAATCACCTAATTTTTCTCTTTAAATGATACATTTTCTCAGTTTAAACATTTGATATGTCATCTATGTTCTATTCTGAATAAAATATGGAATTTTGAAACTTCCACATCATTGCATTCCGTTTTTATTTACAATTTGTACTTTGTCCCAACTTTTTTTGGAATCGGGGTTGTAATATAATGTTAAGACACAAGACCAAACAAAGATTCTCTGACTTTTAGTTGCACTTCAACAGCACTGCGCCATTCTTATCACTTCTAATTGATCACAAAATAAAATAAATCATCTAAACAAGTATAAAAACATGATAATAATCACTGTAGCCAGTTTGGAATGCAGTGCTCCAATCCAGTGTATCAGAAAACTCTGAAAAACTTTAAAAATTCACCTTGATTTTATTTGCCATATTTCAAGAATATTACAGGGTCGTGCAAATATATGAAGTTTATCTTCAGTGGTGAATGTGTATATCATGAGTGAGCGAAGTGAACAATGAAATATTTTTCAGTGTCTGAGTGCCTGAATATGTCACACATACAGGAAGGGCACGTTTAGCGAACCTCCATAGTTAAAACATTAATATGGTAAAGCATCGACCTGATTTTTGATGGCTTTTGCGACTGTATGACATCCGTACGTGTGAACGTACCTACAAACGACGAGTGTGTACCACCACAGGGAACCCGATCGTAAGTGCAAGGCAACATCTCTCAAAAACACTTGACATGACACAATTCAACGGTTCATTCATGGTGCTATAATTTTATTATTCCGTTCAAGTTGTAATTGTGCCCTGGGAAATGTTTTGCTCATAAACTCATCAGGAGCTCGGCTTTTAGACACTGACTAAATAAATATTACTGTTGATGCATTACGCTTAGCTACTGGACAAATTGGATATCCATGAACAAAGTGCCCTTATCTTTGCATTGCAGGTTCAATGAAGATGCTCTGCGGGTCTCGTCTCTACTGTGGAAACTCTGGCTCCAAATTCGACAACATGGCAGAGGAATTGTGGCTTCATTTCAATAGAATGGAAGATAATTCAGCCAGGCGGCACGGTGGTGTAGTGGTTAGCGTTGTTGCCTCACAGCAAGAAGGTCCGGGTTCGAGCCCCGTGGCTGGCGAGGGCCTTTCTGTGTGGAGTTTGCATGTTCTCCCCGTGTCCGCGTGGGTTTCCTCCGGGTGCTCCGGTTTTCCCCACAGTCCAAAGACATGCAGGTTAGGTTAACTGGTGACTCTAAATTGAGCGTAGGTGTGAATGTGAGTGTGAATGGTTGTCTGTGTCTATGTGTCAGCCCTGTGATGACCTGGCGACTTGTCCAGGGTGTACCCTGCCCGTAGTCAGCTGGGATAGGCTCCAGCTTGCCTGCGACCCTGTAGAACAGGATAAAGTGGCTAGAGATAATGAGATGAGATAATTCAGCCACAGCGTCCATGTTTTTTTGTTTGTTTGTTATGCTTTGCTGAAAAAAACAAGTGTTGCCAGGCAAAACAAACCTCACCTGGCAGCACTTATTTTATATGTTGATAATGGTAATATTTCTCAATCATCAGCTGTCAGGTTATAGTCCAATGAAAATCCATGACCTTGAGTTTGACCTTTCAAAGTTACACAAGGTCAAAGATCACCGTGCCACATGAAAGTCCATATAGTATATATAAGTTGATAATGGTAAATATCTGTTGACCATTAACCATTTTCAAATTACAGCCCTCTGAAAACCCATGACCTTGAGTTTGACCATTAAAGGTCACTCAAGGTCAAAGATCATGGTGCCAAATGAAAGGCCGTATGGGAGTTCCTATATGCTTATAATAGTAAATATCTGTCTATCAGCAACCATTTTTGAGTTATAATCAAAAATGTTATTTTGAAAGATGACCTTGACCCCCCTGAACTTTAACCCCAACCGCTCTGGAGCCTGTCCAAGATACCCCATCATGCAGCATGTGGATGGAAGCAGAATTGAAAGATGCATATTTTGGTTTTGGTTTGAAGTCAAAATGATGAATTTGAAGAAAGTTATCGCAAAAAAAATAAAAAAGATTTTCACCTTTCCGGTGACCTTGACCCGATCACCCCCAAAATTTTATCAGGTAATTTATGGACCATTGCCCCCCTACCCTGAGAATTTGAAGTCAACTGGTGTAACATTATAGCCCTATGAAAACCCATGACCTTGAGGTTGACCTTTCAAGGTCACCCAAGGTCAAAGGTCATGGTGCCAAATGAAAGCCCATGTGGCACTTCCTATAAATTGATAATGGTAAATATCTGTCGACTAGGGCGGCACGGTGGTGTAGTGGTTAGCGCTGTCGCCTCACAGCAAGAAGGTCCGGGTTCGAGCCCCGTGGCCGGCGAGGGCCTTTCTGTGCGGAGTTTGCATGTTCTCCCCGTGTCTGTGTGGGTTTCCTCCGGGTGCTCCGGTTTCCCCCACAGTCCAAAGACATGCAGGTTAGGTTAACTGGTGACTCTAAATTGAGCGTAGGTGTGAATGTGAGTGTGAATGGTTGTCTGTGTCTATGTGTCAGCCCTGTGATGACCTGGCGACTTGTCCAGGGTGTACCCCGCCTTTCACCTGTAGTCAGCTGGGATAGGCTCCAGCTTGCCTGCGACCCTGTAGAACAGGATAAAGCGGCTAGAGATAATGAGATGAGATGAGATCTGTCGACTATCAACCGTTTTCAAGTTACAGCCCTCTGAAAATCTGTGACCTTGAGTTTGACCTTTCAAGGTCACTCAAGGTCAAAGATCATGGTGCCAAATGAAAGCCCATGTGGCACTTCTTATAAATTGATAATGGTAAATATCTGTCGACTGTCAACCGTTTTCAAGTTACAGCCCTCTGAAAATCTGTGACCTTGAGTTTGACCTTTCAAGGTCACTCAAGGTCAAACATCATGGTGCCAAATGAAAGGCCATATGGGAGTTCCTATATGCTCATAATAGTAAACATTTGTCTATCGGCAACTGTTTTTGAGTTATAATGGAAAATATGTTATTTTGACCGAAAGGTTGACCTTTCCGGTGATCTTGACCTTCACCTTGACCAGATTACACCCAAAATTTAATCAGGTAATCTATAGATCATTGCTCACCTATCCTGAAAATTTGAAGTCAGTCGGTGCAACCGTCTAGACGCTAGATTGTTAACAGACAGACACACAAACAAACAAACCACACTGATTACAATACCTCACCCCGCCTACTCCATCACGGGCGAGGTAATAAAACAAGTATTCCACATCTTGGAAGTAAATTCTTCAAATTCATCCTTTTAGAAAAGTCAGTCGGAATGAAATCCAACGTTGCAGCTCATCAGCCTGCAGTTTCACTATGTTGAGATGCTTTTCAGCTCATCATGGGTGTAAAGAGTGATTATTTGAGTTCCCTGTCAGTTCAAAGCAGTCTGGCTGCTCACCTTTACCTGTTGTCATCAACAAGGCTTTTCAAAGACCAAAGAACAGATGCTTATGGGATGTTTTGTTTTTTGTTTATGTGTTTGTTTTTGGTGCCATTTTGTTTAGACAGTATTGTTGCATAAAAATGAATGATGGAATAATGTTTCTGTCAACATGACACACACTTGTCGCCTCACAGCAAGAAGGTCCGGGTTCGAGCCCCGTGGCCGGCGAGGGCCTTTCTGTGTGGAGTTTGCATGTTCTCCCCGTGGGTTTCCTCCGGGTGCTCCGGTTTTCCCCACAGTCCAAAGACATGCAGGTTAGGTTAACTGGTGACTCTAAATTGAGCGTAGGTGTGAATGTGAGTGTGAATGGTTGTCTGTGTCTATGTGTCAGCCCTCTGATGACCTGGCGACTTGTCCAGGGTGTACCCCGCCTTTCACCCATAGTCAGCTGGGATAGGCTCCAGCTTGCCTGCGACCCTGTAGAACACGATAAAGCGCCTAGAAATAATGAGATATATGTATATTTTTTAGGAATGTTATGACTGTTAGCGTTATTGTTCTTTGAAAAGTCGCTCAGCTCTGACAGGATGGATCTCAGTCCTGGTTGAAAATCTCTCCTCGTCTTTATTCTGTCTCTCAGCAGCTACTCTAAATGCGTCTCGCTCTACCCCGGACACGCCGACCTGCCACAACTCGCCCTCCATCTGTCCATCTGTCTGTTTCCTTTTCCTCTTATTCTCCCTCTCTCTATTTTTTTTTTTTACACACATGTGGGTCAAGACTCATCACACCTACGACATTCTCGGCACATCAGGACACTTTTTCTTTTAAATTTCCCATCATTCTCGGCCACGTCATCAAAGCAGAGCAGGGCTTAACATGTCATACGGCTGATCAAAACCAGACACTTTCATTCAAGTCGCTCAGAGAAAAAAAAAGAAGAAAAAGAACTTCAAAGTACATCTAGGACTCTCATAAGATGGACTGTGATGTTGGCAATTTCTCTAAAAACTCAGCTTCATAGACAGAAAAAATAAAGCGAGAACAGGAGGGAAGGATGGTCGGAAAATTCAGAGAGAGAGAAAGAGAGAGACATGGACAGAGACAAAGTGGTCCATCATTAAGCTAATCAGACCTTAATGACACTTACTGTAATTGGTTCAGCTTCTTAATAACATCTTGTTTAAATTGTTTCACTGTTCTCTGAATATCTTTTCTTCGAACAGGTTCATTTCAGGAATCTCAGTCATGAAAGCATCACGCAGAAGCTTCTGTTTCACATTATTACTTCAATAAACAATCACTTTATTTTCATTTTAAATAATTATTTCTTGTGTCTGAGAGAGAGAGACTTGAATAGGAACACCTGGATGCCTGCTCGTTATTGTAATTATCCAATCAGCCAATCACGTAGCAGCAGAGCAAAGCATAAAGCCATGCAGATACAAGGCAAGAACTTCAGTTAATGTTCTCATCAAACACCGCAATAAAGGACTGGGTGTGATTGTGGCCTGGGTTTTGGTCCAAGATGGGCTAAGCTTTAGCACTTTGTGCTCGTTGTGTGTGTTTTGCATGAGTATGATGTGTTGTGGTCTGTAAATGTCAAATTGGTACGTATTATCTCCATCAACTTTGTTGGAGGGGGTTATGTTTTTGCCTCTGATTTTTTCCAACGTAACTCAAAAAACAGTGAACAGATTTGGATGAAATTTGGTGGAAAGGTGGACCATGGTCCAAGGAACAATCCATTAGATTTTGATGTAAATCCGGATATGTATGTGGATCCAGGATTTTGGTGTTTATTCCCAATGTAACTCAAAAAGTAGTGAATGGATTTGGATAAAATTCGGTGGACAGATTTAGCATTATCCTAGAGTCAAGTGATTAGATTTTGATGTTGATAACATGAGGCTTGGTGGAGATATGATCTCTACTGTGTGCCCTTGTAGTTTGATAATGTGTTTGCAATTGAACTTATTGAAAATAAAACCACATTATATATTGGAACACTTGATATCTGAGTGTAACCTTAAGCACTAGATCCATATCATCATCATCATTGTGTTTGTAATTTTTACATGTTGATAGGCTTGACAGTGCACCACTGCACTGATGAACCTCCTGTACACTTGTATGGGAGAGCAGCATTTGTTCGTTTGGCCATTTAAAAGTGTTCACATAAAACTAGTGTCGATTCAAGAATAAATAACATATTTACGGAATATATTGTTAATTTTGTGTGGCGTTGTGATGAGCTTTTACTTTAAGCATTTTGTAACATCAAATGCAACACACCAAATTCACAAGCACCGCCATTTTGGGATTTTTAGTGATATTCATCACCGGTCCATGTGCTTTGTTGTTGTTGTTTCCAGCTCGCTCATTGTCAGTTCAATCAGCTTGAAACTCATGATTCCCACCTCGTGCGCGAATCTCTCATGTTGACTTGTTTTTCCAATAAAATTGGCCGAACACTTCGCTGTCTAGTGCCCGTGAAAGATCGGATCACTGATAAATTCTGGATCCTTCTTAAAAATCAAGGATTTTCCTATTTTTTTATGGAGAAAAAATGAGAAAGTGTTTAAATAATCGGTGATACTGTTCTGAAGAGAATTAGCAAAAGTTTGAACCTCTTATACACAACGCATTCGAGCCCCACCGTCATTAGTCATGCTTGGTGTTCACAATTTAAAGTGAACATACCTGATAAATTCTGGCTTTTATGTTTAAACACAAAGGATGGACCAATTTCAATTTCATTGACTTTTAAGCCTTCTAGGTGTATAATTGTGATAAACAAGTAGAAGCCTTTATCTGTCATTCTTACCCTGATACTCAAAATTCTAAATCTGTTTATTTTTGGCTTTTTGGTTTGTTAATTCCAGATTGAGGCTTTTTTTTTCATGAATGGAAAATTAAACCAATGAAAAATGGTTGCTGGTTTGCGACCAGGGCAACGGACAGAAATGGAAATTTTATAAAACACTGGATTTTCAAATGTTCATAATTTTTGTTTTTTTTAAAGGCATATTTACAAAATTAAACAAATTTTCAATTCAGATCTTCACACTGGGGCGGCACGGTGGTGTAGTGGTTAGCACTGTCGCCTCACAGCAAGAAGGTCCTGGGTTCGAGCCCCGTGGCCAGCGAGGGCCTTTCTGTGCGGAGTTTGCATGTTCTCCCCGTGTCCGCGTGGGTTTCCTCCGGGTGCTCCGGTTTCCCCCACAGTCCAAAGACATGCAGGTTAGGTTAACTGGTGACTCTAAATTGAGCGTAGGTGTGAATGTGAGTGTGAATGGTTGTCTGTGTCTATGTGTCAGCCCTGTGATGACCTGGCGACTTGTCCAGGGTGAACCCCGCCTTTCGCCCGTAGTCAGCTGGGATAGGCTCCAGCTTGCCTGCGACCCTGTAGAACAGGATAAAGCGGCTACAGATAATGAGATGAGATGAGATCTTCACACTGTTTAATTTGATACATTACACAACACGATGACAATGACTTTACAAAATGTCCCGTCATTGCTAATGATACTTTCAGCCATGTTGGTGTTTTTCTTCACATTTCACTTTCTCTGAAACTTGAGACAACTTGAAGCTCTTTAAAGCTACCTTATTTTACTTTTGATGTGTTATTGAGACGTAACAGGTTTTGACATCCAGTATTATCACCAGACACTGGGCTGGCGTGCTCGTGTGAGCGTCTTCAAAATCATTTTTAACAGAGACAAAGCCACAGAAACGCCTCTCAGATCTCTTGAAGTGGATTGAGCGAGGATCAGATTGAATTTAAGACATTCAAACATGAATCGAAGACAAAAATTTCAACTTTGAAATAATCCTGTTCTACTGTCAGATCATTTCTCTAAGTTTCTAAGAAAGAAGTCAAATGATCTGCTGATAAACAAGAACGTTTCAAGCTTGATTATTGTATTTGGTTTATATTCTCACTGACCAAGCAGGAATCCAGAAATCACCCCAGTCCTCATTTTTGCATGAAACAACTGGAAGTTAATAGAGGAGAAAAAAGCAAAACAAACCCTCCCTTGTAGTGGACCCAGACATTCGGACCCGTCTGTTTTCTCTGAAACAGCAGTTCAGTGGAAATGCACTTCTGTTAACACGAGTGAGCGTCTGTCACACATAACGACCGCTGTAATCATTCCTTCATGGTCATTTCACACAATCAAATTACACCGAGAGAAAAGCGCTGATCGAGGGAGGAAGAAAAGAAGTTAGCAAACAACATTGGTTGAATGAATAAGAAAGGAAGGAGGGTGGAAATAGGAAAATACAAATGTTTGTGTGGTTTTTAATCAAGTAAACATTGGCCTGATGAATAGGGTCCTGAACTTCTCTCATCTTCTCCGAAAGCAGCGTTTCTTTTTTTTTTTCTGGAGGCAAAATTGCTGTGAAATTGAAGGCAGAAAGGCTAGAGTGACCCGCGAACGCAGCTGAGAAATGGGAAAGTCACTGTTCCATTTGTAAAATCCACAGGTGCAGCTCAAGAGGAGATTGGAAACAAAGTCTGGACAAAGAAAAGAGAAAAAAAGAGAGATATAGAAGTCCATGAGGGGCGGCTCTGCATTGTGTTTACAACAATTATAAAAAAATTATGAATCATTTATTGAAGCTTGAATTTTGCAGTGTGTGTGTGTGAGAGAGAGAGAGAATATAAAAATATGAGTTTTGTGTGTGTGTGTGTGTGTGTGTGTGTGTGTGTGTGTGTGTGTGTGTGAGAGGGAGAGAATATAAAAATGAGTTGTGTGTGTGTGTGGGTGTCATGAGCATTCACAAAATTCGTGTGCGTGTGTGTGTGAGAGAGAGAGAGTATAAAAATATGAGTCGTGTGGGTGTCATGAACATTCACAAAATTCGTGTGTGTGCGCACTCTATGTCTTACTCCTCCTCCTGCATTAGTATGGAGTGATGGTGTGAGCTTTAATTTATCCTCTGGTGCATTGGACTGGCAGAACTCCTACATCTAAAGTTTCCACAATCCAAACTCTCTCTCTCTCTCTCTCTCTCTCTCTCTGTCTCTCTCTCTCTCTCTCTCGAACTCCTGAGTGTTGCAACTCTCTAATTATTTGTCCTAGCATTGAGACAGACAGACAGAGAGAGAGACAGACACACACAGAGAGAGAGAGAGAGACAGACAGACAGACAGACAGAGAGAGACAGACAGAGAGAGAGACAGACAGACGGACAGACAGACAAAGAGACAGAGAGAGAGACAGACAGATGGACAGACAGACAAAGAGACAGACAAAGAGACAGAGAGAGAGAGACAGATGGACAGACAGGGAGAGAGAGACAGACAGACAAAGAGACAGAGAGACAGACAGACAAAGAGACAGACAGACAGACAGAGAAAGAGACAGACAAAGAGACAGAGAGAGACAGACAGATGGACAGACAGACAAAGAGACAGACAGACAGACAGACAGAGGAAGAGACAGACAGAGAAAGAGACAGACAGATGGACAGACAGACAAAGAAACAGACAGACAGAGAGACAGACACAGACAGAGAGACAGACAGAGAGAGAGAGACAGAGAGAGAGAGACAGAGAGAGAGAGAGAGAGAGAGAGATGGAAGACTGAACAGCCCTAACACTGCTGAAGTGACACAGTGGTTATTTTATATGAAGGCGTGGCCTTGAAATAATATATTTTTAAACCTAATTCTATCAACACTCACTCTTAGTCAACACACTGCTGGAACACACACACACACACACACACACACACACACACACACACACACACACACACATTTTCTTATTTATCATCTGTGCACTACTTTTACCCTTATAAAGGTTAAGTGCAGTCGTTCTGGCTTGAGTTCCTGCAGAATAATCCCCTTGTTCTGCCCTCGCAGGTCGCGTTCCACAGTTTGTTTCTCGACTGAGTAAATAATCATGTAATTACAAATCGCGACGAAAGGAAAAGGAAAAAAATAAGAAAGAAAAAGCTTTACATTTGGTTCAAAGGATACACCAATCATTTTCCAGTCCCACATCTGCCCTCCAGATTCCTGTTTAACCACTTTGGAGGAGGTGTGGCCTCTGTGTCTGTCAATCACAGTGGAGCGGTGTGGCTTTTCCACCATCCAATTAGAGTGGAGGAGGTGTGGCCAGTGTGTTTCAGTGCCTGTGAAGGAAGTGTGGCCTGTGTGCCTGGCAATCATGGTGGAGAAGGTCTGGCCTGTGTGTTTCAATCCAAGTTAAGTGGGTGTGGCCTGTGTCTGTCAATCCTGGTCGAGGTGATGTTGCTTGTCCACCTGCCAATCAGAGCAGAGGAGGCATGGCTTATGTGCCTGTCAGTCACAGTTGAAGAGGTGTGGCCTGATGAAGTTGGTGTGGCTTCAGTGTCTATGAAGTAGGTGTGGCCTGTGTGCAGGTTAATCCCAGTTTAAAAGAAGGTGTGGCATGTGTGCCTTTCAGATACAATGGAGAAGGCATGGCCAGTGTGCCTTGAATTTTATTAAAGTGGGTGTGGCCTCAGTGAGAGTTGGTCTCAGTGAAGAAGGTGTGGCCTATGCATCTGTGTATCACAAAGGAGGAGTCGTGGGCTGTGTTTTGTCAGTCACAGTAAAGGGGCCTGTGTGTCGGTTAGTCCTCATGAATTAGTTGTAGCTTCAGTGCCTGTGAAGGTGTGGCTTAAAGAAGAAGAAGAAGAAACCTTTATTTGTCGCATGCACACTTCAAGTACAGTGAAATTCATCCTCTGCATTTAACCCATCTGAAGCAGTGAACACACGCACACACACCCAGAGCAGTGGGCAGCCACACACAGCACCCGGAGAGCAGTCAGGGGTTCAGGTACCTTGCTCAAGGGCACCTCAGCCCAAGGCCGCTCCACGTCAACCTAACTGCATGTCTTTGGACTGTGGGGGAAACCGGAGCACCCAGAGGAAACCCATGCAGACACGGGGAGAACATGCAAACTCCACACAGAAAGGCCCTCGCTGGCCGCTGGGTTCAAACCCGGAACCTTCTTGCTGTGAGGCGACCGTGCTAACCACTACACCACCCTTATGTGCTGTCAATCAGAATGGAAGAAATATAGGGATAGATTTTCATGCCCGTAGCCATAGTAACCATTTAT
Organism: Neoarius graeffei; assembly: GCF_027579695.1. Classification (NCBI taxonomy): domain Eukaryota; kingdom Metazoa; phylum Chordata; class Actinopteri; order Siluriformes; family Ariidae; genus Neoarius; species Neoarius graeffei. The sequence goes on along the minus strand of NC_083576.1, from coordinate 4,955,948 downwards.
GAACCATCTTCTCCCTTTCACTGTACAGCATTGAACACACCAATCCCTGTACTTGACGCCATGTTCTACAGTACCGTTCAAAAGTTTGGGGTCACTTTGAAATGTCCTTATTTTGGAAAGAAAAGCACTGTTCCATACATGTCAACCTTTGGTCAATCAAACCTGTATAACCAACCTCCAAAATCCGTATTTCCCTTACAAAATCCGTATAAGATGCAAATTAAAATAATTTACCTAAAATTTGAATGATAATTAACAATGATATATCCCAGTTACTTTTTATTCAATATTAATAACAATAAACCTTCAGAATGAATACAAAGTATTTTTCCAGTCTCACCTGTGAAAGGTAATCCCATGTGATCTCGTTTGGACGGTAAACCTGTTGGTACAGTTAAACGCAGCACAGGAATGAGGCTTCTTTATTCTCGGCTACTGTCTAGACGCTATACCAGAGACGGGTGAAGAATCTCCACTTTGCCACATCCAATATGGATGATGTATGATTCTATGCAGAAGGCGGCGTCTATGTTTATATGTCTATGACTTCCCGGTTGGCGAGATTCTCGCAATGCGGTGTGCGCATGATCAAAAGTGGAACGAAGTCTCGCTACCACAAGATAACGCGCGATTTCATAAGACTCTTTACTGGCTGTCTGTGCTGTACAGTACGTTTATCATCGTGGGAATTGATTATAGCTCTAAATAAATATTGAAGTTTTTTTAAAGAATCCGTATAACTTTATTTATACGCCCGTATACTACGTTTATTGAATCAAATCCGTATAAAATACAGACATTCCGTATAGGTTGACATGTATGCTGTTCTTTTCAATGAAGATCACTTTAAACTAATCAGAAATCCACTCTATACATTGCTAATGTGGTAAATGACTATTCTAGCTGCAAATGTCTGGTTTTTGGTGCAATATCTCCATAGGTGTATAGAGGCCCATTTCCAGCAACTCTCACTCCAGTGTTCTAATGGTACAATGTGTTTGCTCATTGCCTCAGAAGGCTAATGGATGATTAGAAAACCCTTGTACAATCATGTTAGCACAGCTGAAAACAGTTTAGCTCTTTAGAGAAGCTATAAAACTGACCTTCCTTTGAGCAGATTGAGTTTCTGGAGCATCACATTTGTGGGGTTGATTAAATGCTCAAAATGGCCAGAAAAATGTCTCGACTATATTTTCTATTCATTTTACAACTTATGGTGGTAAATAAAAGTGTGACTTTTCATGGAAAACACAAAATTGTCTGGGTGACCCCAAACTTTTGAACGGTAGTGTATCTCCGCGCAGTCTTCTGATTCCCTGTAATGGTATTGGATATAGAGATGATACCGGATAGCAAATACAGTGACATCACGACTATGCTTTAAACCCGCGGGGGAATTGAAATTCTCTCTCTCTGGCAGTGGGTTTCCATGTGTGAAAGAGAAGCTGATGCATCGGGGCTACAGAAGGACAGAGAACAAAGAACGAGCTATTGATACCGGGCCTTTAGCCAGAGTTCAATGTATTTGACCTTCGCATAGTTGTAATAATCACTGAACCGGTTAATTACTGCAGCCCATGCAGTATTTCAAAGAGAAAAGGTGACCGGATCCCTTTTCCCTTTTGCAACGTCGATGAACTATAAACAAGATTCCTTCCAGATCAACGGATGACAAACAGGACACCAAAGATCTTCAGCTGATGAGCTCTGAAAATAAAAGGAACAAAACTGTTTTCTTCCTGGACCTGTGCTCTGCGCTGTCTTCGGATAACAGACGGCGCACTTCAGTCGCCAAGCAAGGGCGATCTCAAGTAAGGCTGGCATCTGGGCAATTGTTAATCTTAGTTGTGGCTAGTTAATGTGAAGAGTGTTGTTTATTTGAATTCAATCATGGTTTAAATGTACGCATGTTGATTCACATGAAAGTTGATCTTAGACCGCATGTGGTTTGATTTACTTTGTTTACTATCTGCATTTAGTTAGATCGTGCATGCATTCTCTCTCTCTCTTTTTAACTCCCTCTGTCATACTCCACTCCTCAACATTGGGATTTCAGGAGTAGCTAAGGGTTGAGTAGAAGTTTGGGTTTAAGGCCTAGCCGAGACTAGTTTAAACTACAGATTCCTTTCTCTCTCTTTTGTATGCTCTCCCTGTGTTGCCCATCCCCCCTATGGGTGCGGCCTGGCACAAGGCTCGCGCATTCCATTCGCGTTCCATACACACACACAGTCTCACACACACACTCTTACACACACACTTACTTATACACACACACACACATAAACACGTGATTTCCCTATCACATTTTAACAGCCACTTGCCCCTACACTGTAAACTTGTATATAACTTATTAATTCTGATCACCATTAGTGCCTTAGTTATTATCATATACACTACTGATTCTTATTTGTATACATTGTATCACCATTTATATTGAATTATTCCTTGGCTGCTATTGTTGCTATATCTGATCAGTATTTGTTTGCTAATTCATGTCAGCTATTTCAATAAATGGTATCTTTGGAATAAACTGTGTCCTGTTTATGGCTACAACATCCACTGAATGCCAACCTCTGCCAAACAAGTATTCTAATTGCCTTCGCCTATTTGGTTGTTATATGAATGTTATAGATCTAGAGTAAACATATTACATTAGAGCTACAATACTCACTAAACTATCGCAACATCACCACTAAGTTATTCCATTGATTTTAATAGCTTAGCTATAAACTATTAGACACTTGAATTAATGATTAATGAATTTATGAGACTGATCACTTTTTACATGAGACTGATTTGATAAGCATATTGCAGCTACAAGGTGTGGCCTGTGTGCCTGTCAATCACAGTAAAGGAGGTGTGGCCTGTGTGGCAGTTAATCCTAATGAAGTAAGTGTAGATTCAGTGCCTGTGAAGGTATGACTTGTGCGCCTGTCAATCACAGGGAGGAGGTGTGTCCTGTGTGCCTGTCAATCACAGCAAAGTGGGTGTGGCCTGTGTGTTGGTCAATCGTAATGAAGTAGGTGTAGTGCAGTTTGTGTACCTGTCAATGACAGTGGAGGAGGTGTGGCCTGTGTGCCTGTCAATCACAGTAAAGGGGGTGTGGCCTGTGTGTCAGTTAGTCCTAATGACATAGGTGTAGCTTCAGTGCCTGTGAACACAGCAAAATCCCCAGTGTTGATTTAATACCCAGAGTGTTGCTTTAACACCCTACTGTGTTTATATAGGTCCAATTGGACACAAATTAACTCTGAAAGTGTTAATTCAACACTGAGGAATTTGCTGTGAAGGTGTGGCTTGTGTGCCTGTCAGTGAAAGTGGAGGAGGTGTGTCCTGTGTGCCTGTCAATCACAGTAAAAGAGGTGTGGCCTGTGTGTCAGTTAATCCTAATGACATAGGTGTAGCTTCAGTGCCTGTGATGGTGCGGCTTGTGTACCTGTCAATGACAGTGGAGGAAGTGTGGCCTGTGTGCCTGTCAATCACAGTAAAGGGGGTGTGGCCTGTGTGTCAGTTAGTCCTAATGACATAGGTGTAGCTTCAGTGCCTGCGAAGGTGTGGCTTGTGTGCCTGTCAGTGAAAGTGGAGGAGGTGTGTCCTGTGTGCCTGTCAATCACAGGGAGGAGGTGTGTCCTGTGTGCCTGTCAATCACAGCAAAGGGGGTGTGGCCTGTGTGTCAGGCAATCCTTATGAAGTAGGTGTAACTTCAGTGCCTGTGAAGGTGCGGCTTGTGTGACTGTCAGTGACAGTGGAGGAGGTGTGGCCTGTGTCCCTGTCAATCACAGTGAAGGGGGTGTGGCCTGTGTATCAGTTAGTCACAGTAAAGGAGGTGTGGCCTGTGTGTCTGTCAATCACAGTAAAAGAGGTGTGGCCTGTGTGTCAGTTAATCCTAATGACATAGGTGTAGCTTCAGTGCCTGTGAAGGTGTGGCTTGTGTATCTGTCAGTCACAGTAAAGGAGGTGTGGCCTGTGTGCCTGTCAATCACAGTAAAGGAGGTGTGGCCTGTGTGCCTGTCAATCACAGTCAAGGAGGTGTGGCCTGTGTGCCTGTCAATCACAGTAAAGGAGGTGTGGTCTGTGTGCCTGTCAATCACAGTAAAGGAGGTGTGGCCTGTGTGCCTGTCAATCACAGTAAAGGAGGTGTGGCCTGTGTGCCTGTCAATCACAGTTAAGTGGGTGTGGCCTGTGTGTCGTTTAGTCCTAATGACATAGGTGTAGCTTCAGTGTCTGTGAAGGTATGGCTTGTGTACCTGTCAGTCACAGTGGAGGAGGTGTGGCTTTTGTTCCTGTCAATTCCAGTGAAGGAGGCATGGCATGCGTGCTACTGAGTTCCAGTAAAGAGGATGTGACCTCAGTGTCACAAAATGGTGTGGGCTTTGTACCAGACAGTCCCAGTGGAGTTGGTGTAGCTTCAGTGACTTTTTACGGTGTGTCTTCTGGTCATGTCTGCTAACACTTTTTACTTCATACATTGCACTGTTGGTCCTGTATCAAGATATGTGAGAAGAGACTCACAGCCGTAAGCTGATAAACTTTCACTGGGCTTCAGAGTTAGTACATACACACACACACACACACACACACACACACACACACACACACACACAGTAAGTGAGTTCTGCAATACCTGAATTACACTAATGGAATATGAAACCAGATCAAGCTTATTTAAAGCAATATGATGAATGAGCCCAAAGCTCTTTGGAGTGAAAGGGGACATGATTGATTTGCTTCCAATCCATAACAAAGAGTGTTAAGTTGGAGCTTAAATTACAGGAAGCTATTTGGAAAACAAGTGACTATGTTATATACTTCCTTCCACACCCACCTTCTTAACTCAAAGGGAGTAAGTGCGTACAATCAGCTCTGGAGACATCCATCAAAGGAAATGAGTTTGCGGAAGGCAAAAACCGAGGCTTGCACTCAAATGAAAGCGGTGATCGTGCCCTGCATTTGAGTACCTCAATCTCTCTTTCAACTCCACTCTGAGTGTGTGTGTGTGTGTGTACGTGTACTCATTTCTCATTTTTGATAATGGTTTTAATGCAGTCTCTGTGAATGAAGGCATAGATTAATTTCTTCATTTGTTGTTTAAAGAGACCGCATGATGGGTCACAAACATCAAATGTGCAGCACGGTGACCCTGGGTAATTACGCCGGGTGTTGAGTCCCCCCCTCAGGCCATGACCATTAGCAGAAAATGACCTTTGAAGCTTCACACTGACAGTCATTAACTACTGCGGAAAAGTTGGCAAGCTCCTGCGTCCATCTTAGATTCTCCTCACGCCGTCCCCCCCCCATTAGATGTTCTGAGCATACGATTCCTGAGGCATAGACAGCCCAAGATTTATCCTCAATATATCAAGTGTTGGAGAAGATGGTATTTGCAGCAGGCATACAGGTTCAAAAGCATAAATACGGCAAAACGTCAGTCAGACCAACGCGAGGGCTTTACATTGCTTTGGACAGAAGGGAGTATTTCATAAACAGCTTCATGAGCTTAATCCCTAGACATAAACACAGCTCCTGCCTTTGGCTTCAACAGGATATAATCAGAAATGAAAAAGTTCTGAAACATTTTAGTTCTTTAACATTCAAGGCTTCCTCCGTGTTCCAAATAAAATAAAAAGCAGAATAAATATGGAATATATACTGTGTATATATATGAAAAAATAAATATTTTATATCTTTTTGACCAGAACTTTCCAAAGAAACTTCCCAGAAAGTTCATCTCACACATTTAAATATCTACAGCATGCATACCTTAAAGAACCCTTTAAGAAATCGTTTAAATTGGCTCTCTGAAGGAACCCTTAACGGTCCAATGGAGAACCCAACAACAGAGTGCTTCTCTCTCAGAAAGGGTTCCAAATGGAACCATTGTTTGGAAGCTAAGAACACTTAATTATCCCATGAACATTTAAAGAACCCCTGAAGAACCTTTCCAGGGGTTTTGAGCATCCAAAAAGCAAACACCGAAAAGCTGTGGTGTATAGGTTAGTCAACAATTTGTTGGTTTTTGTTTCTTAAAAAAAAGATTACTTTTGGCTCCAATGTTTGTGAATTCAAAGGGATTAACTTCACTAAGATGAACATGAAATTGACCAGATGAAGAGGGTGTGGCCTCTGAGTCAGTCAATACCTGTAAATGGGGTGTGGCCTGTATGCTTGTAAATCCCTGGGAAAAGGACATGGCGTCATCTCCTGTCGATCCCAGTGAAGTAGGTGTGGTCTTGTCTCCTGTCAGTCCTACTGAAGGAGACATGGCATCAGTTCCTGTCAGTCCCAGTGAAGGAGGTATAGTCTACGAGTCTTTCACCTTTTTTACACAGACGTCCCGTATTATTGCCGTAAAGAAGATCTCTCAATATTCCAGCGTTGGTTGTTTATACTGAACCAAATACAGCTAGCATGAAGATGTGCCAGTGTGCGTTTTTACCCAGCATGCTGGCGTTCGGCAACCAGATGCATGACGTGTGACACAATATAGCTTCAGAGTTTAGGGTGACATATAACCTACTAACATTAGAAATACAAATACCCCAAGCATAGCAGCATTGCTTGGGGTATTTGGGGTATTTACAAAACAATAAGGATGATAGTGTTGGTCCTTTTGTTAGCTGTACACTTTTATAGAACTCTTCAAAGTCCAGCATTGTGTTTGTGCAATCAGTAAGAGGTTGGAGGAGAAAGTGAAGCAGGAAACATTTGAGGCAGAAAGCTGTGCAGACCTTAGACCAGAGGGGAACCATCAGGGCCTTCTAGGTGTTCAGAGAAGCCCCAAACATATCAGCATTTCAAATGTTATATTTAATTTATTTCAGTCTTTCATGATTTCATTATAATTATTCTCTTCTAATTCTAATTTGGCAGCATTTTCTATCAAATGTGCTTCAGAAATGAAAGGGCTGGGGTTACATCTCGAAGGCCAATGACTCGTTCATCAGTAGTGTTAGCAAATGCTAATAAAGCAGTCAAGCCAGTGCTATCAAAAGCAAGTACCACAGGCTAATGACCAAGAAACTAAGATTTCTGTCTCCAGACTCTTCTTCCACGCTGCACGCTCGCTACAGTGTTTTTTACTCAGACTTCAGAATTCATTTCCCTGTGTAATTTACCGAGTTACTTTTAAAATCAACATCGACAGCTACACACAACGGAAGCGACCTGGCAGCCTGCCGCTAATCCCTTGCAAAATCCTTTGCCCTGTTGCTTTTTTTGTGTCTGTGTCTGGCTAAGTTTTGGCTGAGCTCAAGTCCCAGCTCTAATAGTAACGGTTCACTACTGCCTTAGATGCTGTAGACAGAGACGTTTGAATTTGCGTTGGTCTCAGAAAAAAAAAGGCAAAAACGAATGTCAGTGTCAAAAACGCCACACCCTGGTCCCACCGTGCCGCCTGCCTATTTTACACAGACGTCAATCTCACCGTTGTTACGAGCAATCATTCCAGCTCAGAGGTGGAACAACACAGACCACGATTTGGAATAAACATGAAACTGCCTTGAACCAGGTGTGTAAAAGACTTTTTTTGACACAGTGAATGAGGGATGGCCTCAAGTTCTGTCAGTCCTATTGATGAGGTGTGGCCTCAGCTCCTGGTAGCACTAGTGAAGACCTTGACACATCTCATCTCATTATCTGTAGCCGCTTTATCCTGTTCTACAGGGTCGCAGGCAAGCTGGAGCCTATCCCAGCTGACTACGGGTGAAAGGCGGGGTACACCCTGGACAAGTCGCCAGGTCATCACAGGGCTGACACATAGACACAGACAACCATTCACACTCACATTCACACCTACGCTCAATTTAGAGTCACCAGTTAACCTAACCTGCATGTCTTTGGACTGTGGGGGAAACCGGAGCACCCGGAGGAAACCCACGCGGACACGGGGAGAACATGCAAACTCCGCACAGAAAGGCCCTCGCCGGCCACGGGGCTCGAACCCGGACCTTCTTGCTGTGAGGCGACAGTGCTAACCACTACACCACCGTGCTGCCTACCTTGACACATTTTACTTTAAAACAAAATTATAATAATAAATAAATAAATAAATAAATAAATGCAACATGTGGCCTCTGGTCCCAGAAAGGTGTGGCTTCTGGTCCTGTTCCTCTCAATAAAGAACCTGCTGTCTATTGACTCACACTTCAAGTTAAAGTCCTTTAAGGTGAACTCGAAACAAAGCTTTCTTCTTGTTCCTTATCCTGTACCTGAGCAGCTGAAGCTCTGTTCCGGTGGCTGAAACGTTCTGAGTTGAAATCTCAGGAGAACCAGAGCGCTACTGTTGAGCTCTTGAGCAAGACCCTGAAACCTCACACAGCTGAGCTCTGCCCTTAGTTCGGATTCAGTCTCACTTGTAAGTCATTCAGATTAAAAGGTAAAAAGGTCACGGAGTGGTTTATAACATCAGATTATTCAGTCCTTTTTCATTTTTTTTCCCATGATCCCAGCCCCTTTAATTACTCCCTCCTTGTTGAAGTGTTTGGATTAATCAAATGATTAGCTTTACACTTTTAATCCTTTCACTGGATCAGAATCAGGAGGTAAGAAGGACGGAGGCGAGGTGAAGGAATAAATTGCACAGGGGTCTGTCAGGTATCAATTAACTCAGTTAACAGTCTCTCAGATAATCCTCAGTCAGGAACGTGAATTCTGATTCATTTCTAAAATATCTAAAATTACAGGTTAATTGTGTGTTGATGCATTTCGCTCCAGGACTTTTATTATTAGGCATATCAGGTGAAAATTCAAATTCAATCCAATTTGCTTGAAACTGGTCTCATTGAATTTAGAACTGGATGCAGAACAACATGATTTTTACAGAAATAAAATATGTTTATCCGTTCTTGAGATATTACAAATCAAATATTGAAGGAACGGCTTAATTTTTAGAAAACGGCCGTAATATTCTGTCTGAGGGTCACATGGTCCAAAATGGGCCTCATTAACCAATGAGATCAAATGATTTTTTTTTCTTAATAACTTTTCTATTTTTCAAGATATTTACATGGAAATTGGCAGCACAGAGATGGTTGTATACTGAAAACAAAGTTTGAAAAATTAATAAAAAACGGATTATGCAAATTAGCATTTAATCAGTATCAATTATGCTAATTAGGTGAAACCATTAAATTGGTACAATCGATAAAAAAGTAATAAAAGATTATTTCTAATACACACTTTGTGCTCTGTAAGGCTTTATATTTCTCAGGAGGGCCTACTAATGTTTATACGAAAGAATATAAATGATTATTTCGATTAATATTCACAGCTTTCAAGGCGAACCTCGAAAAAACTGTCTGATCCACATCCAATAAACAATTCACATAAACTGAACTGAAACTGGCACTCGCGTTTCTGACTTCCTTTGTTTTTAATATCATTCCGACCTCTAAGATCTCAATATTTTTCATCAAAACAACTCCACTTATGTTCTAAAATGGTGATTTATTTACATGAATCACTTTGATTTGTAAAAATAAGTACAGTGCCTTGAAAAAGTATTCATACTGTACCCCTTGAACTGTTTCACATTTTTCCACCTTACAACCACGAACTTAAACGTTTTTTTATTGAGATTTTATGTGATAGACCAACACAGAGTAGCACATAATTGTGAAGTGAAACGAAAATGATAAATGGTCTTCAAAATTTTAAACAAATAAAAATCTGAAAAATGTGGTGTGCATTAGTATTCAGCCCCCCTGCGTCAATACTTTGTAGAGCCACCTTTTGCTGCAATTACAGCTGCAAGTCTTTTGTGGTATGTCTCTACCAGCTTTGCACATCTAGACACTGAAATTTTTGCCCATTCTTCTTTGCAAAATAGCTCAAGCTCAGCCAGATTGGATGGAGAGCGTCTGTGAACAGCAATTTTCAAGTCTTGCCACAGATGCTCAATGGGATTTAGGTCTGGACTTTGACTGGGCCATTCTAACACATGAATATTCTTTGATCTAAACCATTCCATTGTAGCTCTGGCTGTATGTTTAGGGTCATTGTCTTGCTGGAAGGTGAATCTCCTTCCCAGTCTCAAGTCTTTTGCAGCCTCCAACAAGTTTTCTTCCAGGATTGCCCTGTATTTAGCTCCATCCATCTTCCCATCAACTCTGACCAGCTTCCCTGTCCCTGCTGAAGAAAAGCATCCCCATAGCATGATGCTGCCACCACCATGTTTCACAGTGGGGATGGTGTGTGCAGGGTGATGAGCAGTGTTAGTTTTCCGCCACGCATAGCGCTTTGCATTTAGGCCAAAAAGTTCAACTTTGGTCTCATCTGACCAAAGCACCTTCTTCCACATGTTAGCTCTGTCCCCAACATGGCTTCTGGCAAACTGCAAACGGGACTTTTTATGCCTGTCTTTCAACAATGGCTTTCTTCTTGCCACTCTTCCAAAAAGGCCAGATTTGTGGAGTGTACGACTTATAGTTGTCCTGTGCACAGATTCTCCCACCTGAGCTGTGGATTTCTGCAGCTCCTCCAGAGTGATCATGGGCCTCTTGGCTGCTTCTCTGACCAGTGCTCTCCTTGCTCGCTCTGTCAGTTTAGGTGGACGGCCATGTCTTGGCAGGTTTGCAGTTGTGCCATACTTTTTCCATTTTTGAATGATGGATTGAACAGTGCTTCTTGAGATGTTCAGAGCTTGGGATATTTTTTATAACCTGCTTTAAACTTCTCCAGAACTTTATTCCTGACCTGTCTGGTGAGTTCTTTGGTCTTCATGATGCTGTTTGTTCTTCAGTGTTCTCTAACAAACCACTAAAGCCTTCACAGAACAAGTGTATTTATGCTGAGAGTAAATTACACACAGTAGGATGCTATTAACTAATTAGATGACTTCTGAAGGCAATTGATTGCACTGGATTGTATTTAGAGGTATCAGAGTACAGGGGGCTGAATACTAATGCACACCACATTTTTCAGATTTTTATTTGTTTAAAATTTTGAAGACCATTTATCATTTTCGTTTCACTTCACAATTATGTGCTACTCTGTGTTGGTCTATCACATAAAATCTCAATAAAAAAAAACGTTTAAGTTTGTGGTTGTAAGGTGGAAAAATTTGAAAAAGTTCAAGGGGTAGGAATACTTTTTCAAGGCACTGTAGGTAAAGCTATGAAAACTCACTTCAAAGTCTCCCGTGAATTGGAACATCAAAACTAGCAGATGGAAAATTTTGCTGAATCCTTCATCAGAAACAGTGAGAGCGAGAGAACATCCCTATAAAAGTGATCAATATTGTCGATATTGATGAGTAATCCAGTGGGAAACCGATCAGGAGAGAGAGAGAGAGAGAGAGAGAGAGAGCCTGACCGCTTTCCCGTGACTCAAAAAGAAAATCACAGGCAGTTTCCCGACATCACGTGAGCAGAGTTTTTACTCTGTTGTACCGACTTCAACCTGCCGTTACTCCCAAAGTACTGAACAGATCTTAACCAGATACATTTATTTGGAAAGCAAGTCAAGTCAAGTTTATTTGTATAGCACGTTTAACAACAGACATTGTCGCAAAGCAGCTTTCAAGAAATTTAAAGACTTTAAACATGAGCTAATTTTATCCCTAATCTATCCCCAATGAGCAAGCCTGTGGCGACAGTGGCAAGGAAAAACTCCCTCGGACGACATAAGGAAGAAACCTCGAGAGGAACCAGACTCAAAAGGGAACCCATCCTCATCTGGGTGATAACAGACAGCATGATTATAAAAAATAACTCGCTTCTATAACAGTGCCCTATGTAAGAGTCACAAAGTACAACTGTGTAACCAGGAAATTCATGATAGCTTGAACATGAAGTCTGTTTTGTTGGAGTTATAAACTGTTCATTGATGGAAACTTGGGCATAAAACTGTTAATGACAACTGCAGTCCTAAAGTTAGCAAGTTAACTGTAGTCCTCAGCCATAAAAGCATTACTGTAACCGGTAAGTGTCCAGAGCGTCTTCCAAGTGCGACTTTTGACTGTCCATATGGGGCCGTTCTCTACAGGAGCGATGTGATGAGACTCCAGCCAGACGTAGGGCACCAGGATGGATCAGGCAGGTCTGAGGAGTAGAAGAGGACGGCACCTTGATCTCAGGATCGACATGGAACTCAGAGGGACAGATAGAGTGTGTGTGGGGGGGGGGTAGGTTGTTAGGTCTGCCCAATATCCCCTGATGAGAAAGAACAGTATACATTTTGGGCTGACTGCAAGCAGGGACTCTGGCAAAACTATGACAGCAGAGATTATAAGCTTTTTAATGATTGTATTCACAATAGAAAATATTAGAAAGTATTCAAGAGTTAAGCAATGACATGCTTGGAAACTTTGATAAGTGCCTGCATGGACAATTTTCACACCACAGTCAGCGAGCGTCTGATAGGCCGATTACTATTATTAGAATGAAATGTTTCTATAGTAACAACTCATTCATGGATGGTTAAAAGGAGAACTGAAGGCAATTTTTTGATTATCAAAATTCTATGTATCTCATTTTATTAAATATCGGAATGCATGTTTGATCGCTATTTTGTCGCTGCTATAGGAAGTTCTGAGTGTGTGAAATATGCTCTGTAATATATCAGTCCATATGTCAAAGTGATGGCCGTAAACGAGATTCGTTGAGACCTGTGCGAGACATCGTAGGACGGAAGTAAAACGTACAGCGGAAATCAAAGTGACCGACATCTGCCAACGTTGTCAAAAGACGCCCGCGCCCTCTTTCGAATGCTGACGTAATCAAGCCGGAAGTTTTGTTTGTTTTGATAGCAATCAGGAAAGTTTGAAAAAAGTAGGCAGCAATCGTCATTTAAACTCGTTTTTGTGCAATACTTCGTTTGGAAAACAGTTTTCAAAATGGCGGCACTGACACCTGGCTGACACTTCACGTTTCGAAGTCTCGCACAAGTCTCGTGAAGATCGTGCGGATAAGCGACGCCTGCCGTGGACCAAACAAACTAAACTGAACACGGCTAAAAACCGAATAGGCCAATAAGTATAATATTTAATTGCAATTAGTTGCCAATACGAGTCACGATATAAGGTTACTAAAACCGAAAACGTAACTGAATACCACGTTAATTAAGAAATAAAGCAAGTTTTAAAATGACTTCAGTTCCCCTTATATGTATTGTATGTGCAATTGTAAAGTTTTTTCTCATGTAAGGAAATGAAAAAAATAATAATAATCACATCATTCAGTATAATTATGATTCTGTAAAACAACAGCATGAGCCCTGATTCCTAAACGTTGTAAATTCCTGAACACGTGTCTAATCAAAACCACAAACACTCGACTCAGGACTTCAATCAGAAGGTCAACTGTTGGGTTGAACTCATGAATTATTTTAATATTCCAGTCAGCTTTAATTGTTCACTTATTTATCTGTTTTTAATTTGATAAGCTCCAGCATGTCAGAAACAGTCGAGCATACCTAATGAGGTAGTTTATATGCAAATGACGAACAGAAAATAATGTTAAAGATCTTGAGGGATTGCAATGCATCAGCAACAAGTGCAGGCATCCAGACTGCCTGGATAGCACACGGCTGTACTTTATCTCGGAGTCTGAGATCAGTATGCATGCCAAGGAATCCTTTTTTTTTTTTTATCTCTCTCACACACACACACACACACACACACACTTATACACATACCTGTGTCTTTACTGGTTGCCATTTCAAAAGTGATCAAAAGAGACGCCATGTCCTTGAGAAGAAGCTCCCCCTTAAGCTCTGCTCTGTCTTTCTTCTTCATTTGATATCCCTGCCCATTCCTCACTTAAAGCAGTTTTCTCGCACTCTTTTAAGTGTGACTCGAGTCGCTCTTGTCCCCTTGAGTGACTTAATAAAGTTTAATTGCTGAGTGATGTGATTAGTTTCTGGACAAAAACTTGCTCAGAAGATTTTTGTTTTTAAGAGAAGCTTATCGAAGGGTGGCACGGTGGTGTAGTGGTTAGCGCTGTCGCCTCATAGCAAGAAGGTCCGGGTTCGAGCCCCGTGGCCGGCGAGGGCCTTTCTGTGCAGAGTTTGCATGTTCTCCCCGTGTCCGCGTGGGTTTCCTCCGGGTGCTCCGGTTTCCCCCACAGTCCAAAGACATGCAGGTTAGGTTAACTGGTGACTCTAAATTGAGCGTAGGTGTGAATGTGAGTGTGAATGGTTGTCTGTGTCTATGTGTCAGCCCTGTGATGACCTGGCGACTTGTCCAGGGTGTACCCCGCCTTTCGCCCGTAGTCAGCTGGGATAGGCTCCAGCTTGCCTGCGACCCTGTAGAACAGGATAAAGCGGCTAGAGATAATGAGATGAGATGAGAAGCTTATCGAGCCATGACTGCATGGCAGAAAGCAAGACCTCGTTCAGTGTCTGCTCATTCAGTTGACACAATCGATTCCTGGAAAGGTGAAAGATTTTCAGCTCTGTAATGTAGGACTTGACAGGAAGGTAGTGTTCTGAAGTGTCTGATCATGAGTTTGATCACAAATTATCGAGAAATAAAAGAAAAAAAAGCGTTATATGGATTCTTCACAGATCTCAGGATGCAACATGATGTGTCACTGCTGAAATAACTGAACAGTAGAAACAGATACAGGATGTTGGTGCACAGCGGGAATGAAAAGTCTTAGTCACGTGTAAAGAAATGCTGTCGACCAAAAATGGCTTAAAAAAATAATGAAATGAAATGTTTCAACGTTAAAAAAAAATACTATGAACAGTAATCAGGAAGCCATAATAAATTAAACAAAGTCAATGTTTGGTGTAAGACGTCCCTTTGCTTAAAAAAAAATAGTAGTCTGAGGTCTAATGAGTGCAGTTTTATGCGGAAATGATCTGTAGGTTTTACTGAGCATCTTACAGAACCAGCCACAGTTCTTCTGGACACTTTTGCCCCTTTTCCACCAAAGCAGTTCCAGGGCTGGTTCGGGGCCAGTGCTTAGTTTGGAACCGGGTTTTCTGTTTCCACTGACAAAGAACTGGCTCTGGGGCCAGAAAAAACGGTTCCAGGCTAGCACCAACTCTCTGCTAGGCCAGAGGAAAGAACCGCTTATGTCAGAGGGGGGGTGGAGTTGTTAAGACCAACAACAATAACAAGACCGCGAAAGATCGCCATTTTTAAGTGACGAGAAGCAGCAGCTGTACAAACGCGAAGTCATCCATTATTATTATTGTTGTTGTTGCTGCTGCTGCTTCTTCAGTGTTGTTTTTGCTTTGATATTCACCCCAAGGTTTATCCAAACGTAACTGACGTATACAGTGACGTAATTGACATATACAGCGACGTAATGACGTGGCTTCCCTTAGCACCGCGAGCTATGGAAAAGCAAACTGGTTCTCAGCTGGCTCACAAGTTGAACGAGTTGTGAACCAGCACCAGCACCGGCCCCGAACCAGCCCTGGAACTGATTTGGTGGAAAAGGGGTATTTGACTGTCACACTCACTTCCCAGAAAACTGAATACACATCCACATCAAGACTCAGCTGACTTCAGTGAGTCACATGATGGCAGAGAGAGAGAGAGAGAGAGAGAGAGAGAGAGAGAGAGGCCCTGTCCACACGGCAACGGATTCAGGTGACTCCGATACAATTGCTTATCGTTTAGGACTGGCGTCCACACGGCACCGGCGTTTTGGGTGCCCAAAACGCAATCTTTTTGAGAACGGGTCCCAGAGTGGAAAGATCTGGCAACGTTGCCGTTGTGAAGTCGTCTGGATGAGTAGAATGGATTTGTTTACGATGACGTCACAACCACATGACTGTGAGTGCTTCACGCCGGGTAGAAGTGTAACGAACTCGATGCGAGTTGTCAACAAATCCTATAACTTGGTTCATGAAACGTGCTTACAAAATATTTTCACTGTGAATATTTATTGTGTAATGGTGCAAAGTGAGAGAGAGAGAGAGAGAGAGAGAGAGAGACTCTGCCCTTAGGGCAGAGTCAATCCCGCCAGCAAAAATAGGGAAAAAAAGGAGCGATCTCACCTCTTCAGATGTTGGTTTACAGTAAGTCCTACAATACATTCCTCAAAAAGGGCATAGAAGAGCAAATTAATCCATCAACGTGTAGCATTCAATTTATTCCGGACCATTAAAGACGCCGCCTTCCGTGTAGAATCATACGTCATCCTCGCCGCCATTTTGGATAGGTCAAAGTGGAGAATAAAGATTAGCTGCGTTTAACTGTACCAACAGGTTTGCCGTCCAAACGAGATCACATGGGATTACCTTTCACAGGTGAGACTGGAAAAATACTTTTCATTGTATTTGGTCATTATAATGTAATTTTACAAACAGATTTTCCTGACTTTGTGGCTAATATGAAGTCTCGTGCATAATAGTTTATGCGCATGCGTCCTTACTTCTTCTATTCTTCTGGTGTCTCCGAAGGGACCGTCTTACAGCGCCCCTAGAGGTGTGGCATGTGTATTGCATCGTTTTCAGCAAGCGGTGCGTTGCCATATGGACCTGATATTTTACTGATCGTTGCCCATTTGGACGCGATATTTTTTTAAATAACATCTCGTTGCTGTTGTCGTGTGGATGTAGCCAGAGAGAGAACAACCCACAGATCACCCTAACAACTCTCCAGGTTGCTAACACCATTCGCTCCCGGCCTCCAGTGACCCTAACAACCTACAGGATGACTGAGAGGGTCAACAACCCATTTGACCTCAACAACTCTCCTTAGGGTTGCGTTTGGTCCACTAGAGGATAAACACCTGGGGTGGGGTTTACATTAGACCGTATCAGCGGATCATCAGATTAACGTTTTTAAAACGATTAGTGTGCACACAGCAATGCCAATACACGATTCGCGTGCACATAGCAACACCAATACACGGATACGCTCGGCTCCGCAGGCATCCTGCGCTCCAAATCACTCCGCCCTGAACAGCGAGTGCCCTCTGGAGGGTGCGCACTCCGGCCCTGCGCAGCTCACAGAGCGCACGAGTGGAGTGCACAAGCAGTGATTTGGGACTGAGCCGCTGTGTGTGTGATCTCAGTGCATATCGGGCATGCGCGTCACTTACCACTTGCAAGTGGAAGGATGGCAAGCCTAAAGACAATCATAACTACACAATGGGCAGTATTTGCATCAGTATTTGCAGTATTTTCATACTTTTATACTCTTTAATGAAAGGTAATACAAGGAGGAAGTCCGCGCCGTTTTTCAGCAGTCGCGTCACATGACCAATGCCAGCGAATCAGGAAGGTGGATGTCACAGTGACGTTGTCCAATGACGACGCCAGCTAGAGCTCAGCACAGCGTATCCGTGTATCCGCGTATTCTCAATGTTTACACAGCACCGGACCAGACACGATCTGGATTGAATACGTGGACCCTGGCGGATTCCCGTTTCCTGGCATTTCCAGGCGTTTTAATGTAAACGGACAGTGCATCCGCGAAGAAAACGAGACAGATACGGTCTAATGTAAACTTGGCCTGGAACTCCACACTAGTCAGACAGAACTGAAGAAGTCTTTCGGATAAGAGGTGAAACGTCTTCAAGAATTTCAAACAAGTCCAATTGCCTTCTTTAGCACTTACGGTTACAAAGAATAAACTTCTCAGTCATGAATGTTAGAAAACAAGTCCCTTCCATGCAAGGATCTGATCTTCCCAGGCAGTCTCCTGTCCCAGTACTAACTAACTCTTTAAGGTGTATGGGTGTGGCGCCGATCTCCGTTTCCATAGCCCCCGGCCTCTCGCCTATACAGCTAGGGTAACAGTGGGGGGGCGGGTCCTCTGGTAACCACGAGAGTTTGACTTCCCTACTCACATCTGTACTGCAGAGTGCCTTGCCAGATAGCAGTAGGAACCATTTTTATGATGGTCTTTGGTATGACCCAACCACAAGTAGAACTTGCGATCTCCCAGTCAAGAGGCAGACATGCTAACCGCAAGCCATTTAGTTACAGCTTTACCTCTTACTGTTACAGTAACACTGGAGACTTTGTCTGTAAATGTTAAATAGACATCTCCTTCCAGAAAACTTCAGAATATCAAATCCAATCTGTTTGGCAAGCGTCCATCCAACTGGAGCTATTGTCAGAGTGGCTGTTATAGAAAACTGATCAACACCTTTTGACCAGTCAGATTCACCCAGATTCAGTGCTCCTCCCTTTGCATTGATGGACAGAGTAAAGTGGGTGGGAAGGAGGTTCTGGGGTAATATTACTGAGTATAATTACACTACCGTTCAAAAGTTTGGGGTCACTTTGAAATGTCCTTATTTTTGAAAGAAAAGCACTGTTCTTTTCAATGAAGATCACTTTAAACTAATCAGAAATCCACTCTATACATTGCTAATGTGCTAAATGACTATTCTAGCTGCAAATGTCTGGTTTTTGGTGCAATATCTCCATAGGTGTATAGAGGCCCATTTCCAGCAACTCTCACTCCAGTGTTCTAATGGTACAATGTGTTTGCTCATTGCCTCAGAAGGCTAATGGATGATTAGAAAACCCTTGTACAATCATGTTAGCACAGCTGAAAACAGTTGAGCTCTTTAGAGAAGCTATAAAACTGACCTTCCTTTGAGCAGATTGAGTTTCTGGAGCATCACATTTGTGGGGTCGATTAAATGCTCAAAATGGCCAGAAAAATGTCTTGACTATATTTTCTATTCATTTTACAACTTATGGTGGGAAATAAAAGTGTGACTTTTCATGGAAGACACAAAATTGTCTGGGGGACCCCAAACTTTTGAACGGTAGTGTACTCTGAGAAGATGACAGTGATCAACAGGGTGTGGTCAAGGCAAATCTTGAGGGAGGGTTCGAGGAGCTGAGGAAAATCAGGAAGTAAATAAAGACGAAATCCTGAATGTAATATCATTTAAAAGGTCCACTATGTAGGAATCAACCAACTCAATGCCTCTCCTTTACACCTCCCTTTCTAAGCGTGTATTAGAATGTACGTTGGCCGTCAGATGCCCATAGCGTACTTCCAATACTTACATTCACGCTCCTTTGAGAAATCATAAGTATAATCCTCTCCCTCGAAAAAAGATATAAACAGTACACATCTACAGTATATAGCCGTTTCCGTTTCTGGTTGAGTGTACACTGTGCGCGTTTTGGCTGCCGCTTCTCGTTGGAGTATTTTTTTTCTCCCCATTTGTTTTTATTTTTGTGTTTGTATGGTTTTGATGTTTGTTATTTGTTTGAATGTTTTGTTCACTGGTTGTGGTGTAGCTCTGGACCCAGTTTTGGGAGTCGGTTCCTTTCAGGCCTTGGTCCGCTGTAGGTGATGCCTGTGCTCCTTGCTATGGACTGCAGTGAGCTCGTTGCTCTTTTTAACATCAGGGTTATCCAGCGCTCTGTACGGCAGTGCTTCTGTGCTTGGTGTGGTGTTCCGAGCGATGTTGCCTGGTGGCATCGCGGCGGCTGTGCAGGTGATTTGCGACATACCGTACCTTCATGTGCCTTTTGGTGGGATTGGGTGTAGCGACACCACTGGAATTACACCCTGACCCTCTTTTGGTGGACTTTTTTTTCCCTTTCCCTAATTGTAAAGCAACCTTAGGTGTAAGAAAGGCACTATATAAACTGAACTAATTATTATTATTATTATTATTATTACCTTTTCAAAATGTAGGTTCTCAAAGTTGCTAGTTAGCACCAACAAACACTGATTCCTGATCTTTTTTTCTTCTTTCTTCATCGCTTTCCTTCTGGCACTTCTTCCCAGGTTCATGCTGCCACTTGTATGACAAGGTTGAAACTTTTGGCCCTTTTCCACTACCCTTTTTCAGCTCGCTTCAGCTCACTTCAGCCCGACACGGCTCGCGTTTCGACTACCTCATTACAGCACGACTCAGCTCGCTTCAGCCCTGCTTAGCACCCAAAACTCGCACCGTTTTGGAGTAGGGCTGAAGCGAGCCAAACCGAGCCGAGTGAGGCTGGGGGCGTGAGCAGACACTCCCCTGTGCACTGATTGGTGAGGAGGAGTGTCCTCACATGCCCACACACGCCCCGCAAGCACGCTGGGATCTGTAAACACCGTAAACCCGGAAGAAGAATAATTACGAATTACGAGAATTTCTGAAGCCTTATGCGCCTCGCCTCATCTATACGCTCTTGCCAGTATCTGTTCGCGTTGTCGGTGACAACAAGCCACAGCACCAAGACCAGCAACACTAACGACTCCATGTCCTCCATGTTTATTGTTTACTATCCGGGTCGTGAGACTACCACTTAAAAGCTCACTGATGTCACTGTTTGCGCCGCTTAACGATATCACGTGACGTCCACCCACTTTCGCTAACTCTACCCAATGTGTCCACCCACTTCCAGCCAGCATGGTTCAGCGCGGTTGTAATCGAAATGCAACTTCAATAGCCCCGCTCAGCTCGACTCAGCCCAACTCAGCACGGCACGGCTCAGCCGCGTTTGTAGTGGAAAAGCGGCATTTGAGTTATATTTTTGTGACATCGGTGTGAAAAAAATATTGTGGAATAAATAAAGGCCCTATATGCAATGTTTTGTGTTTTCCTTATAGAAAAAATGCTGTAGTTTCAGAATATAACACCTAAAAAGCTGTATGATCAGCCCTTACTTGACTTTTTTGCATGATTTTTACTAAAAAGTAGGCGAAAATAACCTATTTTTGGTGACAAAATATTTTGAACATCCACATTAATCCTGTTGCAGTTTGCAAAATAGTGATAAACTTGCTATCTATTAACCTTAGAATAAGAGTTTATGTTGTGTTCTTTTAAATAAGTATCAGTTTCAGTGGCTGCAGCAAGTAATGATGTCATACCAGCCAGTTTCATCAACGAATGTCATGTGACAAAATTTTTAGGAATTTTGAGCTTCTGGGTCAGGATTTGGCTTTTCATTCTTCCTGCTGAGTTTATATAATGATAAACCTGCATGTACTGTATTATACATCAATCTCTTTGTAATTTTGTTGGGAATAAGACAGTACCCAATACATAAGTTAATTCTAACACCAGATAAGTAAAATTAGTACTTTTACTCACCCTACCCCTATCAATTTTCAGTTCGTGAAAAAAATACACACTGTTGTAAAAAAAACTTGCATTCATTCAATTTTGAATGTAGAGTTACCAAAATTTAATCAATTATACCCATTTATATGGACTACAACCAGTTTACATTATTTTGGTCTAAAATCTTTTCTGAAATGAGATCAAGGTTTTTTTTACGACAAAATTTCACATCCGTTTTTACCAATTTTTCAAGTATTGTCATGACCATTGAATGATGAAGTCAATCGACCCAATCGACTATTAATAAAGATTTTGCATAAATGATGTCATTTTCAGATTTCTGAGAAAATTTGACCCTATACTGATATATTTTCAGTCCATATATCACAAATTGATTTTTTACCCTAAATGTCACTAAAATCTAACTCAGTCCTCGAACCTTGTCTTATAAACAGGAAATGCAGAAGGCGCTCTCGAGAGGTTTGTCCATTCCAGGCTGCTGTAGCAGCACAACATGGCGGCTCCGTGAAAGCTGACCTGCTGCCTGTGTAGATATAAAGAGCTCATCCTTAGCTGATGAAAACACAATGATTTGTAGTGACAGGTGATTTATAGACAAATGAAAACATACTTAAGTGTTCTATATTCCATTTCTGCTCATAGAATGCAAACAGCTGAAGAAAATCTCTATCTTTAAGACATTTAACCAAATAAAGAACACTGTTTTGTTTCACGCCATCGATTTGAGGCTGAGATCAAAACCGGCACAATTAAAGAACAATACATGAAGCAGGTGGTAATAAAACAAACATCGCACCAGCAAAAACAGCACCTGCACACATTCGCACGGCGCTGTGATACGCAAACTAGCGACAATGTTCTTCGTACTTGTCAAATTTCTGCCAGCGATGGCGGTAAACACAGTTTTCCGCTGTCTGAACTAGGCCGAGTGCTCTTAAAGTGTCTCGTCAGATATCCATTTGAATCAATTAAAGTAAATTAAAGGACTTTTCAGCAGACTCGTTGAATTATTTATTGCGTTTAATGATCCCCACAGAATTAAACATAAGTCAAATCCTTCATTATGAATAATTAGTGATTAAAAGGAGGCCATTTTATTAGAGGGGCTGCCACCGAAACTTGGCATTCACTTTTTAGAAAAGGGCTTCAGTATTCGGAGGAAATGATCAGTTTAATACGCAGTGATCTGACTCAAAGCCCTGGAGGCAAGCAAAGCAAAACAAGACCGCATTGAAATGAGATTTTTCCTTTCTGAACTGAAGGAAATATAATCATGAATCAATAAACTAATTTCTCTGGATATTTTTTTTTCTTTCACTCAAGGCACTTATGTATGATTTTGTGAATACACGAGCATGTGGTGTAACTGTCATTTGCAAAACATTCATTTTTGGTAATTGGCTTTTAATGGCATCACAAACATCTGTGTGTGTGTGTGTGTGTGTGTGTGTGTGTGTGTGTGTGTGTGCGTGTGAGAAAGAGAAGAGAGAGAGCGTTTAAAAACAGTATATGAAGATTTAAGCTTCTGCTGTGCTTATTAAAGACTATTATAACGGGGTGTATTCCTTCTGCAATCCCCATCTGATCACTCTCTAAACACTCAACCAGATTGAAAAACAAAGAGATGAAAGAAGAAGAAACAACGAAACGGAGAGTGACATAGATTCCGAAGCCCTTATGAGAAATGCCCTGTTATTCATTTCCAGAGCAGCCTGGTCTGGAATGTACAGCGTCCTCTGGTAAATATACAACACTCAATCACAAGTCGCTGTAATGTGACAGCTCGCTCCAGCAAGACGGCGCGTTATGAATGATTGTTTAGGAAGCTTTCGCACTCACACTGCAGAGGTGTAAATAAAATGAAAATACAGAGAGCACTATAGACTGTGCTTCATTAGCTGCCTAGTCAGGTTCTGCCAAAAACTTACAGGACTAGAACTAATGCTGGGCTCGGAATGTGCTTCAACTGGCAGACAAAAAAAGTAAAACGTATCCTTCTCGGCTTGGCGTAAATGCTTCTAGATGATATGATGCACATTGTGATATTTTATGAATGATCTGATGGATAAAAGAGACATTTGAAGCAGCTGTGAGTCGATAACATCCAATGTAGAGTTGCTTCGATGCAAAACAATGTGATTTCATTAAAAAAAATGAGGAGTTAGCAAAAAGGCCACACCTCCTTTACTAAGACTGAAAGGTGCACAGGACACACCCCCACACCTCCTTCACTGACACGAACAAGTGCACAGGACACACCCCTAAACCTCCTTCACTGAGACTGACAAGTGCACAGGACACGCCCCATACTTCCTTCACTGAGACTGACAAGTGCACAGGTCACGCCCCATACTTCCTTCACTGAGACAGACAAGTGCACAGGACACACCCCTAAACCTCCTTCACTAACACTGACAAATGCACAGGACACACCCCTAAACCTCCTTCACTGAGACTGACAAGTGCACAGGACACACCCCTAAACCTCCTTCACTGAGACTGACAAGTGTACAGGTCACGCCCCATACTTCCTTCACTGAGACTGACAAGTGCACAGGACACACCCCTAAACCTCCTTCACTGAGACTGACAAGTGCACAGGACACGCCCCATACTTCCTTCACTGAGACTGACAAGTGCACAGGACACGCCCCATACTTCCTTCACTGAGACTGACAAGTGCACAGGACACACCCCTAAACCTCCTTCACTAAGACTGACAAGTGCTCAGGACACACCCCCACACCTCTTTCACTGAGGCTGACTGTTGAACAGGACACGCCCCATACCTCCTTCACTGAGGCTGACAGGTGAACAAGACACACCCCACGGTGAACAGGACACACCCCCACACCTCCTTCACTGACACTAACAAGTGCACAGGACACACCCCCACATATCCTTCACTGAGGCTGATAGGTGAACAGGACACACCCCCACACCTCCTTCACTGAGGCTGATAGGTGAACAGGACACACCCCCACACCTCCTTCACTGAGGCTGACAGGTGAACACGACACACCCCCACATATCCTTCACTGAGGCTGATAGGTGAACAGGACACACCCCCACATATCCTTCTCTGAGACTGACAAGTGCTCAGGACACGCCCCTAAACTTCCTTCACAGGTGCACAGGACACACCCCCACACCTTCTTCACTCAGACTGAAAGGACATTTCGTTTGGGATCAAACTCATCATCTCATCACTGCGATCTGTAGGGCCAGGACAGGAACAGGAATGTGAGCACTTTTTTTTGTTTTGTTTTGCTACAGTTGAAACCGAGCCAAGTCCAACTTTGCAAGTTCAACAAATAGGAAGTAGGACAAAAAAAAAAAAACCCATCCTGAACTTACATTTTGATTTAAACTTTGACATTTTATCAATTTCCTACATTACCCATAATGCCATTTGACTACCTTTATCTCTCTCTAAGAAGAGTGATGCAGCGGCACTTTAGTCCTCCACTCAGACCCTCCTTATTTGTACACTGTACTCAAACACATCGTGCTAATTTCACCATTATCACCATCATGCTTGTCATCTCAAAGATCGTTAATTAGCTGAGACTCTGTTATAACTCAGCATGACAAAGTCTCCGGTAATGTGATGTTGAACTTCGCTGGACCATACTGAGCGAGAAAAGGCGTTTTTTGCTTGTTTGTTTGTTTTTGAAGCTAACAGAGAAACCTGATCATTATCCTTTATGTTTGAGTCTCTTTAAATATATTCTCCTTTTAAACTGCGCTAGAAATAAAAACCTGCCGTCACATAACAACTCTTCTCACAGGAATGACAAAAATACAGCGCGTTAACGTTCAGTGTAGGATAAATACACATCTGGTTGATCAAGTGCTGATTTTGAAAGGCAGTGTATCTCATCCTCACACACACACACACACACACACACACACACACACACACACACACACAACACGCATGCTAACCATATGCTGAGTCTTGGTTCAGCAGGTACTGTGATTTGACTGATCGCAGGAGAGAGGCGTTCTAATTGGGTTTTTTCGCAACCAGATGCACAATAAATCCTGTGTAGAGTGGGATGATCATCGGGGGCTCAGAGGACTGGAGCTGAAAAACACGCAGCACTCGCACACTCGCTGTACTCGCTGCAACTGCGGTGCTAATAAAAGGTCAAGCTAAGCGTTCGAGAAAAGGTGTACAAGTCGTGCATATCGAACGTGGCACCGTTGGGTTTATTGGCAGTCATTCCCTCCAGGGAAAACGTGATCAGGCTTCTGAATTTTGAAACACTTTGCTTTATCATTCACCTTTCTCATGAATATATTGGCTCAGGTTGAGTTTAATGACATTCGTAATGGACCTCCTGGCTCGCCGCTTGTGTTCAGCTGAGGGATGGAGAGGACGCTTCTCTGCAAACTGCCTGTTCTTCTTTAGGGTTCATCCACCATGGGGTGCCATTATATTTACAAATATAAAAATCACACATAACAAACTACATACATGTTCCAGATAAACAACTTAAAATATATACATAAAATAAAACATGCCATAAAATCTAGCATTAACCCTAAGTCCAAAAAAGTTGGGATGCTGTGCAAACTGTAAATAAAAACAGAATATGATAATTTGCAAATCACGGAAACCCAATCTATATTTAATTGAAAATAGTACAAAGACAACATATCGAATGTTGAAACTGAGAAATGTTATTGTTGTTTGAAAAATATATGCTCAGTTTGAACTTGATGGCAGCAACACATTTAAAAAAAAGTTGGGACAGGGGCGTGTTTATCACTGTGTTGCATCAACTTGACTTTTAACAACACTGTAAACATTTGGGAACTGAGGAGACCAACTGCTGTAGTTTTGAAAGAGAAAAGTTTGTCTCTTTTCTCATATTTTGTGCTTCATAATGCACCAAATGTTTTAAATGAGAGACAGGTCTGGACTGCAGGCAGGCCAGTTTAGCACCCCGACTCTTTTATGACAGAGCCATGCAGTTTTAATACGTGCAGAAAGTGGTTTTGTCTTGCTGAAAGAAGGAAGGCCTTCCCTGAAAAAAGATTTTGTCTGGATGGAAGCATATTGCTCTGAAATGAGTTTATATCAGTCAGCATTAATGATGCCTTCCCAGATGTACAAGCTCCCCATGTCATGTGCACTAATGCACCTTCATACCATCACAGATGCTGAATGCTTTTGAACTGCGCGCTGATAGCAAGCCGGATGGTCCCTCTCCTCTTTAGCCTGGAGGACGTGGTGTCCATGATTTCTAAAAAGAATTTCTACTTTTGATTCGTCAGACCTCGGGACAGTTTTCCACTTCGCCTCAGTCCATCGTAAAAGAGCTCGGGCCCAGAGAAGGGGGCGGTGTTTCTGGATATTGTTTATCTGGTTATAACTTGCATTTGTGGATGCAGTAATGAAGTGTTTTCACAGACGATGGTTTTCTGAAGTGTTCCTGAGCCCATACAGTGATTTCCACTACAGACACGTGTCTGCTTTTAACGCAGTGTCTCCTGAGGGCCGGAAGATCACAGGCATCCAATGTCAGTTTTCAGCCTTGTCTCTTGCACAGAGATTTCTCCAGATTCTCTGAATCTTTTAATGATATTATGGATTATAGATGATGTGATCCACAAATTCTTTGCAATTTTACATTGAGAATGTTTTGTTATTCTTAAATTGTTGCACCGTTTGCCCACGCAGTCTTTCACAGAGCGGTGAAGCCCGCCCCATCTTTACTTCTGAGAGACTCCGCCTCTCTGGGATGCTCTTTTTTTCTTTAGTCATGTTACTGACCTGTTGCCAATTAACAAAATTATTATTTTTGTTTTTTAGCAGAACACAACCTTTTCTACGGAAGCCGAGAGAGGCCCTTCATATAATCCTTTTTTTTATTCACCTTGTTACCCCGAGATAACGACATAATTAATTCAGGATCTCGAGAAAACAACACAACTAATTCGAGATCTCGAGAAAACAAAAACGTTATTTCGAGATCTCGAGAAAACAAAACCTCTTCCTGCTCATGTTTCAATGAAAACTCCAAGTCTAATTCTTCTAAAACTGATTCCAAAGCGGAGTCAAACGTGCGCTGTTCACTAGCCGTAGCCATCTTCCCTGTTGCGCTTTCTCCAGCGTCGTGCACCCTTGTCGTCACTCCTGCAAAAGCCCGCCCAAAGAATCCAAATACAAACCTTGCGTTGTGATTGGCGGGCACGATTTGATGCCTGGGGTGTTTTTGTTTATATGGTGTGAGGCTAGACCCACTCGCTAGGCAAAAATATTTTTGGCCGCTAGGCGAGTGGGTCTAGTTTACTAGGCTAGAGAAATGGTTCATTCAGGTGCACCAAGAGACTTGTGATACGCTGACTTTGGGGCTATTTCTCATTCTGTATAGACGCAACTTTGGTCATTAGAATGTCTGGAATAATCGATCACCTAATAAGGCAATATTTTGATCAGGGGTTGACACAGGGAGAGATTGCATTAAGTCTTTTAATAAGGGATAATTTCAAAATTAGTCCGCGGCACCTCCGCAGAAGACTGGCCCGCCAATTTCTAAGTCTTCGTTGTCTGACCCACAGGGGGCGCAGCTCTGCTAGAAATCTCAGCTGTTTTCTCGAGATCATGAAATAATTGTTTTGTTTTTTTCGAGATCACGGAATAATTGTTTTGTTTTGTTTTCTCGAGATCCTGAATTAATTGTGTCATTATCTCGGGATAACAAGGTGAATAAAAAAAGACTATATGAAGGGCCTCTCGCGGCTTCCGTACTTTTCAGTCTTTTGTTGTCCAACTTTTCTGAAACGTGTTGCTGATATAAAATTCAAAATGATCATATTAAAAAAAAAAAATTCTCAGTTTCAACATTTGATATGTTGTATTTGTACTATTTTCAGTGAAGTTTCATGATTTGCAAATCTTCACATTCTGTTTTTATTTCCAGTTCACACAGCATCCCAACTTTTTTTGGAATTGGGGTTGTACTGAACATCTGGTGCTCGAAACATTGTTTTGCGTGAGTCATTTGCACAGGTAGAGGCGATGAAAAATGGACCCCAACACCTTCACTTCACCCTCTTCTCTTTTGCATCATGTGAATTTCCTGATGATCCTGGGAAGAAGAGAAGTCTCTTTCTTTCTTTGTTTCTTTTCAAAGAGACTGACTTGTAGATTTGTGAAAACTTTTGCTCAAATATTGACCCTGTTGCTTTCCACTCATTTGCGAATTGAATGCAATGAGTCAGCAATGAAACCTTGGAGAGAAATAATGATTTTAATGATTAAATGCATTGGATTTTTTTTTTTAGATTAGATATTGAAAAATATTGTGGAAAAAAATTAAAAACATAAATGGCACTGCAATCATGGACTCACCTTTTCGCTGTAAGGATCATTATTTGGCATTTTCGCTTGATACAATTTAGAAAAAAAAAAAAGCTGATTGGTGCATTTTCTGAGAAAGGAAAATTAAATTGGAACAAAAATAAAATGTTTCAGGCCCACAATCTTGAAATAAATGAATGGTTTCCCATCAACAGGCAGTTTTATTTTTGAAAGCTAATATAGCAACAACATTTTAAATGTATTATTATTATTATTATTATTATTATTATTATTATTATATTTAAAAAAATATATATTCCTGTTGGAAATCTTGAAAGCACTGGGTCTCCTGTGGTTAAATTTGTGCAGACAGAGCTAAATTCATCCCTCGGTATAAAAATTACCCAGCGTCCATCCCGAATGAAGTCCCTTAGGACTGCCATATTCTCACATCCAAGCTGAACGCAGTCCTTCCCTCCAAAAAAAAGTGACTCAGTACTTCTGCAAGAGGCCAACTGTAAAAAAAAAAAAAGAAAAGAAAAAAAAGTCCTCCATCGACTTCTGAGATTATTTGTGCAGGAGTTTAACAGCCAGCATCTGAGTAAAGATCAAGCGTTTCTCTCTTCCACTGAAAAAGGAGCTTAATTACAGTTACATTCATATGCAATTCCCATATGGCAATCTTCTCTCTTTGAGATGCCCTTTATTGAAGACACAGCGAAAAGGAAAACTTCTGGCACTTTTGTCTTTTTGCCAACAACCGCACACCTTCCCACATGCATAACTACTAGATCAAGAAAAGATAGGGAGGTGAAGTGATAAAGAATTAAAAAAGAGACAGAGGAGAATGAGGAAAACAAATTCCATCTGTCCAAATTTACATGAGTTGTACCACCGGCTGTGGAGGAGGTGCCTTTCGCAACTCCAAAAAAGGTCAAACTTCCAGAAAGTTCTGCTCATGCTGAGAAAATGTCACAAAATGCATGGGTTTATTTATTTATTTATTTATTTTAAATATGTGGTGTTAGGAAGGGGTTATGAATATAAAATCAGGAAACAAATCATGTGTAATTCATTGCACTTACAGAAAAAAAAAAAGAGTGAAGAAGACAACAAAATAAAATCTGAAAGTAATTTCCAACGTCAAACCCACCAGCTGCCTGCAGCACAGCACGCACTGATAGAGGTTAAAGTTCAAGTTAAGCATCTGAGCACATGCTTTGTTCTCCGTGCTTTTCTCTCTGACAGATCAGACTTGTGTTTGGGTCATGAAAAAAAAAAACCTTATAAAAAATTTCCATTTCCATTTCAACGATGACCTCAAAGCCCTTGGTCTTGCAAGTTTGTGCTTTTGCTTTTACTTTGGTAAACATTTTGAAGAGGAGATGTACTATAAACTGAGCGTTTGTATTTTTATGAATCTTGCGGTTCAAAATGACAAAAGCACATCAGCAAAACCAGAAACACGGCAACAAAAATAAGACAGTGACAGTACAACTCGAAATGCGGACGCAAAATCAAAAATTCAACAAAACCAGAAACGTGACAGAAAACTGAAAATGTGAAAGCGAAAAAAAAAAACGACAGCAAAACCAAAAACGCAACAGCAGAAAAAAAATGTGAAAGCAAAACCTGAAACATGAGTGCAAAACTAAAAATATAATAACAAAATCATATATATTTTTATAGGTGTATTAATGTAGTTTGGATTTCGGGGTAGTTAAAAAGGGGGTGGGAAATTAAAAAAAAAAGTATTGTACTTCTTCCCACTCCTTTTTCGAACAATGTGCGGTGTATTGTAATGTATTAGCTCTTGGTTATTTTATTTATTCTTTTTTTTTCATTTTCTTTCTTTTGTATGTACAAATAGTTACATACATTTTTATACATGTTCGAAATAAAATAAATTCATTCATTCATTCAAAAAAAAAGCATGATAACAGACTTAAAAATGTGAAAACAAAAACACGACGGCGAGAAAAAAATGCAACAGCAAATTCAAAAATGGGAAAGTAAAACCAGAAATGTGATCACAACACAATACAAACAAGTGTTGCCAGGCAAAACAAACCTCGCCCGGCAGCACTTATGATGAATATGAAGGAAGATATCAAAAAAAAAAAAAAAAAAAATCGGTCTCCTATGGGTCCATGTGGCTGCTGCTTATAAATAAAATAGTTTTCTGATCCCATGTCCATCCAGTAACTACAGGTAGTCGTCGACTTACGACCTATGCGACTTACGACCGATCGACTTTACGACTGTCTGGTTATGACTGGCATGTGTGACAGTTTCCGCCCCAGCTCCCGGCACCGCCTCTCGCCGCATACAACAGTTTCCGCCCCAGCTCCTGGTTTATGAAACGAGCAAATGCTCCCGCCAGCCCGAGCGCTGCAACAGCTGATGATGACGTAGACGACCCACAGCCAAGCACCAGTGATGCCAGCGGTCACTAAATTTTGTATTTTGCTATGTTTTACATTTGTATTTTGGTATGTTTCAAACTAAAATGTTTTCTATTTTTTAGACCTGTATTTTGTATTTTTTGTTTTGCACATATTAAACGAATTGTACTGTACGTAGTGTAGTATGCAGTGTTTGACTTAAACCAAATAATGAGCCAAGGTAATGAAATAAGAAAATGTTGATAAAATAAGACTTTAAGATGATTACAATAGCATTACACATCACAATATACTTACATTCATTTAACACAGGCCGACTTATGACCAGATCGGTTTACAACCGGTCAGTCGTAACCAAACACAGTCGTAAGTCAACGACTACCTGTATAGCGTATATATTTACTCTATGAGTCAGTAGCCACAAAAATGAAGCGTAATCCAAAAATGAACAATTTAAAAATCACAGAAGTAAAATATACCAAGTGTCTGTACTTTATATTATTCTACTCTTCCCTCTTACAGTTTTCGAAACTGAAACCTCCGAACCGAGACTGACAAACACACGCTGTCGCCATGACCCAAACTCTTATTTCCTGGAAATGGCCCGGCGCTAGAGCTCAGTGGAACACACTTTCCCTCTGTAATAAACATGTCTGAAAGCCATTTCTTTAGTCCATTTATTTCAAACAGTGAACCAAATTGTATACACTCAGCGGCCATTTTAATCGGAACACGTGTATGCGCATGCGCAGTGCGCGACTGTTACACTCTTATACTCTTACAGCACAATGATGTCGTGGCTAGCGTGTCTATCTGAGACAGTAGACACAACGAAAATGATTTTGACCTTTTTGGTGACCTTGACCGGACAACCTTCAAAATGTTGTTGGTTCTATTTGAGACCAATGCCCATCTATCCTGAAAGTTTCATGAAGATTGATCCGTTTTTCCATAATATCATTAACAAAAAAACAAGAAACAAAGAAACCCAACCGAAAACACCTCGCCCCGCTTACTCCGTAGAGGGTGAGGTAAAACAACAACGTGAGATGTATCTAAAATCTTTCTTTCAATAATTCTAGATTAATGAACAGATAATTCTCTGTAATCTGAAACAGAAAAATACAAAACGAAGCAAGTCGTAGTAAATAATAACAAACATTTATGATAAATATCTATAAATAATGATTTAATGATGACTGAAGAAGGTCAAAGCAGCTACATTTTATACTTTATGTATTTAAAGTAATATTTGGATTGATATTGATATAAAATTTATATTTTACGCTTGTCTCATCTCATTATCTCTAGCCGCTTTATCCTTCTACAGGGTCGCAGGCAAGCTGGAGCCTATCCCAGCTGACTACGGGCGAAAGGCGGGGTTCACCCTGGACAAGTCGCCAGGTCATCACAGGGCTGACACATAGACACAGACAACCATTCACACTCACATTCACACCTACGGTCAATTTAGAGTCACCAGTTAACCTAACCTGCATGTCTTTGGACTGTGGGGGAAACCGGAGCACCCGGAGGAAACCCACGCGGACACGGGGAGAACATGCAAACTCCACACAGAAAGGCCCTCGCCGGCCCCGGGGCTCGAACCCAGGACCTTCTTGCTGTGAGGCGACAGCGCTAACCACTACACCACCGTGCCGCCCTATTTTACGCTTGTTTCTGTAAAATTAAATTTCAATATTGTTCTGGTCTTGGTACACACACACACAATATATATATATATATATATATATATATATATATATATATATATAATTTTTTTTGCAGAGAATATTTTTATATTTGAAGTTGATTATTTTCCTAAAAGAGCACACCCTCACATGTTTTGAATTTGTTGTCAGATTAATAGTTTTATATAGATGGAGAGATAGACTGCAAAAAAAATTGAAAACTGAATTTGAGGAGAAAATTACTTAATACTAGTGAAATGATCTTGCTGCATGGACATTTTTACTTGATAAGAAATCTTAGAATAAGTTGGTCGCAATCTAGAACTAAGTTTAATAATCTCAGAATTGGTGTCTTGTATTCTACTGTAATAGGAAATGCTAAATCGTTTCAACTACTTTCAAGATATTTTCACTTGCTAAGATATCATTTCTGCAGTGTAGATAGATAGATAGATAGATAGATAGATAGATAGATAGATAGATGGATAGATGGATGGATGGATGCCTAACCGAAAACAATACCTCACCCCCCTGGTGGACTCCGTTCCAGGTGAGGTAATAACAGCAAAACCTGAAACATGACAGCAAAACCAAAAATGTTATAGCGAACCAAAAAATGTTAAAGAAAAAACAAAAATTCAACAACAAAGGCAGAAATGTGACAGCAAAACCAAAAACACAACAGTAAAACCAAAAATGTAATAACAAAATCAAAAACATGACAACAAACCTAAAAATGTGAAAACAAAAACACAACTATGAAAAAAAAAATGCAACAGCAAATTAAAAAATGGGAAAGTAAAACCAGAAACGTGATCACAACACAAAACAAGGAACAGCAAAACCTGAAACATGAGAGCAAAACCAAAAATGGAATAGCAAACCTAAAAATGTCAAAGAAAAAAAAAATCAACAACAAAACCAGAAATGTGAGAGCAAAACAAAAAACACAACAGCAGATATAAAAATGTGAAAGCAAAACCTGAAATCCGAGAGCAAAACAAAAAAATGTGACAACAAATTTAAAAATGCGAAAGTAAAACCAGAAATGTGATAGCAACACAAAATAAAAAAGCAAAACCTGAAACATGAGAGCAAAACCAAAAATGTAAGAACAAAATCTAAAAAAAAAAAAAAAAGATTACAGCACCATGAAAAAATGTGAAAGCAAATCTAGAAACTTGACAGCAAAAATGACAAATTTTTCATAGCAAGTCAAAAAATGTGACAGCAAAATCAAAACCTTGCCATGAAACAATTTCAGGGAAAAAAAAAAAAGCAAATGCAACAACAAACCGAAAAATTTATCAGAAAAAACAAAACCACAAGAGCAAATTTGGAAACTTAGAACAGGAAGTGACAGTTTGTATTTACACACAGCGTTTCAGTATGTTACCTGATTAACATCGCGGAAACCGTTTTAGTTAAATTATTTACGTAATTAGTGACAAGTCATTTATTTGTCTGAATAACCCGACTTTCATCATGTGGTTTATCAGCTTCTGCATTCTCGGATTACAGTAATGCAGTGAAGAGCGTATCAAAAATAACATCATGTCAAAACTAATCAGAAATAAAACCATCAGGACATTTCACTCATTTCTTCCTGTAAACATCCAGCTCTGTTTTTCCGCCATCTCTCAGACACGGACTGCAGCCAATCAGAGACGAGCGTTCTGTGACGTTTGTTTGTGAACGTGTTTTGCCCTGACAGGCCGCTCTGCGAAGTCAAACAATCCACTTTACAAAGTCATTGAGCAGCGATTCAAACACATCTGTCTTCTGAAACATAACAAAGATCAAACATCGTCCTCTGCGACACGGCAGGTTTCCACCACATCCTGCTAATTTCATTTTCACCCCACACACGTTACAGAACCCCGGCCTGCTTTTGCCCCAAGAAAAAAAAAAAAAACCCGGACTGACAGCTGGAACCTGCTGGAGTACTGCATTTTTCTCCCAAAACCCATCAGGCATGACGTGGGCACCTGTCGGGGGAACAAAGAGAACCCCTGTGAGTTTAATCACCTCTAATGCAAGATTATCCAGGTGCCAGAGGACATAATCTCATCCCGTATACATCAGCTGTCAGCGGCCCTGTGGCGCATTGTCACTCCCTCCCTCCCGATAAAACATCAGCTCTTAATTGTTGTAGAAGTCGCTTGGCTAGAAAATCACAGCAGGCACTTTTCCACACATTTTCATTCACCAGGCGTGAGGTGTTGCCTCCTGGGGAACAGCTGAGCACAATTTAAAATGAAAACGTACTCTAGTTCGTGGACATTACAGACAATTCTGAACAACCGACTTCCGATATCTGAGTGACCGAACCGTTTTGGGACTAATTTCTGTCCTGGGGATCTAATTAGCAGAATAGTGTTTTTTTTTTTTTTTTTAATATTGGCTCTAATTAGGATCTGAGGAACTGTAGATACTGCGAGAATCATTCTCTTGGTCTGTGTAGCAGGAAAGTAATGAATCTAAATAACAATTTTGGTTCTGAGTAATAAGGCCAGGAAAAGTGTTGGAACTAAGAAACAAACCAGGAACTTTTAGATTTCAGTTAGAGAGCCCTTTTGGATCTGAGGTCGAGGCTTTATCCGGATTAATAAACGAGTGAACTTCTGAGGTCGAGGAATTCAATCAATAGTCCATGGGCTTGAAAAAAAAATGCTGGTGCTTCATTTTCTAATGTTTACCTACCACTGCCCTTCACCGTTCTCATTCTCATTCACCATCTGGTGAAGGGTCATATCTGTCCGTTCTGTGATGTCATCAATCCACGCCCATCTAGGCCACCCTTTTCTGTTGCTTCCATTAACCATACCAAGCATGTCTTGGTATCTTCAACAGCTCATACCCATGTGCCCAAACAGCCCAACTTTCCTCCTCTTGATGGTCGTCGCAACATCATCTTCCAGGTGCACATGCTGCCTGATCTCTTCACGGAACTAATAAACTAGGATCTGAGTAATAGGGATCTAACCAGGGCACCTTGGATATTAGTAAGGCTACATCCACACGACAACGGCAACGAGATGTTACTTAAAAATATATCGCGTCCAAATGGGCAACGATCAGTAAAATATCAGGTCCATATGGCAACGCAACGCTTGCTGAAAACGATGCAATACACATGCCACACCTCTAGGGGTGCTGTAAGACGGTCCCTTCGGAGACACCAGAACAATAGAAGAAGTAAGGATGCATGCGCATAAACTATTATGCGCGAGACTTCATATTAGCCACAAAGTCAGGAAAATCTGTTCGTAAAATTACATTATAATGACCAAATACAATGAAAAGTATTTTTCCAGTCTCACCTGTGAAAGGTAATCCCATGTGATCTCGTTTGGACGGCAAACCTGTTGGTACAGTTAAACGCAGCTAATCTTTATTCTCCGCTTTGACCTATCCAATATGGCGGCGAGGATGACGTATGATTCTACGCGGAAGGCGGCGTCTTTAATGGTCCAGAATAAATTGAATGCTACACGTTGATGGATTAATTTGTTGTTTCTCACCTGTGAAAGGTAATCCCATGTGATCTCGTTTGGACGGTAAACCTGTTGGTACAGTTAAACGCAGCACATGAATCTTTATTCTCCGCTTTGACCTATCCAATATGGCGGCGAGGATGACGTATGATTCTACGCAGAAGGCGGCGTCTTTAATGGTCCGGAATAAATTGAATGCTACACGTTGATGGATTAATTTGCTCTTCTACGCCCTTTTTGAGGAATGTATTGTAGGACTTAAACCATCATCTGAAGAGGTGAGCTCGCTCCTTTTTTCCCTTATTTTTGCTGGCGGGATTGACTCTGCCCTAAGGGCTATTCTCTCTCTCTCTCTCTCTCTCTCTCTCTCTCTCTCACTTTGCCCCATTACACAATAAATATTCACAGTGAAAATATTTTGTAAGCACATTACATGAACCAAGTTATAGGATTTGTTGACAACTCGCATCGAGTTCGTTACACTTCTACCCGGCGTGAAGCACTCACAGTCATGTGGTTGTGACGTCATCGTAAACAAATCCGTTCTACTCATCCAGACGACTTCGCAACGGCAACGTTGCCAGATCTTTCCACTCTGGAACCCGTTCTCAAAAAGATTGCGTTTTGGGCACCCAAAACGCCGGTGCCGTGTGGACACCAGGCCTAAACGATAAGCAATTGTATCGGAGTCACCTGAATCCGTTGCCATGTGGACAGGGCCTAAGAGAGCATGTTTGGCTCTGTGGAGAAGATTCTGAGTAATAAGGACTTAAGTCAGGAACATGATTGGATCTAATTAACCAGGAATGCTTGGATCTGAGTAACAGGAACATTTCGGTTCTAAGTCCAGAGAATTATTTGAACTAATAAACAATTAAATATTCAATATGTGTCGTGAGGAATGTTTATATACCAGTAACCAGCAACTTTTGGATCTGAGATCAGGGAATTATTCTAATTAATCAATTTGGAAATGGATGTGAGATCTGAGTAACGAGGGAGTTTTGGGATCTGAGGTCAGGGAATTATTGTAAGCTATGAACGAGGAATGTTTGGATCTGATTAACAGGAACATTTCAGTTCTAAGTTCTGGAAATTATTTGAACTCGTAAACTTAAATGTTCGATCTGTGTAACGAGGAATGTTTATATCCCAGCAACCAGCGACTCTTTGATCTGAGTTGAGGGAATTAATCTAATTAATCAACTAGGAAACGGATGTTGGATCTGAGTAACGAGGGAGTTTGGGGATCTGAAGTCAGGGAATTATTGTAAGCTATAAACGATGAATCTTTGGATCTGATTATGTTGGATGTTTTGGGTTCAAGAAGTAAAACGAGGAATTTTCAGATCAAAGTAAATGGAGGAGTTTGTGGATCTGAAATCGGGGAGTTGTTGGAAGTATAATGAGAAGTGTTCAGATTTGAAAGATTAAAATGATGTTTTGGATCTGAGATCAGGGAATTTTTGGATCGGAGTAAAATGGTCTTTATGAGGAGATGTTGGATGCAAGTAAACAGGAAGCTACAAGAGACTAACAGGACATTTTAGATCTGAGTAAGAAGACATTTTCAACCATAACTTCACATTACAGGCATTTAGTAGATGCTCTTATCCAGAGTGACATACAACACACCCAGAGCAGCCTGGGGAGCAGTTGGGGGTTCGGTGCCTTGCTCAAGGGCACTTCGGCCATTCCTGCTGATCCAGGGAATTGAACCAGGAACCTTTTGGTCCTAAAGCTGCTCTGAATCTCATCTCATCTCATTATCTCTAGCCGCTTTATCCTGTTCTACAAGGTCGCAGGCAAGCTGGAGCCTATCCCAGCTGACTACGGGCGGCTGCTCTGAATATTAAGACATTTCTGGATGTCAAAAAAAGTTTTCATGTCAATCCCTTGCATGGTCATTTGGACCAGTTTACAACCCGGTATGTAACAAGACCATATTTATTTCTTCCTTATATTTATCCAACTTCAGTTTCAGGATGAGACTCCATTCCCAGGACTTTAAACTTCAGACCATATTCCAGGCTTGTAGTACTCGAGTCCAGGACTCGGACTTGAGCCCAACTCATGCCCTAATTTTAAGGACTCGTGACTTGACTTGGACTTGAGCACCGAAGACTCAGACTTGGACTCGGACTCGTGCATTAATTGCATGTGGATGCATAAATTGGAGACGAGGACTCAGATTTTATCTTTATTTTTTGTAACATGCCATAATAATGGGCGGCACGGTGGTGTAGTGGTTAGCACTGTCGCCTCACAGCAAGAAGGTCCGGGTTCGAGCCCCGTGGCCGGCGAGGGCCTTTCTGTGCTGAGTTTGCATGTTCTCCCCGTGTCCGCGTGGGTTTCCTCCGGGTGCTCCGGTTTCCCCCACAGTCCAAAGACATGCAGGTTAGGTTAACTGGTGACTCTAAATTGACCGTAGGTGTGAATGTGAGTGTGAATGGTTGTCTATGTGTCAGCCCTGCAATAACCTGGCGACTTGTCCAGGGTGAACCCCGCCTCTAGCCCATAGTCAGCTGGGATAGGCTCCAGCTTGTCCGCAACCCTGCACAGGATAAACAGTTATGGATAATGGATGGATGGATGGCATAATAATTTGGCATAAGATATTTATATCTACATTAATTTTTATGCTACTTCCATGCAAGAGAATGCACATTCACCTGTTCATACGTCATGTTCAGGAACAAACTAACATTAATGGCGTTAAAATGCCTGGAGAGACGCCGCTACGATTGTCCACTTTGCTTATACAGACTTCTCGTGCAGTGGGGAAAAAAAATGCACTGCGATGTGTTCCGTACGTAAAAGAACTATCGAGGACACGATGGGGACAACCTTGAACTTCAACTGTCATTTGGCAAGACTCCACCCAGAGAAAGAAGTGACACGCTATGTTCATTGCTCTGTTGATAGTGGGCGGGGCTTGCTGAGCGATGAACTAGCTAGTGTTAGCCCTCTTTCATGTTATTTGCCTTGTTGATAGCAGGCAGGGCTTGTAGTGGACTCGACTCGGACTCGACTCGAAATTTTCTTTAATGACTTGGAGGTGAACACTGGAGACTCGAGACCGGACTTGGACTCGAGGTTTAGTGACTCGACTACAACACTGCCATATTTCAAATGTCCAATCAGAGTCATGTCAGCTGAGCTGTTACAGACACATCTGCACTAATGATGAGAAGATTGTGAGATGAAATGCCAGAGCCCCGGTGGTTCTCTCCAAAACTGATTCGGTCCTGCTTCACTTTGGATAAAAGCATCTGCCAAATGAATAACTATGAGTCCATCCATCATTTCTGGACTTTAACCACTTAGTCATCCACAGATCATCGATCATCCAAGTCCGGTCCTGACGTAAGACACGCTGTGGTTCTTTCTGTCTTACTGATTCAATGCAGAAATAATGAAACGTAAACAGATCACTTCGCAGCTCTTGTGTTCACCTTATTAAACAACTTGAAACATCTTGGAGCTCCATATTTATTCGACACTTCCTTTAATCTTTTAACCCACTTTTGATTATTTTACTCTCTCATGACCAGAAACCCTTCAAACTTCATCACTCTTTGTAAATACACATTGCGTCAGCGTGACATCAGAGTCCTTCTTTTTGTCTCTTTCCTTCTCTGCCTCAATCTATATGCATGCCTGTTCTCCAATCTTTTCCTGCTCTTTTGCCCTTTTTCTCTCCATCCTTTGGAACAAAGGGTTTTGTCTCATTAGGAGAAGACGGCAGACAGGAGTGAGGTTTCAAGCCTTTAACTCTTTATCCCAGGGACTAGAACTGAATAAATCAAAGTGCTATGCTTCAGAAGTAACGGCCTTCTTTAAATTGTTTTGTTCGGCGGTTTAAAAAAGACGAGGTGTCAAAACAGGACAAATTGAAAAAAAGGAAGGTGGAAGAGGAAAAGGGGATTAAATAAGAGTGAGAAAATATGCTTTTAAAGATGATCTTTCTGTAAGGATATAAGGATTGAAGGATAAGAACAATCCTGATGCTAATATTCCCCGGTATTGAGGTACTCTTTTAACATCTAAATATCAATAACGAAGGAATGAAAGACACTGTCATGCTGTTATCGGAAAATAATCAAAGGTAGAGTGCTTCATGAAGTAGAGTTATTATTCACACGCGAAAGTTGAGTAATTTTCCAGAACGCATGACCCGAAGTGTTTCATTTCTCTTATACAAGAGCAGTTTGCTAACGATTACATTTTTCCACCTAAATCCAGTAATAAAACATTGCACTTTTATCCTTTTATAGTTGTATTTTTGTTGTGGAACACATGCAAAGCAAATTAGTTCCTGTTCTCGCTTACGTTATAGCAGCTATAAACATACATTCCATTGCCAAAACTCTCTTTCTTATCTGAAAGGAAATATCTCACAAATAAACAAATTGAGCTAAAAGTCCGTCTTTATGTCTGTCCTTTATAAAAAAAAAACTGCATGTTGAATTTGTTCTTCACGATATAACCAGTAAAGTGATGAAAATAGACGGGACTGTTTTTTTGTCAGGGAGGCCGCCATAACTCCATCGTGCGTGATGACATGCTACACTCGACTATAGTATAACATTATGGTCTAGCGTGACTTCTTGGTCAATTTGTTTGCATTTCTCTACAAAAATTATGGCAATGCAGGATTAGAAAAGGAATTAAAATAAAGTAGTGGCTAGTTTATTACCTGGTTATATAAAAATATATATATTTACCTGCTTATTTTCCATCTGTTTGATGCGTGACACGGTCATAAAACAAAGTCGGGATCGCGTCTGGTTTCAGTTGTTGCTTCTGCTTCGTGTCTCGCTTCTTCCCAGTAATTTTTTCATTCTAGTCCTCCACAAATCCACAATCTTCTGTAAAATGTTCACTTCACAATTTGCTGCTTTTTCCAGAAGGAAAGATTTCTTGCTTTGCTTGATGAAGCCACTTGGACAAACGTCTCGGATCCACGATGGAATGAAGTACGGAATCCTACGTCATACAGTGCTGCCCTCGTTTTCATCTCCTAATACATCCATCCACTGTATCTGGCTAATCCAGTACGGCCACACCCGGGGAAATGGTCCAACAGACTGTTGTTACAACTTTAACATGGGTTTTAAGCAAAAGTCCGCTTAATTTTTTTTTGTCTAGAACATTTTGTATTAATGTACAACCCCGATTCCAAAAAAGTTGGGACAAAGTACAAATTGTAAATAAAAACGGAATGCAATGATGTGGAAGTTTCAAAATTCCATATTTTATTCAGAATAGAACATAGATGACATATCAAATGTTTAAACTGAGAAAATGTATCATTTAAAGAGAAAAATTAGGTGATTTTAAATTTCATGACAACAACACATCTCAAAAAAGTTGGGACAAGGCCATGTTTCCCACTGTGAGACATCCCCTTTTCTCTTTACAACAGTCTGTAAACGTCTGGGGACTGAGGAGACAAGTTGCTCAAGTTTAGGGATAGGAATGTTAACCCATTCTTGTCTAATGGAGGATTCTAGTTGCTCAACTGTCTTAGGTCTTTTTTGTCGTATCTTCCGTTTTATGATGCGCCAAATGTTTTCTATGGGTAAAAGATCTGGACTGCAGGCTGGCCAGTTCAGTACCCGGACCCTTCTTCTACGCAGCCATGATGCTGTAATTGATGCAGTATGTGGTTTGGCATTGTCATGTTGGAAAATGCAAGGTCTTCCCTGAAAGAGACGTCGTCTGGATGGGAGCATATGTTGCTCTAGAACCTGGATATACCTTTCAGCATTGATGGTGTCTTTCCAGATGTGTAAGCTGCCCATGCCACACGCACTAATGCAACCCCATACCATCAGAGATGCAGGCTTCTGAACTGAGCGCTGATAACAACTTGGGTCGTCCTTCTCCTCTTTAGTCCGAATGACACGGCGTCCCTGATTTCTATAAAGAACTTCAAATTTTGATTCGTCTGACCACAGAACAGTTTTCCACTTTGCCACAGTCCATTTTAAATGAGCCTTGGCCCAGAGAAGACATCTGCGCTTCTGGATTGTGTTTAGATACGGCTTCTTCTTTGAACTATAGAGTTTTAGCTGGCAACGGCGGATGGCACGGTGAATTGTGTTCACAGATAATGTTCTCTGGAAATATTCCTGAGCCCATTTTGTGATTTCCAATACAGAAGCATGCCTGTATGTGATGCA
Organism: Neoarius graeffei; assembly: GCF_027579695.1. Lineage (NCBI taxonomy): Eukaryota > Metazoa > Chordata > Actinopteri > Siluriformes > Ariidae > Neoarius > Neoarius graeffei. The sequence continues at coordinate 4,913,901 of NC_083576.1, read as the reverse complement.
GTGCCGTCTAAGGGCCCGAAGATCACGGGCACCCAGTATGGTTTTCCGGCCTTGACCCTTACGCACAGAGATTCTTCCAGATTCTCTGAATCTTTTGATGATATTATGCACTGTAGATGATGATATGTTCAAACTCTTTGCAATTCTACACTGTCGAACTCCTTTCTGATATTGCTCCACTATTTGTCGGTGCAGAATTAGGGGGATTGGTGATCCTCTTCCCATCTTTACTTCTGAGAGCCGCTGCCACGCCAAGATGCTCTTTTTATACCCAGTCATGTTAATGACCTATTGCCAATTGACCTAATGAGTTGCAATTTGGTCCTCCAGCTGTTCCTTTTTTGTACCTTTAACTTTTCCAGCCTCTTATTGCCCCTGTCCCAACTTTTTTGAGATGTGTTGCTGTCATGAAATTTCAAATGAGCCAATATTTGGCATGAAATTTCAAAATGTCTCACTTTCGACATGTGATATGTTGTCTATGTTCTATTGTGAATACAATATCAGTTTTTGAGATTTGTAAATTATTGCATTCCGTTTTTATTTACAATTTGTACTTTGTCCCAACTTTTTTGGAATCGGGGTTGTATAACAATGACATTTTTTCATAATTTTAAAATTTCTGGTTAATCAGTTTAAAGAAAAACGCAGCTTGCGATGTTATCATGCTCTGTCCTGGAGATATCAGAAATCTGTGACAGAAACTCCTTCCTTAAATATGAGAACTTTGCCACTTGTTCTTATAGAAACTATACACAGTGCGAATATAAACTTGTGTTTTTGAGCTGCGTTCCAAAACACAGGAATTTTCTGACCAGTCAGAATCCAGAATTCAGCAGCACTGTGGTGTAAGTCAGAAAAGTTTCTGTAAGATTGTCCCAGTGGTTAAAATGTGAGTGGAATATTTTCCAAAAAGAAGAAGAAGAGCAGTAAAGCTTGTGAGATTCCAGGCATGTCCTGGGTATCAAGTCATTAATTTACTGGCAACCTGGAAGTCTAAACGGCTGAAAATCACCGATCAGCCATGATTATCGTGAGGAATTTGCTAAAAAGGACAGCGTGAGGATTGGCACTCTGTTTGGCGGGAAAGCGTTGGCCTCGACTGGAACGCGCTGTATAATAGATGAGCAGGAGTGTGTCATTCACTGGCGATTTCTCTCCCGCTCCATCAGCCCTTCACCCTCCTGCTCTGCATTATCAGGCTGGAATGAAATATTCAGTGTGTCGAGAGAGTCCGTAGATTCAATTATGTGTACTTAGCCACCTGTTTATTCGGGAGGGACACGATTATGCACAGCGCCCATCCAAAGTCTATTAGTGTTCACTCAACTCGTGGTCAACTTTCAATCAACGACATAGATGTAAAGGGATATTCAAATCTGGCCAGCAAGACGAGATGAGACGAGACGAGACGAGAGAGAAAATGATACTGGTGTTACGTCACCAATGAGGAGTAAAACACAATCGGGTGTGTCGTTATTAGAAAATAATCAACGAAAATAAGGAGTTAAGGTTAGACATTAATGAAGGGTTTCATTCCTGTTACTGTATAACACACCAATTTGCCAATAATTAGTGATACTTTTTATCCATTTATAGTTGCATTTATCGTTATGGAACATCAACACAATAAGCTAGTTTTTCATATAGCAGCTATAAATAGGCTCCACCCTGTTTTTACAAAAAAATAAAAGTCATGTTACCTAGAAACTGCAAAAACAAAGACTTTCAGACAGAAAATTCATTCAAAAATTCGAAGAAAAAAAAAAAAAAACGAATAAATAAAAAGTCATTGCATGTTTTATTATATAGGCAACACCTGCTTGTTGTTGATTCTAAGATCCCTGTTCTTGGCTGCAGGAGTGGAACCCAATGTGTTCTTCTTTTTGCTGTTGCATGCTGAGATGCTTTTCTATGGAAGCCCATTTCCGCCAGTAAAAAAAAAAAAAAAGGTGGTCAGAAAAAGTCATAATTATGAGATAAAAAGTCAAAATTATGAGATAAGTCAAAATTATGAGATAAAAAGTCTAAATTATGAGATAAAAAGTATAAATTATGAGATAAAAAGTCGAAATTTTGACATACAAAGAACGCATGCTCTAACTGCTGCCATGGCAATGAATGGCCACTGGAAAGGGAAGTCGTGGAAAGTGGCTGCCAACCGGGCTGGCCCTGAACATGTGAACTTAGCGATGTTGACTCTGAATGCAAGACACAAGGGATGCAGTTGAAAGGTAAGATTATCATTCTGTTCTGTTTGATGTTACATTGCATTGCGGATATGGTTAAGGGTACGTAATATCAATTAGGATCAGAAGTGACACTTATTACCATGCAGGCTGCATGCTACAACCACAAGGCGTACTGTCTCTGCTAGTTTAGAAACGCTGCACTCACAGTGATCTTACAACTACCTAAAATTTAGTTACATTATACAACTCCGATTCCAAAAAAGTTGGGACAAAGTACAAATTGTAAATAAAAACGGAATGCAATAATTTACAAATCTCAAAAACTGATATTGTATTCACAATAGAACACAGACAACATATCAAATGTCGAAAGTGAGACATTTTGAAATTTCATGCCAAATATTGGCTCATTTGAAATTTCATGACAGCAACACATCTCAAAAAAGTTGGGACAGGGGCAATAAGAGGCTGGAAAAGTTAAAGGTACAAAAAAGGAACAGCTGGAGGACCAAATTGCAACTCATTAGGTCAATTGGCAATAGGTCATTAACATGACTGGGTATAAAAAGAGCATCTTGGAATGGCAGCGGCTCTCAGAAGTAAAGATGGGAAGAGGATCACCAATCCCCCTAATTCTGCGCCGACAAATAGTGGAGCAATATCAGAAAGGAGTTCGACAGTGTAGAATTGCAAAGAGTTTGAACATATCATCATCTACAGTGCATAATATCATCAAAAGATTCAGAGAATCTGGAAGAATCTCTGTGCGTAAGGGTCAAGGCCGGAAAACCATACTGGGTGCCCGTGATCTTCGGGCCCTTAGATGGCACTGCATCACATACAGGCATGCTTCTGTACTGGAAATCACAAAATGGGCTCAGGAATATTTCCAGAGAACATTATCTGTGAACACAATTCACCGTGCCATCCGCCGTTGCCAGCTAAAACTCTATAGTTCAAAGAAGAAGCCGTATCTAAACATGATCCAGAAGCGCAGACGTCTTCTCTGGGCCAAGGCTCATTTAAAATGGACTGTGGCAAAGTGGAAAACTGTTCTGTGGTCAGACGAATCAAAATTTGAAGTTCTTT